>NW_026571299.1:5674065-5711565 GCF_026225935.1 Boleophthalmus pectinirostris | reverse complement strand
TGCGCTCACACAGAGGACAGGTCCGGTACAGTACATCTGAATAAACAGCCTCTCTCTCATAATGGAGTGTGGTGGGGGGGGACAGTTTGTTCTGTCCTCTGTCCTCTGCGTCCTCTGGCAGACTCTCCATCAGCGCGGGACAAAGCCACGGACGTCTTCCCACTCTACAACTACCGCCGCATATTTCATTTAATTCCGCTCTAAAGTCCTGGAATATAAACGTCCTGTATTAATTGGACTCTCGTGAGCTTTAACCCGCGTTTTAATGTTAATGTTATTACCTCCTCAAAAAAACAGACCGGGAGCTGTGTTTCGTTTCATCTCCAAAGTTCAGAATGCACCGTACCACCTTGTGATGTCATGAAGTGGTAGTAATGGACGTTTATTTGGAGTCCATTTTTGTGCAAACCATTACCAACCGTACTATTAAAGGTTGTATAGAGGATTTTCCAAGGAACGAGAAATCCAGCGACTGTTTGTCCTTTTTCAAATGTTTCGCATGCGTGAAACCCCCCCCCCTCCCCTACAGCTCCTACGTAGAAACGCCTCCTCCCTCCTCCTCCTTACGCCAGAAACAGGTTTGTTTACAGCCGGGTGCTGCACATGACTTGTAAACAACTAACTACAGTGTTGGTTA
This sequence comes from Boleophthalmus pectinirostris, assembly GCF_026225935.1. NCBI lineage: Eukaryota > Metazoa > Chordata > Actinopteri > Gobiiformes > Gobiidae > Boleophthalmus > Boleophthalmus pectinirostris. The sequence continues at coordinate 5,710,928 of NW_026571299.1, read as the reverse complement.
GACAAGACGGAGAAGTGAGGAGCAGGGGAAGAGTGGATGGGCAGCGGGGACAGGAGCAGGAAAGGGGTGCAGAGAAGGTTGCACAGAGATTCCGTGCGAATGAACTAGCTACAACACGCAGCAGCAAGCGGACTCTTTCTTTGCCTTGAAAATTACGTTTTCAGACATAGGATATCGCTTTCGTGTCCTGAAAAACGTTTGTCTCGCTCTTGGAAATAAAGTACGTTTTCATAATAAGCAGAAGTTTCCTGTCCAGGAGTAATTTGTGGACCAGTGCTTCAGTCTTTAGACCCTTCGTCTGCTTCAGTCGCGCCATCGCTGGAATGAATCTTCAAGAATCACTTTAGTTTGGCTTCACTGCTTTTCCCTATGTCTTCTTCTTTCAACGACCTCAAAAACTGACTTTCTTTTGCGGCGAACTGCTCCTGGATTCTTGTCGCCATTGCAACAAACTTTGTGCGAACTGCGAGGAAGATATAGGTAAAAAAAAGCCGCTAAGAACTGTTGCGTTGGTGGAGTAAACAGCGTCTGTGCGTCTTGCGTCTGTGGACTGCGTGACAGTCGTACGTAAACCACGTACCGGCGGCGCAGGCAAGTCAGTTACGCTAGAAAAGTAAGGAGATTGAGCTGACAGGCTGTCAATCACAGATAACGAGGCAGTGTCGTTATCTATTGGCAAATGTTTAGCCCCACCACGTCCAGAGTTGATGAATTTTTATTCTCTTTTTTTTGGTCATCATAATTACAAGGCGACTGCATCTTTATAATCTATCACTGACAATTTGAAACAAAAAATCCTCCATACAACCTTTAATGTTGTAGGTACAGTTTGAGATCAGTGTTTCCCAAACTTTTTTTTTCCTGGGGACCCACATAGTGCCTCCATTCAATTTAATTTCTCTCCAGCCACTAGGTCAGGAATCAAAATACAATAGATGGTTCACAAAAAGTGTTCAGTGTTGTCAGCGATTCCCGAGATTGAGAATTTAAAGCCCGAACAAAGAGAACGTTTGGTGAATTTTATCAAGGGGAAAGACGTTATTGTCCTTCTTCCGACGGGATTTGGTGCATTACATATGTCACGACCAAAGTGATTGGTAAAATTTTTTTAAAAGTACCCGTCTACCGTCGAGCGAACGAATCCTAACGCTGTGAGGTCAGACGTTTCCCGCGAAGTGAAACATATTTTAAAAGTCACAAATCTTCGAGACCCAAGTCAATAGACATTATTCGTAAATCACAAAATAAATGTGTGACCATTACTGAACATTAATGAGGATGTTTTTTTGTCGACTGAGTGATCGTGTCTCTCTGAACAATTAGTATTACTGTATTTTTTTTTTATTATAAGGCGCATTAAGTGAAACAAACGGACGACACTTGAGACTTGAGACTGTTTTATTTCTTACGTGGACGACTCAGATATACACTGAGTAATAATGTGTTTAATGCAGCTTTGCGCACATTTGTTTACGTTTTACAGAACCGAAACTTAAAACCACATGGCTCATTTGCATAAACTCTAAGCGCTGATGCTGTTCATCTTCTGTCGCATTAAAAGACACGACTCAGTGGAATACAGATGAAAATCGGTTAAAGGTCAGTAAGCACAACCAGAATTAATACATAAGGCGCAATGGATTACAAGGTGCATAAGGTTGATTTTTCAGAAAATTAAGGGATTTTAAGTGCGCCTTATAGTCCGAAAAATACGGTACTCACGTTTTAAACAAGGAAAAACAGTCATTGGTGTTGGGAAATTGGGAAAGGCGAGGCAGTGCTGCCGAAAAAGTGAGGCGAGGTTCACGGAGAAGCAGTGAGGAACAGAGGGGTGCGTGGAGATGTATGTATGTGTATATTACAGACCTGCATGCAAATCGTGACAAGGTGACCAAAAAAAAATCTCTTTGGACCCACCTGAGGGTTGCAAACCAGTCTTTGGGAAACAATGGTTTAGACCCAGGGCTGTCAAACTAATTTTGGTCCGGGGGTCGTATCCAACCTACTTTTGATCCCAAAGGGGCCGGATCAGAAAAACTCATGTCATATAAACCCCAAAAATATCAATAAGTTTCAAATATTTGTGCAGAGAAACACAAATCTATTACAGAAATCTTTTTTAAATTGATGAATTCTTTCTTTTACAAAATATTATAATATTATGAACAACCTGAAAACTTTAAGAAAAAATCAATTTCAAAACAATGTTTTAACATGAACTTGTTGTATGTAAACAGGAATAAGTCAATTTTTCTTGTAAAATCCTGCACTCGGCTCCACTTTTCTCATGTTGGACATTTTTCTGATGAGGGTGTCACGGTCAACAGTCAAAACGATCGTCCTTTAAGAGCGTTTGGAAAGAGACAAGTCTTCATTTGTGCTGCTCTGGTGGGAGGGGCCACGTACAGAGACGCTGGAGACGCTGCTGTGATAAACACCACAGAAAATTAACAATATTTTAATAGAAAATATCATTAAAATATTTTAGTAGAAAATCACCCAAGGGCCACATTAAAGGTCTTGGAGGGCCGGATTTGGCCCCCGGGCCGTATGTTTGACACCTGTGGTTTTAGAGTGTGGATCGGGCGTTTTTTTCAGAGCAGTGATTCGAATCTGAACCGAGCCCGATTGGCATTAAGGTATTTGTGTCCGGGTCCGACCGAGCTCAACCCAATTTACTAATGACATGTGTAGGATATTGTTTGTGTGGAAAGTCCGATTTTATCAAACAAGTGCACGTTACCAAAAGAGGCTGGGCCCGGTCAGGTTTTATCGCGCTGATGTGTCCGACCTGAGTCCAAATATAAGTCCTAAATATTTGTCCAAGTCCAACCGAGCCGGTCGGGTTTCCATGTATTTTGGGAGCATGCCTATGTTCCCACAGTCCTAGGCCTTATGTTCCATATTTTCTGCTGCCGTATGTTCCCACATTTCCTTCCTCATCAATTTGCATCAGATTTTATCAGTTTCTCCCAATTTGGTCAATTACACCCGACCTATTCTCCAGCACCAGTTGACTAACTACTGTATAATGACAATAAAAGGATTTCTATTCTATTCTCTTCTATTCTACTGCAGATGTAACGTGGAGGTCATGGTGCAAAGGATCATAGGTTGAAATGACTCTGAATCATCCCTTTAAATGTGGTATAAAATACAAATTACACGTCCTAGAGTAGACATGTCAAACTCAGGCCCAGGGACCAAATTTGGCCCAAGATATAATTACATTTGGCCTGCAAGATCATATTAAATATGTATTAGAGCTGCCCGCCGGCTACAGATAGACTATAGAGACATTATTTATTTAAAAATGTGTTATTATTTTATATTCTGCTTGTTCTGGATTCAATGTTTAAGTAACACTATGATTAAACATTTATTTAAATGAGAAAAGGTTGAACATTTCATATCTCGAAAGCAGAGAAAACATGCAGATGTTGTTGAAGTTTTTGAATAAATATCTTATTTTCCGCACTATTAGACACTCTGGATTATAAGTCGCACTGTCATTAAATGGTCTATTTACTACTTTTTTCACAAATAAACCGCACTGGACTTTAAATGAAACACAACAGTGTGATGGGTGAGTGGTTTTGTTTGTTTGTTCGTTCACGGTGACTCTGGGCTTTGTTCAGTTGTGGCGTGTAGGGAGGGTGTGTCTGGGACCAGCGGATTGTCGGCGTGTTCGCAGTGACTCAGTTGTTCAGTCGAGTCTAGAAGCGGCACGTTGCACTCGCTTTTTCGGTTCGTTCCTCCGTTCCGTTCCTCGTCGGCGTGGAGTGATGAGTGTGTCTGTGGGTGTGTTTTCGCCGTGCGGTCGCTGTCTGCTCCGTGTGTGTTTGCGTGTTCTGCGGTTGGTGCGGCTTTGTAGTTTACTGAAGTCGTGCTGGGACCCGAGTGGATTCGTGTATGGGGCGCTCTGGATTGTGGTGCGCGCGGCCGTTTTTTGATGCGGTTACAGGCTTAAGAGAGTTTGACACCTCTGACCTAGAGTTTAGTTTTGAGAAAAATCTTAGAAATAAGAAAAATCTTTGAAATGAGTGAACATGGAGCTGAGGGAACATACGGCCTGACCCTGTCTAATACAGTTACCTGTTCGTATAAGCAATGTGTGTGATGTGTTTTGCTCAAGGACACAACAACAATAGGCGTCTAGGGTAAACTTAGATCTGCGTCGATGAGATGTTTAAATATTGCGAGATTTTTGAGCTTTCTACCGTCTTATAACATTGTTCCCTTCATCAAAAACGTGCCTGAAGTGGCTTTAGATGTCGTCCATGCATGTTTGAGTCATCTAGCGATCTCTCCCGGGCTCCTATCCAAACCCTCCTTACGGTTAGCAGTACGAGCATGTACGAGACTCCGCCCACAAGCCAACAACACCCGACAGTTCTCCATAAATTTACAAAAACACGACACAAAACGACCTCACAAACCTGACGTGAAGTGCAGTAGTTTCGTTTTGTTTACTGTGTTCTGAAGGGGGAGAGACTTAGCACGGAGAGCAAAACTAGTAAAAGGACACGCGGCGACCTAAATGTGTTGCTCGTTGGGAGTTAATGCCCCGTAAAAGTCAAACGCGGCGTCTTTAAGCTGCTGCTGCTGCTGTTGTTGTGTGTTGTTTCTCCGTATTCAAAGTTCCTGTTCTATATTCTCGCCTCATCGCTCACATTTCATCACGTCGATAGTAAATACACGTAAGCCTGATGCAAATACCCGTAACTCCTCCTGAGACTCCTCCACGTCCTTCTTACCTTTGTCTGCTGCTACTATTACTACTACTACTATTACTGCAACTGCTACTACTACTACTACTACTGCTACTTTCATTCTTTGGTCTACATATAATCCTATAGGAAATACTTCTGATGCAGCTTTTCCTTTTGTTTTGTTTTTTTACTTCTTCTAGGGCTGCTACTACCAAGATTACTACTACTACTACTACTACTACTACTACTACTACTACTACTACTACTACTACTACTACTACTACTACTACTATTACTACTATTACTACTGCTACTATTACTATTACTATTACTGCTGCAGCTACTACTATTATAAATTTAATTCTTAGCCAGTACTTTGGTGCAACTTTTCTTTTTGACTTCTTCCAAGCCTACTACTGCTGTGCTGTTACTACTACTATTACTACTACTACTGCTACTGCTACTACTACTACTACAACTCCTACTACTGCTGCTACTACTACCACAACTACTGCTACTGCTATTGCTGCTGTAACTTTAATTCTTAGGCCTACAAATAATCCTATAGCTAGTACTTTGATGCAGCTTTTCTTTTTTACTTCTTCTAGAACACATATTACTATTACTATTACTGCTACTACTACTACTACTGCTACTACGACTACTACTACGACTACTGCTACGACTACTGCTACTACTGGAACTTTTCTTTTTAGGCCTACAAATAATTCTGTAGCTAATAAGGCAGCTTTTCTTTTTGACTTCTTCTAGGTTTACTACTGTTACTACTACTATTATTACTGCTACTACTACTACTACTACTACTACTACTACTACTACTACTGCTACTACTACTACTATTTCTGTAACCTTTATTCTTAGACCTACAAAGAATCCTATAGCCAGTACTTTGATGCAGCTTTTCTTTTTGGTTTCTTCCAGGCCTACTACTACAATGATGTTAGTACTACTACTACTACTACTACTACTACTACTACTACTACTACTACTACTACTACTACTACTACTACTCATATTACTACTATTAGAACTTTTCTTCTTAGGCCTACACGTAAGCATATAACTAATAATGTGGCTTTTCTTTTTGACTTCTTCTAGGCCTACTACAAGTACAAGTACAAGTACTACTACTACTACTACTACTACTACTACTACTACTACTACTTTTAGTACTGCCACTACTTCTACTATTACCACTTATGTACTATAAATAGTCCTATTACCTCTGATGTGGCTCTTCTTCTAAATCTATCACTACAACTACAAGTATTACTGCCACTACTACTACTACTACTACTGCTACTACTACTACTATTTCTGTAACCTTTATTCTTAGACCTACAAAGAATCCTATAGCCAGTACTTTGATGCAGCTTTTCTTTTTGGTTTCTTCCAGGCCTACTACTACAATGATGTTACTACTACTACTACTACTACTACTACTACTACTACTACTACTACTACTACTACTACTACTCATATTACTACTATTAGAACTTTTCTTCTTAGGCCTACACGTAAGCATATAACTAATAATGTGGCTTTTCTTTTTGACTTCTTCTAGGCCTACTACAAGTACTACTACTACTACTACTACTACTACTACTTTTAGTACTGCCACTACTTCTACTATTACCACTTATGTACTATAAATAGTCCTATTAGCGGTTACCTCTGATGTGGCTCTTCTTCTAAATCTATCACTACAACGACAAGTACTACTGCCACTACTACTACTACTACTACTACTACTACTACTACTATAACTACTACAACTTCTATTCTCAAGCTTTGAACTACTTTTATGGTATTACTCTTGATCTTGCTTTCCTTTTTTACCACTACTTAAACTACTACTACTACTACTACTACTACTACTACTACTACTACTACTACTACTACTACCTACTAACACTACTACTACTACTACTACTACTACTACTACTACTACTACTACTACTACTACTACTACTTTTAGTACTGCCACTACTTCTACTATTACCACTTATGTACTATAAATAGTCCTATTAGCGGTTACCTCTGATGTGGCTCTTCTTCTAAATCCATCACTACAACTACAAGTATTACTGCCACTACTACTACTACTACTACTACTACTACTACTATAACTGCTACAAGTACTACCACTTCTACTTCTACTATAACTACTACAACTTCTATTCTCAAGCTTTGAACTACTTTTATGGTATTACTCTTGATCTTGCTTTTCTTTTTTACTACTATTAAACCTACTACTACTACCACAACTACTACTACTACTACTACTACTACTACTACAACTACACAAGTTTTTATTCGTTCTTTGTCCACTCTTTGTCTAGTCCCTGATGTCACTGTTTATTTCCCACAGTCCTCAAACGCACCGTGAGCTTTCCGTCCATTGTCTTATCAGGGAGAGCGGCAGGTATTTTAGTCGCTCACGTGTCCTCCGCGGATCCCCTGGGGTCCGGACCGGAGCTTTAGACCTGCCGAGGACCATTGTTTTGTCTTCCCCGAGTCCGGGTCTGGACCGGGTCTTCGGGTCAGTCCTCGGTTTGGTCCTGCTGACAATGTTGTTTAGAAATGAGATCAGTTGTTTGAAATCCGGTGATGTAGTTGGTCCCGTCTACGTTCTGTTCAGATCCAGAAGAGACCGAAGGGACCGGGAGAAGAGTCTGTGTGTCATTCGTTCATTTGTTTTTCCAAAAATAAATCCAAAAATAAGAAAACGAAACAATAACTTTTCTTCATTATTTGTCTCCGAAACCAAACTGAAAAAAACGGATAACGATTCGGGCTTTTTTTCAGTTTCCGTGACTTAAACTGTGATGCCGGACTTTTGCGCCGCATATGGACTGATCCCAGGACTGAACCAGGACTGAACAAGGACTAAAACCAGGACTAAACCAGGACTGATCCCAGAGCAGAACTGTTTAGACCTGGTTTAGACCTGGTTTAGACCTGGTTTAGACCTGGTTTAGTCTTGGTTTAGACCTGGTTTAGTCCTGGTTTAGGCTTGATTTAGTCCCGGTTTAGTCCTGGTTTAGACCTGGTTTAGACTTGGTTTAGACCTGGATTAGTCCTGGTTTAGCTCTGGTTTAGTTCTGGTTTAGACCTGGTGTAGTCCTGGTTCCGTCCTGGTTTAGACTTGGTTTAGACCTGGATTAGTCCAGGTTTAGACCTGATGTAGTCCTGGTTTAGTCCTGGTTTAGTCTTGGTTTAGACCTGGTTTAGTCCTGGTTTAGTCCTGGTTTAGACCTGGTTTAGTCCTGGTTTAGTCCTGGTTCAGTCCTGGTTTAGTCCTGGTTTAGCTCTGGTTTAGTCCTGGTTTAGACCTTTTTTAGTGCTGGTTTAGTCCTGGTTTAGTCCTGGTTTAATCTTGGTTTAGTCTTGGTTTAGTCTTGATTTAGTCTTGATTTAGTCCTGGTTTAGTCCTGGTTTAGTCCTGGTTTAGTCCTGGTTTAGTCCTGGTTCAGTCCTGGTTTAGTTCTGGTGTAGTCCTGGTATAGACCTGGTTTAGTCCTGGTTTAGACCAGGTTTAGTCCTGTTTATCTCTGGTTTAGACCTGGTTTAGTCCTGGTTTATAGTCCTGGTTTAGTCCTAGTTTAGTGCTTGTTTAGACATGGTTTAGACCTGTTGTAGTCTTGCTTTAATCCTGGTTTATTCCTGGTTTAGTCCGGGTTTAGTCCTTGTTTAGTTCTTGTTTAGTCCTGGTTTAGTCCTTTTGTAGTCCTGGTTTGACCCCGATTCAACTGGAGGAACTAAACCAGGTCTGGTCCAGGTCTTTTACACAATACAGTCTGTCTCTTTCTCATAAATCTCACGTTTTCTCCCTTTGGTGTCTTCAAAGCGGCAGCCATCTTTGATCCGACCGACTGAAGTCCTGCCATAGTCCCGGTCTCTCTGGGGTCCGTACCTGCTCTGTGTGTAGACCAGGTTTGAGCCAGGCTTTGGACCAGGCCCGGGCCAGATCTGGTTTGAGTCCGGGGTGGATCTGGTTTTGATCGGTCTCAGCTGTAGACCGGTTTTTTTTTTTTAACAGACTCGGGTCAGACACATTATAAAGAGCAGCTCTGCAGTTTGATGGAGTCAAGATGAGACGAGACCAGGACCAGACCAGGACCAGACCAGACCCGGACCAGACCCGGACCAGACCGGGACCAGACCAGAACCGGGACCAGACGGACAGACCAGGGACCAGGGACCAGAACCGGACCAGACCAGACCGGACAGACCGGACCAGACCAGGACCAGACGGGACCAGAGACCACCGGGACCAGACCGGGACCAGACCGGGACCAGACCGGACCAGACGGACCACCCGGACCAGGGACCAGGGACCAGACCAGACCGGGACCAGACCAGACCAGACCAGGACCAGACCAGGGACCAGACAGACCGGACCAGACCAGACCAGACCAGGACCAGACCCGGACCAGACCCGGGACCAGACCGGACCAGACCAGACCGGGACCAGACCGGGACCAGACCGGGACCAGGACCGGACCAGACCGGACCAGACCCGGGGGCCAGACCGGGACCAGACCGGGACCAGACCGGGACCAGACCCGGACCAGACCGGGACCAGGACCAGGGGACCAGACCGGACCAGACCGGACCAGACCAGACCAGGACCAGACAGACCGGACCAGACCGGACCAGACCCCGGACCAGACCGGACCAGACCCGGACCGACCAGACCAGACCCGGACCAGACCCGGACCAGACCAGGACCAGACCCGGACCAGACCAGGACCAGACCAGGACCAGACCAGACCAGGACCAGACTAGACCAGGACCAGACCCAGACCAGGACCAGGACCGGACTAGACCAGGACCAGACCAGGACCAGGACCAGACCCGGACCAGACCCAGACTAGACCAGGACCAGACCAGGACCAGACCCGGACCAGACCCGGACCAGACCCGGACCGGGATCAGGGACAAGGACTAATGAGGAAAACTTGGGAATTTGCAAATTAAGTAGTAGCAGAAGTAGTAGTAGTGACAGTAGTAATAGTAATAGTAGTGGTAACAGTAGTGGTACAAGGGCTAGTAGTAGTTATAGCAGTAATAGCAATAGTAGCATGAGTACTAGCAGTAGTAGTATTTGTAGTAGTAGTCGCAGAAGCAATAGTCGTCATAGTAATAGCAGTGGTGGTAGAAGTAGTAGGAGTAGAGGTAATAGTAGTAGTAATAGCAGTAGTAGTAGTAGTAGTAGTAGTAGTAGTAGTAGTAGTAGTAGTAGTAGTAGCAGTAGTAGTAGTAGTAGTATGGTAGTCAGTAGTAGTAGTGGTAGTAGTAGTATTAGTAGTAGTAGTAGTAGTAGTAGTAGTAGTAGTAGTAGTAGTAGTAGTAGTAGTAGTAGTAGTAGTAGTAGTAGTAGTAGTAATAGCAGCAGTAGTAGTATTAGTAGTAGTAGTTGTAGTAGTAGTAGTAGTAGTAGTACTAGTACTAGTACTAGTAGTGACAGCAGCAGTATAGCAGTAGTAGAAGTAGTAGTAGTAGTATAGTAGCAGTAGTAGTGGCAGTAGTAGTAGTAGTAGTAGTAGTAGTAGTAGTAGTATTAGTAGTAATAGTAGTAGTAGTAACACCAGTAGTAGAAGTAGTAGTAGTAAAAAGAACAACCACACCAGGAGTAAGAGAATTAAAGGTAATAGTCATCATGAAAGTAGAATTATCAGTAGTAGTAGTAGTAGTAGTAGTAGTAGTAGTAGTAGTAGTAGTAGTAGTACTTTTAACTACCTCTGGTGAAACGATTTGTACTCTTGAATAAAACTGCAGTCAGAGTCTCGCATCAGTTTTTCACTTGGTTGAAAATCAAACACTGAACGTTCGTATCGATCACGGGCTCCTTTTCTTGAGTTTTCAGACGATCTTAGAACATTTTTGCCAGCGTTTATTACTGTGTGCATTGAGTTTCCATGGTAACAGACAAACATTACATCACAGGCATACATGTAGAGCACCGCCAACGTGACATGTCAATTAAGTACTGGCTAAGTAGGTTTATAACGTAATCTGAACTGACGTAATTTATACCAGATTAGGGACGCGCAAAAATATCGAAATAAGCGACACATTTGACATTTTCACTAATGTTTGTGTTTCATTTTCACTTTGCAAAAAAAAGTGATTTAAGAAAGATTTTTAGTATCACAGACATAATTTAGCTTTTATTTATTATTAAACTGAATCGAATCAATTTGAAATATGTCGTATCGAATCGAAAGCGCACTGTATCGAGGTATGCATCGTATCGTGGCAACTTCTTAATGATACCCAGATTAATATAATAATAATAATAATAATAATCGCAAGCAGCAATGATCGGTCCTCGCTCGCACCTATGCCATGCCCCCACAAATGCAACTACCTTACCACCCTACCATTTTTCTCAATTTCTGTATGTGTTGATTTTATTTTAAATCCAAGATGCCAGACTTCCGGTTCGGGAGGGGGGCATGGTCACAATATACTTTTTTGTTCCTATTCCCATGATGCATCTGTGCACCAAATTTAGTTTGAGTACGGCAAAGTTTTTGTTGGGACGTCCCATTGGTGAGGACAGATGTTTGGCCTGTTCCCATGGCAACATGATGGGAGATGGAGTGCGGGCGTCATTGACTTTTTTCATCAAGACCAGGTCACGAATGTGTGTACCAAATTTTATATGTCTACAAAAAAGTGAAATTTTATTGTTCCATACAATCTCCCTAGGGGGCGCTATTGCATACATTTTAGGTTTTATTGTATTAATCTGTTAAGGGTTGGGGTGTCCACCAATGATAAAAGTTTGAGTGAAATCGAAAGTTTGTGCGAAGTATCAGGCGTCGAAATTTGATGGCGAGCCGCAAAAACGAACCCGAAATTTGTACCATTGCCAAGGCATTTTTTTTGTTTTTTTTTTTTTTGGTTTTGTTTGGGTTTTTTTTTTGTTTTTTGTTTGTTTTTTTTTTTGTTGTTGTTGTTGTTTGGTTGGTTTGGTTTTTTTGTTTTTTGTTTTTTTTTTTTTTGGTTGGTTGGGTTGTTTTTTTGGTTGTCTTTTTTGGTTGGTTGGTTGGTTGGTTGTTGTTGTTTTTTTTGTTTTGTTGTTTTGTTTTGTTTGGTTGTTTGTTTTGTTTTTTGGTTGGTTGGTTGTTTTTTTTTTTTTTTTTTTGTTTGGTTGATGTTGTTTTTTGTTTGTTTTTTTTTGTATTTCTGGTCCTGTAGATTTATTACATCCATATGACACAACTAGCATGCAAATTGTGAAATAACAGGTTGTACTGAAGGAAAAAAAAAAAAAAAAAACGATGTATAACACTTCATCAGGGGGTAAAAGGTGGAGTATTAACACCAAAATTAAGACATAACTGTACAAAAATTACCCTTAGGCCTGGAAGGTTTAATCCCTTTTTAGTCCTGGTTTAGATCTGTTTTAGCCCTTGTTCCACTTAGAAACAATTTAACCCTCTTTAGTCCACGATCAAACCCGCTTTAACCCTTTTTTATCCCGTTTCATCCCCGCTTCTGTCCTCATCCCTCCGTGTATCCCGCGCGCGAATCCGGACACGTCTCCACAGCTGACGGAACTTGGCGTCTCTAGCGTTAGCCGCATTAGCATTAGCCGTGTTTGCCCCCCCCCCGCCGCCGCCGCCGCCCCGTCCTCTCCCTCCAGGCTCGGTGTCGTTTTTGGCTCCGCTCGGTCCGGTCTTGGCACGGTCCGTTCCAGACTGGACGCTAATGAAGTCTGGCGCCGTTCCCGGTCCCGATTTCCCTGTTCATGAGGCTAACGCTAACGGCCAAACGGACAGACGCGTGCTAACGGGCCCCGCGGCTAATGCTAACCGGATTGTAACGCTGTTAGCCAAATGGACAGACGCGCGGCTAACAGGCGCTCCGCTAATAGGCCGAGACGAGCAGGCGGACGGTTGATACAGGAAATAGTTCGGAAATTAGTGAGAAATTTGATCGGAAGTTGAGGAGTCGGAGCCAGTTGGACCAAACTAGGACTAAATAAAGATCTCAACCAGGACTCGTGGTCTAAAAACAGGATCTGACCGTTTAGAAATCTAAATCAAATCTCGTCTAATATCATGTCCTTGTAATAATGAAAGAAGTGGATGGTATTTCATGGAAACTACTGATACTACTGCTACTACTACTGCTACTACTACTACTACTACTGCTGTTACTACTACTGCTACTACTACTACTACTGCTACTACTACTACTACTACTACTACTACTACTACTGCTACTACTACTACTACTACTACTACTACTACTACTACTACTACTACTACTGCTACTACTACTACTACTACTACTACTACTACTACTACTACTACTACTACTACTACTACTACTACTACTACTACTACTACTACTACTACTACTACTACTACTACTACTACTACTACTACTACTACTACTACTACTACTGCTACTACTACTACTACTACTACTACTACTACTACTACTACTACTACTACTACTACTACTACTACTACTACTACTACTACTACTACTACTACTACTACTACTACTACTACTACTACTACTACTACTACTACTACTACTACTGAACTACTACTACTACTACTACTGACTACTACTACTACTACTACTACTACTACTACTACTACTACTACTACTATTATTACTACTACTACTACTACTACACTGCTACTACTACTACTACTACTACTACTACTACTACTACTACTACTACTACTACTACTACTACTACTACTACTACTACTACTACTACTACTACTACTACTACTACTACTACTACTACTACTACTACTACTACTACTACTATACTACTACTACTACTATACTACTAGCTACTACTACTACTACTACTACTACTACTACTACTACTACTACTACTACTACTACTACTACTACTACTACATACTACTACATACTACTACTACTACTACTACTACTACTACTACTACTACTACTACTACTACTACTACATACTACTACTACTACTACTACTACTACTACTACTACTACTACTACTACTACTACTACTACTACTACTACTACTACTACTACTACTACTACTACTACTACTACTACTGGCCTACTACTACTAGCATACTACTACTAGTAGTACTGCTACTAGTCCATTTCTTACTACATACTACATACTGCCATTACTACCAGCTACTACCTTCTACCTATGACTACTACTACTAGTACTACTCTTAGTTGGTACATCGGTCGCCCTGTAGCCGCAGAGTCTTCAGTTCGAGTCTGTCCAGTCTTTCTGTCACATCTTTACTGAGATGAGCCAGAATTTAAACAGAAAGACAAAAATATTGAGGAAAACCTAAAACGAGCGTCGTTAATTAAAATGTATCCCCACGCTGCCTCCTCGTTTCCTCTCCTAGCTCCTCGGCCCTCGCTCCTCGCTCCCTTCGCTCGAGCTTGTTTTGATCTGTTGGGGAAGTTGTTTGTTGCTTGTTAATTTAACGCCGACTAGAGCCCAACATAATTACAGACCAGAGCACAGCAGCGTCACAAGGAATGTGTGTATTTTTACTTCAAACTGACCTAGAAAATACTACTACTACTAATATAGCTTTACTGTATCGACGAAAAATAATTACATGTACTTGTATATTCTCGGTAGTACTTCAGATACTTAGCGTTGTATACTCAAGTGTGTAGAATGTAGGTACATGTATTTTTACTTCAAACTGAATGAGAAAATACTACTATAACTACTATAACTACTACTAGTACTACTAAAACTACAACTGTACTTTACTGGAAAATAACATGTATACTGTATATTCTTGGAAGTAGTTCAAATACTTAACGTTGTCTTCTTCAGTGTGTATCATGAAGTTTTGGGTATTTTAACTTCAAACTACTGCAACTACTACTACAGCTACTACTATTCCAGCTGTAGTAATGAAGTTACATGTATTTTTTACTTCAAACTGACCTAGAAAATACTACAATTACTACCACTACTACTACTATTTCATCTGTAGTAATAGCTGTAGTAATGAAGTTATGTGTATATTTACTTCAAATAACATAGAAAATACTACAACAACAACTACTACTGCAACTACTACTAATACTACTGTTACTACACAGCTACTACTATAACTACGATACTACTACTACTACTGCTGCTGTTGCTGCTGCTGCAAGTACTACAACTACTACGACTATTTCAGTTGTAGTAATGAAGTTACGTGTATTTTACTTCAAACTGACCTAGAAAATACTACAACAACAACTACTACTACTACAACTACTACTACTACTACTGTTCCAACTGTAGTAATCAAGTTATGTGTGTTTTACTTCTAAATTACCTAGAAAATACTACTACAACAACAACTGCTACTACTACTACTGTTACTACACAGCTACTACTATAATTACAGTACTAGTACTACTGCTATTGCTGCTGCTGCAACTACTGCAACTACTATTACTATTTCAGTTGTAGTAATGAAGTTACATGTATTTTTTTTTACTTCAAATTGACCTAGAAAATACTACTACTACTACTACTACTACTACTACTACTACTCCAACGACTTCAACTACTTCTAATACTATCGGTACAACAACTACAACTACTACTATAACTACCCACAACTACTACAACTTCTACAACTACTATTGCTACTACTACAACTACAGCTATAACTATAACTACTACTACTGTACTACTACAACTGCAACAAACAACTACTACTACTACTACTGTTACTACACAGCTACTACTATAATTACAGTACTAGTACTACTGCTATTGCTGCTGCTGCAAACTACTGCAACTACTATTACTATTTTCAGTTGTAGTAATGAAGTTACATTGTTATTTTTTTACTTCAAATTGACCTAGAACTAACTACTACTACTACTACTACTACTACTACTACTACTACTACTACTACTACTACTACTACTACTACTACTACTACTACTACTACTACTACTACTACTACTACTACTACTACTACTACTACTACTACTACTACATACTACTACTACTACTACTACATACTACTACTACTACTACTACTACTACTACTACTACTACTACTACTACTACTACTACTACTACTACTACTACTACTACTACTACTTGTACAACAACTACAACTACTACTATAACTACCACAACTACTACAACTTCTACAACTACTATTGCTACTACTACAACTACAGCTACAACTATAACTACTACTACTACCAGTTCATATATTACAACTGCAATACAAATCTTACTTACTACTACTCCTTCTACTTTGAGTATTACTTCATCCACTACAGCTTATCCCACCTACCATGAAGTACAAGTCGTACATTTACCGACAGCACTACTCTAACGACTCGTTTACTTTCACCACACGACGACGACGACGACGACGACGGCGACGGGCTCATATTTCAAAATCAGGATCAGTTGTTCATTTCCAAATCCACTCTATAAATCAGATCACGAAAGCGGCGCCTCTCAGATCTGCCGCGCGCAAGACAAATGATCCCGCGCGTCCTCTGTTTACGACGCCGTCCGTGACACGACACACACACAGTAAACATGTCACGTTCACTGTCTGTAGGAAAAAAAAAAAAGCCACGTCGCCCGGGGACACGCGCTGGAACTCTCGCACAATCACACGAGTCGCGCAATTAAACGCTCCGCTTTCACTTCGCTTGTGAAATGACGCTGTTGTGGAGACGTGGCAGGTTTATTCCGGCTGATTTTGGACGCAGTATTTCTGTCACAAGTTGATGTAGTAGTAATAGTAGTACAGCGTAGTAGTAGATGTCCCAATCACATTATTTTGCCCCCGAGTCCGAGTCATCTGATTTTGAGCATCTGCCAACACCGAGTCCCGATCCGATACGTCTATAAAAATTATGAAATGAACTAAGAGCAAAGAATAAGATCCAGGATGTTTGCAGGATCAGATTGTACTGATTTCAATCTGAAGTATTTGGGCTGAACTTGTGAAATATCAAATGTCCCAAACTTTAATTTTATTCACTTTTCTAAACCATGAACCATCATCTTTACTTTTACCACAGTCTGGTCTTGGAATGTGTAACTTAGTAAATTTAATGAACTGGACAAAACAGGAACCAGACCAGAATCAGATCAGACCTGAGACTCGACTCTGCACAATCTACACTTTGTATTTTTGATATTATATGTTTGCATGAGCTTTACATTTGAAACATTTAGGCTCGTCTATGAAATCCAAATAAAACAAAATCTTAACAAATAAAAACGAGATGACAGAAGCTCCACAGCCTCTGTCCCCCTGCACCAACACCACATCCACCAACTCACAGCGGAGCAACAACACAACATCGGTCACACCGCTCACTGTTGGGGAGTAACAGATTACATGTACCGAAGTTACATAATCTGAGTACAAATTATATGTAACTGTATTCAGTTACAGTTACTGTTTCAGTGAGTGGTAATTGGATTACAGTTACTTTGTTGAAATAAATGGATTACACGGTGGTATTTTCCTGTTTTCACTTTTTTTTTTTTTTTCAGTAATTCCACTCATGGAAACTAAACCAGGACTAAAACCAGGTCTAAACTAGATCTAAAACAGGTCTAAAACCAGGACTAAACCAGGACTAAACTAGATCTAAAACTAGATCTAAACTAGATCTAAACCAGGACTAAAACCAGGTCTAAACCAGGACTAAAACAGGACTAAACCAGGACTAAAACCAGGTCTAAAACTAGGATCTAAACTAAAACCAGGTCTAAAACCAGGACTAAACCTAGGTCTAAAACTAGATCTAAACTAGATCTAAACTAGATCTAAACCAGGTCTAAAACCAGGTCTAAATCAGGACTAAAACCAGGTCTAAACCAGACTAAACAGGACTAAAAGGCAGGCTAAAACTAGATCTAAACCAGGTCTAAAACCAGGACTAAACCAGGTCTAAAACCAGGTCTAAACCAGGACTAAAACAGGATTTAACAGGACTAAACGATGCTGCGCTGACGTGTCTCCTCGTCTTCTATCAATAATATTTTTAATACGGTTGAGTAAAGTCTGGGCTTTTTATTTTCTTTTAGCAAACAAAACATCTTAAGTGAAGATATCGTAGTCTTTGCTTCTTTACAGCAAATCAAGTAATCCAAAGTATTCAGATTACATTACTCACCTTAAATAATTTAATGTATTCTGTTACAAACTACATTCTGGGGTGTGTAATCTGTAATCTGTAGGGGAGTACATTTTAAAAGTCACCTTCCCGACACTGCTCCACTCAACAGACACTTCATGCCGCTTTTCCCGCCCTTTCCACCAAAAGCGCCTGCTCCGTCGCAAACAAACAGCGGCGTGCGACGACGCCATCGGCCGCGCAGCTGTGAACACGGGCCACAGAACCACAGGTAACAGCGCCCGAGCACAACACGGCCCGAAAGACCCAGCGTGAGTCCACCTCTAGTACAACAGACGCTGGGACAGACAAATCCCGCCCCTCTGAAAAACTGTTGTGTTCTGTGTGTCCTGGGTGTTATATATGTATATTATTTAACCAATACTTGATTGAACCATAACGTCTGAGTCCGGATCGAGTCCACAGTCACGTGATCGGATCGGGACAACCCTATAGTGTAGTAATATGTATACAACTTCATTTTCTGATCCGTTATGTTTCCTCATCACAAACAGACCCGGAGTTGCGTTTTGGTTCGTTCATTCATGTTTAACACACAGATTCTACATATTTATTCTGCGTGTTGTGTAAAAAAAAAAAAGAAGGACTTTTAAACTCAGATGCTCTTTCTGTCATAACTAGGGGTTAAAAGTGTCTTGCTCAAACGCGTGACAAAAGAGTTCACATTGGCTTAGGCTGCGTTCAGACTGCAGCCTGAAGTGACCCAAATCTGATTTTTTTGGCCTCTATGTTCCTGTATCTGATCTTTTAATGACAGTCTGAACGACACAGATCCAGTTTTTTTCAAATGTGACCCAGGACACTTGGATATGTGCTCCTGAAACTGATACATATCTGATCTTTTGACATGTGACTTCAGTCTGAACGGCCAAAGTGCATTCATCCACCTACACGTTATCAACAAGACACAAACGTCACTATTCTGCGCTGAAGTAGGAGAAAATTGTTAATGAACTCGAAGCACATCACCACTCACCACTCTTGGCTCCGTCTCCACATCCACACGTTCCTTTCAACGGACGTCGCTGCCGCTGCCCCACAAAACACCACGACCAAAAACCTCGTCCTTCTCCTTCTCAATCTCCTCCTTAAAACAAGTAAGTTGTTCATGTTCTGGCTCCGGTACGAGAGGAACTTTAAAATCTCCAGGTGCTTGATGCTGCGTCCATGTTTGGACAACTTCTGTAAACACAGAGACGCTCGCTGTGGTTGACGTCGTCGTGTCTCCAGTGTCACATGCGGGACACTTTTGGGTCGTTTAACGTTCACACTGGAGTCACATACAAGTCACATTTAACTGGAAATGTGAACGACCTCGCAAAAACATCGAATTTCACACAAAAAAATCGGAATTGAGCGTTAAACCCTGCAGTCTGAACGTAGTCTTAGTCCCTATTTACCCAGGACAGCCCCAGTTTTGAGTCCCGTGCCCCCTGACCCAGCAGATTTATCCAAAACCAGTGATTTGTAACAATTTTTGTACAAGAAATGTCCAATTTTTTTTAACCAATTTGATCCCTGCCAACAGTAAAGAGAAGCACACATTGTCATTTGTTTCAGTAAAATACAGAAAAGCTGCTTATAAACGACCAAAACACCAAGAAAATGTGATTAAACTGACTCACATGTTGGTCATGAATAGGCCGTGTGCGGAACATTTTTCCTTAATGACGCACTTGTTTCACAGTTTTATTATTGCCGACCACCACAAACTGAGGGTGTCCCAAGATTTTAATTTCTAAAATCTGGTCAGCCGAGTCTTTGTTCAATTCCTGCTTTGCCCAGGCCTTTCTTTGTGGCATTTGTGTCATGGTTTATGGTCTGTAGTTGTTGTTTTTGCTTATTTTGGTGTATTTTTTCCTGTAGTGTCGTGTGCCTTTGTTGTTTTATTTTGACATTTGTCCGGTCTGTTTGTAGTTTGAGTTTTACTTCCTGTCTGTTGATTGATTGTCCTGCCCTCGTGTGTTACACCTGTATCTGTGTGTGTATTTACCCTGTGTGGGTCCTGGTTTGGTCCAAATTTAGACCTGATCTAGTCCAAATTTAGACCTGATTTAATCCAAGCTTAGGCCTGGTTTAGTCTAGTCCAAGTTTAAACCTTAATAACTCCTTCATTAGACCTGATTTAATCCACATGTAGACCTAATATAGTCCAAGACCTGTTTTCGTCCAAGACCTGTTTTAGTCCAAGACTGGTTTTAGTCCAAGACTGGTTTTAGTCCAAGTTTAGACCTGGTTTAGTCTAGTGTAATTTTAAACCTCATTTGACCTGAATTATTCCAAGTTTAGACCTGATGTAGTCCAAGTTAAGACTTGATTTAATCCACGTTTAGATCTGAATTAGTCCAAGTTTACACCTGGTTTTGTCTAGTCCTGCTTCATTAGACCTGAATAAGTCCAGGATTAGACCTGATTTAGTCTGCATGTAGACCTAATATAGTCCAAGACCTGTTTTCATCCAAGACTGGTTTTAGTCCAAGTTTAAACCTTGTTTAGTCTGGTCTAATTTTAAACCTCATTTGACCTGAATTAGTCCAAGTTTAGACCTGATTTAGTCCAAAATTGAGACATGATTTAATCCAAGATTAAACAAAAAAGTAATACAAAAAATATAGACCCAAATTAGTCCAGGTCTAGTCCAAGTTTAGTCCTGGTTTGGTCCAAGTTTAGACCTGATGTAGTCCAAGTTTACACCTCAATTAGTCCAAATTTAGACATGATTTAGTTCAAGATTAGACAAAAAAGTAATACAAAAAATATAGACCCAAATTAGTCCAAATTTAGACCTAGTTTAGTCCAAGTTTAGACCTTGTTTAAGCTCGTCTAATTTTAAACCTCATTAACTTCCTGAATTAGTCCAAGTTTACACCCGGTTAAGTAAAAGTTTAGACCTGATTTAGTCCAAGTTTAGACCTGAAATAGACCTGGCTTAGTCCAAGTCTACACCTGCTTTAGTCTAGTTTAAGTTTAAACCTTAATAAGTCCTTTATTAGACCTGATTTAGTCCAAGTGTAGACCTGGTTTAGTCTAGTCTAAATTTAAACTTTAATAATTCATTTATTAGACCTGATTAGACCTGGTTTAGTCAATGTTTAGACCCCGATTTAGTCCTCGTTTAGACCTGGTTCAATCTAGCCTGATTTAAAATCTCATTAATTCCTTTATTAGACCTGAATTAGTCCAAGTGTAGACCTTATTTAGACCTGGTTTAGTCCACGTTTAGACCTGGTTTAGTCTGATTACCTTCCTGGTTTCTCGTTTGGCGTTTACAGTATTTCTTATTTTTTATTTCCAGTCCGTCTCTCGGATGCATTTTCTGACCGCGTCCATTTGGCGAGCGCTCCATTAGTGAGACAGGAGCACTTCGCTGACCGCGGGACATCCCACCGCCCCGACGCTGTGTTCACTGACCACACCACATCATGTTATTTCCTGCGTGTGGTCTGCCCATTGTTTTGGCGTCTGTCTCCCGAGGATTCGCTGTAAATGCTTCAGCACATGCAGAAATCCCCCGCTCGCTTCCTACTTGGGGTCGTCATGGAAACGCAGAGGTAGCTTCCTGTGTGTTTGGACACTTCCTGTTTGATGTAAACTCAAAGGACACAAAGGGTTTTCGGGAAGTGAGTCGTCGGACTGTGTACACGAGTCACACATGAAGGAAAACCTGGAATTTTTAACGGTGGAATTTTGACAGGATTTGGTTCAAAGTTAAGATGAAACTGTTTTTCCCACTCGGCGCCAACGTCGACTTAAACAACAACGAGATGCTGCTCTGAATAAAACCAGGTCTGAACCAGGACTAAACCAGGTCTAAACCAGGTCTGAACCAGGTCTAAACCAGGTCTGAACCAGGTCTGAACCAGGTCTGAACCAGGTCTGAACCAGGTCTAAACCAGGTCTAAACCAGGTCTAAACCAGGTCTGAACCAGGTCTAAACCAGGTCTGAACCAGGTCTGAACCAGGACTAAACCAGGTCTGAACCAGGTCTAAACCAGGTCTGAACCAGGTCTAAACCAGGTCTGAACCAGGTCTGAACCAGGACTAAACCAGGTCTGAACCAGGTCTGAACCAGGACTAAACCAGGTCTGAACCAGGTCTAAACCAGGTCTGAACCAGGTCTGAACAGGACTAAACCTGGTCTGAACCAGGTCTCTAACCAGAACCAGTCTGAACCAGGTCTAAACCAGGTCTGACTAAACCAGGTCTGAACCAGGTCTGAACCAAACCAGGTCTGAACCAGGACTAAACCAGGTCTGAACCAGGACTAAACCAGGTCTGAACCAGGTCTAAACCAGGACTAAACCAGGTCTGAACCAGGTCTGAACCAGGACTAAACCAGGTCTGAACCAGGTCTAAACCAGGTCTGAACCAGGACTAAACCAGGTCTAAACCAGGTCTAAACCAGGTCTGAACCAGTCTCTAAACCAGGTCTGAACCAGGTCTAAACCAGGTCTGAACCAGGTCTAAACCAGGTCTGACTAAACCAGGTCTGAACCAGGACTAAACCAGGTCTGAACCAGGTCTGAACCAGGAACCAGGTCTAAACCAGGTCTGAACCAGGTCTGAACCAGGTCTAAACCAGGTCTGAACCAGGTCTGAACCAGGACTAAACCAGGTCTGAACCAGGTCTGAACCAGGACTAAACCAGGTCTGAACCAGGTCTGAACCAGGACTAAACCAGGTCTGAACCAGGTCTGAACCAGGATTAAACCAGGACTAACAGGTCTGAACCAGGTCTGAACCAGGACTAAACCAGGTCTGAACCAGAGATGAACCAGGACTAAACCAGGACTAAACCAGGACTAAACAAGGCACTAAACAAGGACTAAACCAGGGCTAAACCAGAGATGAACCAGGATTAAAGCAGGACTAAGCCAGGGCTAAAAACGAGGTCTAAACCAGGACTAAACCAGGACTACACCAGGACTAACTACCAGGACTGGTTTAGTCCTGGTTTAATCGTGGTTTAGCCCTCGTTTTTAGCCCTGATTTACTCTTGATTTAGTTCTGGGTTTTTAGTTCTGTTTTAGTTTAGCCTGTTTAGTCCTGGTTTAGCCCTGGTTTAGTCCTAGTTTAGTCTTGGTTTAGCCCCTGTTTAGTCCTGATTTAGTCCTGGTTTAGTCCTGTTTAGTTTAGTCCTGGTTTAGTCCTGGTTTAATTCTGGTTTAGTCCTGGTTTAGTCCTTGTTTAGCCCTTGTTTAGTCCTGGTTTAGTCCTGATTTAGTCCTTGTTTAGTCCTAGTTTAGTCCTGGTTTAGCCCTAGTTTAGTCCTGGTTAAGTCCTGGTTTAGCCCTGGTTTAGTCCTGGTTTAGCTCTGGTCTAATCATGGTTTAGTCCTGGTTTAGACTTGGTTTAGTCCTGGTTTAGTCCTTGTTTAGTCCTAGTTTAGTCCTAGTTTAGTCCTGATTTAGTCCTAGTTTAGTCCTGGTTTAGTCCTAGTTTAGTTCTGGTTTAGCCCTTGTTTAGTCCTGGTTTAGTCCAGATTTAGTCCTGGTTTAGTCCTGGTTTAGTCCTGGTTTAGTTTAGTCCTAGTTTTTAGTCCTGGTTTAGTCCTAGTTTAGTTAGTTTAGTCCTGGTTTAGTCCTGGTTTAGTCCTGGTTTAGTCCTGGTTTAGTCCTGGTTTAGTCCTGGTTTAGTCCTGGTTTAGTCCTGGTTTAGACCTGGTTTAGTCCTGGTTTAGTCCTGGTTTAGTCCTGGTTTAGTCCTGGTTTAGTCCTGGTTTAGCCCTTGTTTTTTTAGTCCACTTTAATCCACAACATGAATCTGACAAATCTGACGTAATCCCAGAACAAACAATAATAAACATTAAACGTTCAACATTTATGGAAATTTCAGGAGAATATTCCGTGAATCTTCCGTAGCGTCGCGTGGGCCGTTCCCTCCGTCCGGAATTATGACATCATCAAATCCAAGAACGCGAACGCAATTCATCACGAAAAGACAAAAACCAGCGTACAGCCTCTTTAATTCCCCGTCCTCCTCCTCCTCCTCCTCGTCGTCCGTTCTTTCCCTCCGTCCTTTCCCTCCGTCTCTTATCTGCTCCGGAGCCCATCAGTATTCCCGCTCCGGACTGGATTGTTTAGCTTCACACAATGAGACAGTGATTAACGAGAGCGCGATCTGCCTCTCCATTACTCTGCCATTAATCCATCAGACCAGAGCACCCGAGGAGCAGCCGGAGGAGCACCCGGAGGACAACAACCGACGGACCGGAGGGAGCACCCGGAGGAGCAGCCGGAGGAGCACCCGGAGGACAACAACCGACGGACCGGAGGGAGCACCCGGAGGAGCAGCCGGAGGAGCACCCGGAGGACAACAACCGACGGACCGGAGGGAGCACCCGGAAGGAGCAGCCGGAGGAGCACCCGGAGGACAACAACCGACGGACCGGAGGGAGCACCCGGGAGAGCAGCCGGAGGAGCACCCGGAGGACAACAACAGACGGGCCGGAGGGAGCACCCGAAGGAGCAGCCGGAGGAGCACCCGGAGGACAACAACCGACGGACCGGAGGGAGCACCCGGAGGAGCAGCCGGAGGAGCACCCGGAGGACAACAACCGACGGACCGGAGGGAGCACCCGGAGGAGCAGCCGGAGGAGCACCCAGAGGGAGCACCCGGAGGAGCGGAGGGACCCAGAGGGAGCACCCAGAGGGAGCACCCGGAGGAGCAGCCGGAGGACAACAACAGACGGACTGGAGGAGCACTCGAAGGAACACCCGAAGGACAACACCGACGGACCGGAGGAGCACCCAAAGGACAACAACAGATGGGCCGGAGGGAGCACCCGGAGGGAGCACCCGGAGGGAGCGGCCGGAGGAGCGGCCGGAGGAGCGGCCGGAGGAGCGGCCGGAGGAGCGGCCGGAGGAGCGGCCGGAGGAGCACCCGAAGGACAACAACAGACGGACTGGAGGAGCACCCGAAGGAGCAGCCGGAGGAGCACCCGAAGGACAACACCGACGGACCAGAGGGAGCACCCAAAGGACAACAACAGACCAGAGCACCTACAGGATCAGCCAGAGGAGCACCCAAAGGACACACCGATGGACCAGAGCACCCGCAGGACACACCGACAAACCAGAGCACCCAAAGGAGCACCTAGAGGAGTACCCAAAGGACAACAACAGACCAGAGGAGCACCCAAAGGACACACCAATGGACCAGAGGAGCACCCGAAGGACACACCGACGGACCAGAGGAGCACCCGAAGGACACACCGACAGACCGGAGCACCCGAAGGAGCAGCCAGAGGAGCATCCAAAGAACACACTATCTGGCCATAGCACCTGAAGGAGCACCCACAGGACACATAGACAGACCAGAGCACCCACAGGAGCACCCAGAGGAGCACCCAAAGGACACCATCAACTGACCACTACAACTACTACTTTACCTAGGCTATTACTACTGCTGCCACTAGTACTACCACTAGTACAGCTACAACTACTACTACTACTACTACTACCACCAGTACAACTTGAATACTACTACTACTGCTACTATTACTACAACTACTTCTACTATAAGCACCCGAAGGACACCAGCAACCAGACTACTACTTCACCTACTACAACAACTACTACTACTACTACTACTATTAGTTTACTTTACTACTATATTACTATTACCATTATACTACTACTACTACTACTACTACTACAAGGACTTCCACTACTACTGTCAGTCCTACTCCACGTCGTCCAGACCAGACCTCACTGTTCTCTTCACTCACTGTGACATTTCTCATTTAAAAACATGTCTCTAAAGTGCCGGGGTCTGGGAGAGGTCCTCAAAATGGCGGCGCTCTTCAGACTTGTGCGTCCTCATTAAAACGTGAGCATTTATATTAATTAAAGCGGCTGATTGCTCCGGAGCCTGGAGTGAAACGAACACAGAGGCTCTAAAACACGACGATTATAAAACACTCAAACTGACACAGAGAGAAACGGATCAGGACGTAACCGCACACAACGAGTTTAGACCGGGTTTAGACCTGGTTTAGACCTGGTTTAGACCTGGTTTAGACCAGGTTTAGACCTGGTTTAGACCTGGTTTAGACCTGGTTTAGACCTGGTTTAGACCTGGGTTTAGACCTGGTTTAGACCTGGTTTTAGATTTAGGTTTAGACCTGGTTTTAGACCTGGTTTAGACCTGGTTTAGATCTGGTTTAGACCTGGTTTAGTCCTGGTTTAGTCCTGGTTTAGTCCTGGTTTAGTTTAGACCTGGTTTAGACCTGGTTTAGACCTGGTTTAGTCTGTTTAGATCTGGTTTAGTCCTGGTTTAGACTGGGTTTTAGACCCTGGATTTAGACCTGGTTTAGTCCTGGTTTAGACCTGGTTTAGTCCTAGTTTTAGTCTTGGTTTAGTCCTGGTTTAGTCCAGTTTAGTTCTGGTCCAGCTGGTTTTAGTCTGGTTTAGTCTGGTTAGTCCTTTTAGTCCTGGTTTAGACCTGGTTTAGTCCTGGTTTTAGTTTCCTGGTTTAGCCCCTGGTTTAGTCCTGGTTCAGTCTTGGTTTAGTCCTTGGTTTAGTCCTGGTTTAGACCTGGTTTCCCTGGTTTAGTCCTGGATCCTGGTTTAGTTCTGGTTTAGTCCTGGTTTTTGGTTTGAAGTCCTGGTTTAGTTAGTCCTGGTTTTAGTCTGGTTTAGCCTTGGTTTAGTCCTGTTCAATCCTGTTTAGTCCTGGTAAAGTTTTGGTTTAGTCCTGGTTTCCTAGTTTCTGGTTTAGTCCTTGGTCCAATCCTGTTTTAGTCCTTGGTTTAGTCAGTTTAGTCTGGGTTTAGTCCTGGTTTAGTCCTAGTTTAGTCCTGGTTCTTAGTTTTAGTCCTGGTTTAGTCCTGGTTTAGTCCTGGTTTAGTCCTGGTCTAACCCTGGTTTAGTCCTGATTTGGTTTAGTCCTGGTTTAGTCCTTTCAGTTCAGTCTGTTTCAGTCCTGGTTCAGTCCTGGTTCAGTCCTGGTTTGGTCCTGGTTCAGTCCTGGTTCAGTCCAGTTTCAGTCCTGTTTCAGTCCTGTTTCAGTCCTGTTTTAGTCCTGGTTCAGTCCTGGTTCAGTTCTTTATAGACTCTTTCTAAATCCTGCTTTGGTCCCATTTATTTCCATGTTGTAAATCTGTGGGAAAACTGCCAAAAACACCAAGTGCTCAGACCCATTTTTTGTAAGACCGAGTCCGGACTGAGACCAGATCCTGGACGAGAACTGGACCGGGGCCAAGACCGGGAACCGGGGACAGACTGGACCGGAGCCAGGAGACACCCAGAGGACGGCCGTAAAGACACTGTCCCCACACCAGCTGGGACCGAACATTTCACGTTTTACTCTCTCAAATCGTGTAAAAGTGAAATTAAATGTGTTTTTTGTTTGGAAAAGTGGGACAGAGCGAATGAGGTTAAAACAATAGCTGCTCAAATTTAAGTTTGGAGTCTATACGAGAGGTTAGACGAGTCATTTAAAGGTGCATTATGTAACTTTTCTCTGTAAAAATGTTATTGTTTTGTCTGGAATGTTTCGCAGTGTGGCTTTAAAACCTTTTTATCTTTATGGAGACCAAACCAGACCAATGGTTTAGGCCTGGTTTAGTCCTTGTTTAGTCTTGGTTTAGTCCTGGTTTAGTTCTGGTTTAGTTCTGATTTAACCCAGGTTTAGTCCTGGTTTGGTCCGGGTTTAATCCTGGTTTAGTCTTGAGTTAGTCCTGGTTTAACCCTGGTCTGGTTTAGTCCTGGGTTTTATCCTGGTTTAGTCCTGGTTTAGTTTCTGGTTTAGTCCTGGTTTAGTCCTGGTTTAACTTCTGGTTTGGTCCTGGTTTACCCTGGTTTAGTCCTGGTTTAGTTAGTCCTTTAGTCCTGGTTATTAGTCCTTGTTTAGTTCTGGTTTAATAGGTTTAGTCCTGGTTTAGTCCTGGTTTGTTCTAGTTTAGTCCTTGTTTAGTCTGGTTTAGTCCTGGTTTAGTCCTGGTTTAGTTCCTGGTTTAGTCCTGTTTAGGTTTAGTCCTGGTTATCTGTTTAGTCCTGGTTTAGTTCTGGTTTTTAATTTAGTCTGGTTTAGTCCTGTTTAGTCCTGGTTTAGTCCTGGTTTAGTCTGTTTAGTCCTGGTTTAGTCTGGTTTAGTCTGGTTTAGTCTGGTTTAGTCCTGTTTAGTTCTGGTTTATCCAGGTTTAGTCCTGTTTAGTCTGCTTTAGTCCTGGTTTAGTCCTGTTTCCTTAGTCCTTGTTTATTCCTGTTTAGTCCTGTTTAGTCCTGTTTAGTCCTGATTTAGTCCTGGTTTAGTTCTGGTTTAATTCAGTTTAGTTCTGCTTTAGTCCTGTTTAGTCCTTTAGTCCTGGTTTAGTCTGTTTAGTTCTGGTTTGTTTAGTCCTGTTTAGTCTGGTTTAGTTCTGGTTTAGTTCTGGTTTAGTCCTGGTTTAGTTCTGGTTTACTCCTCTTTTATATTATTATATTCTTTCTGAATTTGGCAATTTTTTTCAGTATTTCAATTTCAATTTTTTTTTACTTCTTCTTTGGAATCACGCTGGGTATTTTAATAACTGTTTCCTAGCAACCACATTGTACCTTGGTCCAAAACTCCTCTAATGTAAACAGAAAATATATTTTGAGAAATAAAAATAGAAAAAAAATCGCCTTTATTTTGTTGAAATCATGTTTAAATTATGGTTAAAAAATGAGTTTCTTGAGCGTAAATTCTCCCAAATGTTTTTCATATGCTTTAAAATTCTCCACTTCCTGTAATTTTCAACATATTTTTCTAATTTTCTTCATAATTTTTCTTCTTAGTTGGTGTGAAACGATCATTTATATTTACAGCAGGTTTTATCGCCGCAGATTAAGAGGAAAATAGAGAATCATAAAAATCTGTCAGAAGCACATTAAACTTTAAACGGTTTTCAGAATTTCTAAATATTATTTGAGCAGTTTGAATATTTTGAAGGGAAGTTTTTCTCTGTCGTTATTAATAAAACAAAATTACGCGTTTATTTGCAGGATTTTTAAACGATGATATTTCACAGTACTACTCGCTGCAGCTGGTACTTCAAATAGTACAAATATACAGATACTGCTACTGTACTGTTACATACACTACTACTACAACTGTACTACTTGTAATAGTGTGGAGTACTTTGGTAGTTTCTTGTCTAGAGTAACTATGATGCCATTACTACTACTACTACTACTACTACCAGTACTTCTACCACTCCTACTACTATTACTACTACTAGTACTCCTACTACTACACTCCTACTCCTGCTTCTATTCCTATTACTACAACCAATCCTATTACTACTACTACTACTACTACTAATACTCCTACCAGTACACCTAGTACTACTACTACTACTACTACTACTACTACTACTACTCTACTACTCCATGATTATGATTAAGTCTTCTACAATGTCAGCAAAACTATAGTTACTACTACTTCATTCAGTACACTTTACTACTACTCGTGCAAATATTATGATTTACTTTTGTTACTACGAGGGATTTGTTTACATTTAGTACAGTTATCTGCATCTACTACTACTACTACTACTACTACTACTACTACTACTACTACTACTACTACTACTACTACTACTACTACTACTACTACTACTACTACCTACTACTACTACTACCTCTACTGCTTCTTCTATTAATACTAGTATTACGATTTGGTCTTCTACAAGAACTGCAAATACTTTTGTTACTACTTTTTTACTACTATTTAGCACATTATCTACTACTACTACTACTACTACTACTAATTCTACTACTAATTCTACTACAACTTCGACTTATTATAATTTGGTCTTTTACAAGAACTGGAAATAAAGTACTTTGTTACTGCTACTTCTAACAAGAGATTTATTTACATTTAGTACAATTGTCTACTACAACTGCACTATTACTCCTACTACTACCTCCTCCTCCTACTACTACTACTACTACTACTACTACTACTACTACTACTACTACTACTACTACTACTACTACTACTACTACTACTACTACTACTACTACTACTACTCCTAATACTACTACTATTACTTCTACTCCTCCTACTACTACTTCTACTTCCCCTCTTACTACTACTACTTCTACTCCTAGTCCTATTACTACTACTACTGCTACTAAAACTACTATTATATTTATTACTATTATTTGGTTTTCCACAAGAACTGCAAATACTTTTGTTACTACTACTTCTAAAACGTGAGATTTGTTTACATTTAGCACAATTTACTACTACTACTACTACTACTACTACTACTACTACTACTACAACTCCTCCTAATACTACTACTATTACTTCTACTTCCTACTACTACTACTACTACTCCCTCCTCCTACTACTACTTCTACTTCCCCTCTTACTACTACTACTTCTACTCCTAGTCCTATTACTACTACTACTGCTACTCCTAGTCCTCCTACTCCTACTAATCCTACTCCTACTACTACTACTACTACTACTACTACTACTACTACTACTACTACTACTACTAAAACTACTATTATATTTATTACTATTATTTGGTTTTCCACAAGAACTGCAAATACTTTTGTTACTACTACTTCTAAAACGTGAGATTTGTTTACATTTAGCTCAACAATTATATACTACTACTACTACTACTACTACTACTACTACTACTACTACTACTACTACTACTACTACTACTACTACTACTACTACTACTACTACTACTACTTACTTGTACTACTCCCACTCGTACTTTTACAGTTACCCTGTTCTGTAGATCTGGTGTAACCCGGTCCAGATGTCGCCGTAAAAGTTCTCTAAAATATTAAACCATAAAAGTTAATTAGCGCTGTTGAAATCTTGTTTACGTGTTTACTGCGCGACGGGCTCCAGCTTTCTCCATCTCCTCTGTCATTACGTGCACCACAGCCATCCCAGACCACACCCCCCGAAACCCTCCAAAACAACCCCAAAAACCCCAGTCCCCGGTCCCGGTCTGGTCCTGGCCCGGATCCTAGACGGGGACTGCATTCCACTGGGACTGTGTGGAGGAAAGTCGCGCTTTACGAGTCCCTAATAAAGTTCATTTGGAGAGGAGCGGCGGAGTTTTGTCACTCACACGTGGATTTAAGCGATGGTTTGACCTGGGCGTGTTGGGACTTGAGTCACACTTGAGTTAGACGTGAGAAAGGAAGTGAACACGGGGGCGCTACCGGGTCCACCAACTGTGACTACATTGAAAAATTATCACTCCTCTTTCTGTAACTGCTGCTGTGAGCCTCGTCGTTTTGGTCTAAAAATGTTCGTGTTGACCCGCTCTACATGATCCTTTTTGTTAATTTGTCCGTAAATAAATTATCTACTCCTACTACTACTACAACGTCTACTACTACTACTTCTAATATTATGATTTGGTCTTCTGCAAGAACTGGAAATACTTTTGTTATTACTACTTTTAAACGAAGGGATTTGTTTACAATTATCTACTACACTTACGACTATGGCTACGTTCAGACTGCAGGGCTTAACGCTCAATTCCGATTTTTTTGGGAAATCCGATGTTTTTGCGAGGTCGTTCACATTTCCAATTAAATGCGACTTGTCTGTGACTTCAGTGTGAACGGTAAACGGCCCGAAAGTGTCCCGCATGTGACACTGGAGACACGACGACGTCAACCCCGTGCGTCAACCGCAGCGAGCGTCTCTGTGTTTACGGAAGTTGTCCAAATATGGTCGCGAGCATTGAGCACCTGGAGATTTTACAGTTCCGGTTTCCGCCTGCTTCAGCGCAGAATAGTGACGTTTGTCGCTTGTTAATGACGTGTAGGTCGGATGGATGAGCTTTGGCCGTTCAGACTGAAGTCACATGTTAAAAGATCAGATATGTATCGGATTCAGGAGCACATATCCAAGTGTCCTGGGTCACATTTGAAAAATTCGGATCTGTGTCGTTCAGACTGTCATTAAAAGATCAGATACAGGAACATAGAGGCCAAAAAATCGGATTTGGGTCACTTCAGGCTGCAGTCTGAACGCAGCCTAATACTCCTACTACTTCTCCTACTACTAATACTACTACTACTACTACTACTAAAATGAATAAAACTACTATTACAATTTGGTCTTCTACAAGAACGGCAAATACTTTTGTTACTGTTACTACTTCTAACAAGACATTTGTTTACATTTAGTATAATTATCTACTCCTATTACTACTACTCCTCCTACTACTACTACTACTACTACTACTACTACTACTACTACTACTACTACTACTACTACTACTACTACTACTACTACTACTACTCCCATTCTAACCCATTCTTAACCCATTCTACATAATCCGTTTCGCTATTTTGTCCGTAAATAAACTCCTATCCCTAAAATGGAATTCCGCTCCTATAACCGCTGTCATCATGAGCTTCATTTGACTGGAAGTGTGGGTGACTTCAAACTTCCTTTAGCTTCGTTCAGACCGCGTTGTCCAAAAATGCCCGAGACGTCTTTATTTGGACACCTTTGCATTCGAGTTTATACGCTCCTGACGCCTCGGACGCCGTGGACGAACAGGAGAAAAAATACTTGACATACGTCCGCTGCCCTGGAAACAAGTGCCTGGTTCTCGTCTTTTCAGACCGGGACTGAGACCGAGACCAGACGGAGACCAGGTCGGGACCAGACCCGAGGCTCAGAGCCCAAAACAGGGCCGGAGCTCGAAGCTGAGGCTCAAACCCTGCGGAGGCTCGAAGTCAAAGCTCGGAGTCCACTCTGGTCCCGGTCTGGTCCTGGTCTGGTCCCGGACCTGGATCAGTCCTGGTTCAGTCCGTATGCAGTGCAAAAGTCCGACATCACAGTCACGGAAGTCACGTAAACGGGAAACGGCCGTTATCTGTTTTTTCCCATTCTTCATTTAAACACAAAATCGAAAACTGAAAAAAATTAATCATTATCTGTTTTTTCATTTTGGTTTTGGAGACAAATAATGAAGAAAACTGTTGTTTTTTTCGTTTTCTTATTTTTGGTTTTATAATGAAAAAAGAATGAACGAATGATACACAGATTGAGAAGCGTATATTGTCATTTGTTTATGTAAAATACAGAAAAACTGCTTAAAAAAATGACCAAAACACAAAGAAAACGTGACTATTCTGACTCTCATGTTCATCATAAATCGTCTCTGAAGAATTATTTTCTTAATCACGCATTTGATTTAAAATAATATTATTACCAACCACTAAAAATAAGAGGACGTCCCAGTTTTTTTATTTTGAAATTCCGGTCACTCTAAGCCTTCATGTGCCTGAGTCGACATTTTTCTCGAGTTCTCTAAAGTCATTTACACACAAGGACACTGTGACATTCAAGTGGGAAATAAACAACTTCCTAGTTTCCAGTAACGGCCTCGTTCACAGCGAGCGGACTCTCGGAGCGCGGCTTTTTCTCACCGCGGGTCGTGTGATTCTGGCATCTGAGGGGAACTTCGGGGGGAAAGTGGATTTCTCTGGAACTGTTTATGCAGCACTAATGTGATAATGTAATAGATGGATTATGTTTTAGCTCACGAAGATCAATTACAAAACAGGATGGAGAAGGGGAACTGTACGTCTTTCACCTGCTAACGGTAACGGATAATGTGAACGAGCTGGCAGCGGTTCATTCATACAGTGTGACCAGAATTTCAAAATAAAAAATTAAAAAAAAAAACTGGGAAATCTCAGTTTTTTTGTGAATCGAGTGCAAAATCAAGGAAAATTGTTATGCAGAGAACATTTATGACGAACATGTGAGTCAGTACAGTCACATTTTCTTCGTGTTTTGGTCGTTTTTAAGCAGATTTTTTTGTATTTTACCTAAACAAATGATATTTTTGGTTTCTCTTTACTGTTGGCAGGTGTCAAACTGGTCAAAAATAGGGACACTTTGGACATTTTTTGTATAAAACTGGGACAAATCAATAATTTTGTATAAATCCACTGGGGTAAATAGAGATGTAGGGTGTGTAGAGTGACCAGAATTTCAAAATAAAAGCCTCGGACATCATATTTTTTGGTGCTTGGTAACAATAAAATTGTGAATTGAGTGTGTAATTAAGGAAAATTGTTTTGAAAAGACCATTTATGAGTAACATGTGCAGAAATACAGTCACATTTTCTTCATGTTTTGGTCGTTTTTAAGCAGATTTTCTGTATTTTACCAAACAAATGTCAATATACTTGCCTCTTTATTGTTGGCAGGTGTCAAAATAAAAAACACTGGGACATCTCTGTTTTTTTTTTGTGGTTGGTAATAATAAAATTGTGAATCGAGTGCAAAATCTAAGAAAATTGTTATGCAGAGAACATTTATGACAAACATGAGTCAGTACAGTCACATTTTCTTCATGTTTTGGTCGTTTTTAAGCAGATTTTTTTGTATTTTACCTAAACAAATGATAATTTTTGTCTCTCTTTACTGTTGGCAGGTGTCAAACTGGTCAAAAATAGGGACACTTTGGACATTTTTTGTATAAAACTGGGACAAATCTATAATTTTGTATAAATCCACTGGGTAAATACAGATGTAGGGTTGTGTAGGGTGACCAGAATTTCAAAAATAAAAACCTGTGGACATCACTATTTTTGGTCTTTGTAATAATAAATTGTGAATTCAGTGCATAATTAAAGAAAACTGTTTCTGTAGACTTTCACACTAACAATAAACAAATAAAGCAATAAAGTCTTGTTTTTTTTTTCTTTTTTCTCTTTTAGCTTCCTCTCTTCTCCGTATTTTCTCTCCTCTCTTCCTTCTTGTCTCTTTCTGTCTTCTCTTTCTTCTTCTTCTCTCTTCTCCTCTCTTCTTCTCCTTTTTCACTCTTCTTGGATCAGCTGCCTGTAGATTCTGAGTCCATACTCAATAACATCTTCTCTCTCTCTCTCTCCTCTCTCTCTTTCTCTCTTCTCTCTGCACAGTGTTTGACAGCCTTTAAACTCAGACTCCATCATAACATTTCTCTCTCTCTTCCCCATCTTTACTGACTTATCTCTCTTCTTCCCCTCCTCCCTCTCCTCTCTCTCTCTCTGTCCATCAGTAACACCTTCTCTTCCTCTACTCTCTCTCTGTGTCTCTCTCTTTTCTCCTCTCTCTTTTTCTTCTGGTCTGTCTTTTTCTTCTTTCTTTCTCTCTCTCCTTCTCTCTGTCTCTCTCCTTCTCTTCTCTCTCTCTCTCTCTCTCTCTCTCTCTCTCTCTTTTCTCTCTCTCTTTCTCTCCTTTCTTTCTCTCCTCTTCTCTCCTCTCCTCTCCTCTCTCTCTTCTCTCCTCTCTTCTCCTCTCTCTCTTCTCTCTCATCTCTCTCTCTCCTCTCTCTCTTCTCTTCTCTCTCTCTCTCTTCGCTCTCTTCTCTCTCTCCCTTCTCTTCTCTTCTTCGTCTCTCTCTTTCTCTCTCTCTCTCCTCTCTCTCTTTCTCTTCTTTCTTTCTCTTCTCTCCTCTCTTTTCTCTACTCTTTCTCTCTTTCTCTCTCTCGTCCTCTCTTCTTCTCTCTCTTCTTTCTCTCTCTCTTCTCTCTTCTCTCTCCTCTCTCTTTTTCGCTCTCTCTCTCTCCTCTCTCTTCTTCTCTTTTCTCTTCTCTCTTGTCTCTCCTCTCTCTCTCTTTCTCTCCTCTCTTCTCTCTTCTCTGTCTTTTTCTTCTCTTTCTTCTCTTTTCTCTCTTTCTCTCTCTCTCTTCTCTCTCTTCTCTCTTTCTTCTCTCTCTCTATTTCTTTCTTCTTTCTCTTCTTCTCTCTCTCTTTCTCTCTCTCTCTGTCTCCCATCTCCTCTTTTCTCTCTTCTCTCTCTCTTTTCTCTCTCTCTCTCTCTTCTCTTCTCTCTCTCTCTCTCTCTCTCTCTCTCTCTCTCTCTCTTCTCTCTCTCCTCTTCTCTCCTCTTTCTTATCTCTCTTCTTCTCTTTCTCTCTCTCTCTCTCTCTCTCCCTCTCTCTTTCTCTCTCATTTCCTCTCTCCTTTTTCTCTCTCATCTCTCTCCTCTCTCCTCTCTCTCTCGTCTCTCTCTCATCTCTTTTTCTCTCTCTCTCTCTCTCTCTCCTCTCTTCTCTCTCTCTCTCTCTCTCTCTCTCTCATCTCTCATCTCATCTCTCTCTCTCTCTCTCTCTCTCTCTTTCTCTCTCTCTCTTCTCTTCTCCTCTTCTCTCTTTCTTTCTCTCTCTTGCTCTTCTCTTTCTCTCAGTCTGTTTCAGCCTTTAAACTCTCTCTCAATTCACTTTCTCTTCTCTTCTCTCTCCCCTCTCTTTCCTCTCTATCTCTCTTTCTCTCTTCTCTCTCTCTCTCTCTCTCCTCTCTCTCTCTCTCTCTCCTCTCTCTTTCTCTCTCTCTCTTTCTCTCTCTTCTTCTCTCCTCTCTCTCTCTCTCTTTCTCTCTTCTCTCTCTCTCTCTCTCTCTCTCTTCTCTTCTCTCTCTCTCTGTCTCCTCTCTCTCTTCTCTCTCTCTCTTCTCTTCTCTCTCTCTCTGTCCCTCTCTTCTCTCTCTCTTCTCTCTCCTCTCTCTCTCTTCTCTCTCTCTCTTCTCTCATCTCTCTCTCTCTCTCCTCTCTCTCTCTCTCTTCTCTCTTCTCTCTCTCTTCTCTCTCTCTCTCTCTCTCTCTCTTCTCTCTCTCTTTCTCTCTCTCTTCTCTCTCTCTCTCTCTTGCTCTCTTCTCTCTTCAATCTCTCTCTCTCTCTCTTCTCTTTCTCTCCTCTCTCGATCTCTCCCTCTCTTTTCTCTCTGCTCTGTTTTCTCTCTCTTTTCTCTATCTCTTTCTCTCCTCTCTCTCTGTCTTTCTTTCTCTCTTCTCTCTATCTCCTCTCTGTCTCTCTTTCTCTCTCAGACAGTTGGACAGCTGCCTGTAGATTCTGAGTCCATCAATAACACACTCTCCTCTCTCTCCCTCATCCTCCATCCATCTCTCTCTCGTCTCTCTCTCTCTCTTTCTCTCTCTTTCTGCAGACAGTGTTTGACAGCCTTTAAACTCAAGACTCC
>NW_026571299.1:5529065-5669065 GCF_026225935.1 Boleophthalmus pectinirostris | reverse complement strand
TAGTAGTAGTAGAGTAGTAGTAGTAATGGTATATTTCATGGTACCATATAATAGTTTTTGTGTACATCGCAGTCAAATACAGTTTAAACCCGTTCTCTGATCCTCTCCTTTTTCTCTTCCTCTCTTCCTCTGTCCTCCTCTCCTCCTCCTCTCCTCTCCTCCTCTCCTCCTCTCTCCTCCTCCTCTCCTCCTCTGTTCCTCCTCTCCTCCTCCTCTCTCCTCTCTCCTCCTCTCCTCCTCTGTTCCTCCTCTCCTTCTCCTCTGTTCCTCTCTTCCTCCTCTCCTCCTCTGTTCCTCCTCTCCTCCTCCTCTCCTCCTCTGTTCCTCCTCTCCTTCTCCCTCTCTTCCTCCTCCTCCTCTCTTCCTCCTCCTCTTCGTCTCCGTGTGTAAAGTCACTAACGAGAGGCACATGTTTCATTAACAAGTGTTTACAGAGGCCCGTCCCAGTCCCAAATCTCATCCATCATCTCAGACCCTTATCCTGTCTCCTCCCTCCTCGTCTCCTCCCTCCTTCTTTCCTCTCCTAGTCTCCTTTGCTACACCCCTCGCTCTTACAGTCTCCTCTGCTAGTCTTATTTTTCCTCATTTCCTCTCTCCTAGTTTCCTTTCTCCTCAACTTCTTTAGTCTCTCCTACTTCCTCTCTCCTCACCTTCTCTCCTAGTTTCCTCTCTCCTCACCTCTTCTCTTCTCTCCTAGTTTCCTTTCTCCTCAACTTCTCTCCTCTCTCCTAGTTTCCTCTCTCCTCGCCTTATCTCCTCTCTCCTAGTTTCCTCTCTCCTCAACTTCTCTCCTAGTTTCCCTTCTCCTCTCTCTCTCTCTCTCCTTCTCTCTTCCTCTCCTAGTTTCCTCTCTCCTCACTCTCTCTTCCTCTTCTCTCCTCTCTCCTAGTTTCCTCTCTCCTCACATTCTCTCCTCTCTCCTAGTTTCCTCTCTCCTCACCTTCTCTCCTCTCTCCTAGTTTCCTCTCTCCTCACCTCTTCTCTTCTCTCCTAGTTTCCTCTCTCCTCACATTCTCTCCTCTCTACTAGTTTCCTCTCTCCTCACCTTTCTCTCCTCTCTCCTCACCTTCTCTCCTCTCTCCTAGTTTCTTCTCTCCTCGCCTTATCTCCTCTCTCCTAGTTTCCTCTCTCCTCAACTTCTCTCCTAGTTTCCTCTCTCCTCACCTTCTCTCCTCTCTCCTAGTTTCCTTCTCCTCACATTCTCTCCTCTCTCCTAGTTTCCTTTCTCCTCAACTTCTCTCCTCTCTCCTAGTTTCCTCTCTCCTCACCTTCTCTCCTCTCTCCTCACTTTCTCTCCTATCTCTTAGTTTCCTTTCTCCTCACCTTCTCTCCTCCTTCCTAGTTTCCTTTCTCCTCACCCCCTCTCCTCCTTCCTAGTTTCCTCTCTCCTCATCTCCTCTCTCCTGGTTTCCTATCTCCTTGTCTCCTCTTGTGTCTCCTAGGCTCCTCTCCTTGTTTCCTCTCCTAGTCTCCTCCTCTAGTCTCCTTTCCTCTCTTAAAAACTTATTTCCAAGTTCTCATGGTCCATTTTCATCTAAAGCTCAAAGAAATCAATGTTAAGTTCTAACCCAAAACCAAGGACTAAACTGAGTCTAAACTAGAACTAAACCTGGACCAAAATAGGGCCTTATCTCCAAGAGGACCAGATCTAAACCAGGACCAGATCTAAACCAGTACTTAACTAAACCTATGGTCTTGGATTATTTTACAAACTCGGACTTGATCAAGATCAAACTGCAGTACCAAGTCAGAAAGAGAACTACACCAGAACTAAACCAGGACTAAAATAACATCAGTCTAAACTAGGACAAAACCAGAACAAATCCAGGACCAAACCAAGGCTAAACTAGAAATAAAGCAGGACTAAACCAGAACCAAACCAGTACCAAACTAGGACTAAACCAGGACTAACCTTTCTCCAATCTAAACAAGGACTAAACCAGGACTAAACCAGGAACAAACCAAGACTAAACCATAAATAAACCAGCACAAAACCATGGCTAAACCAGGACTAAACATGCTCTAAACCAAGACTAAGTGTTCCTGGACGGGTCCTGGTTTGAGCCCAGTTTAGTCCTGATGTAGACTTGTTTTGGTCCTGTTCTAGTCCAGGTTTAGTTTGAGTTTTTGGGTTAGTCTACGTTTAGTCCCAATTTTGATCCATTATTTTGACTTGAGGCTGAAAATGTGAACAAGCCATGAAACAGGAACTAAACCAGGACTAAACCAGGACCAAAAAAGGGGCTAAACAAGGGCTAAAACTGGACTAAAGTTGCAGCAGAGGATGTGGAGAAGAGGGTCAGATGGAAATCGAGTTCCTCCTCCTCTTATAATCCCATGTGGACTTTCCTGTAAAAACATAAACATTCGAATGGACCAATCACGGGCCTCGGTTCAGGGAGGTGGGCGGGGCTTAGCAGTACCATGACCGTAGCAACGTTAGTCCACACCTAAAGCTAATATTAGCGCTAATGTTGACGCTCGCTCAACTTTGACCTCTGGGAATTTGGAGACGAAATGAGCCGTGAAGGAGAAAGAGAAAAGACTGAGGCCGAGCGACAGGACCACAGGGACTATACATCTGATCTAGACCGGGTTTAGACCTGGTTTAGACCGGGTTTAGACCTGATCTAGACCGGGTTTAGACCTGATCTAGACCGGGTTTAGACCTGGTTTAGTCCTGGTTTAGACCTGGTTTAGTCCTGGTTTAATCCTGGTTTAATCCTGGTTTAGTCCTAGTTTAGTCCTGGTTTAGATCTGGTTTAGACCTGGTTTAGTCCTGGTATAGACCTGGTTTAGTCCTGGTTTAGACCTAATTTAGTCTTGGTTTAGTCCTGGTTGAGTCCTGGTTTAGTCCTGGTTTAGATCTGGTTTAGACCTGGTTTAGTTCTAGTTTAGTCCTGGTCTAGATCTGGTTTAGACCTGGTTTAGTCCTGGTATAGACCTGGTTTAGTCCTAGTATAGGCCTAGTTTAGTCCTGGTATAGACCTGGTTTAGACCTGGTTTATTCCTGGTATAGACCTGGTTTAGTCCTGGCTTAGACCTGGTTTAGTCCTGGTTTAGACCTAGTTTAGTCTTGGTTTAGTCCTGGTTTAGTCTTGGTTTAGTCCTGCAGCAAGTTTAGTCCTGGTTTAGCCTTGGTTTAGTCCTGGTTTAGTCCTGGTTTAGTCCTGTTTTAGTCTTGGTTTAGTCCTGGTTTAGTCCTGCTTTAGTCCTGGTTTAGTCCTGGCTTAGGCCTGGTTTAGTCCTGGTTTAGACCTAGTTTAGTCTTGGTTTAGTCCTGGTTTAGACCTAGTTTAGTCTTGGTTTAGTCCTGGTTGAGTCCTGGTTTAGTCCTGGTTTAGACCTAGTTTAGCCTTGGTTTAGTCTTGGTTTAGTCCTGGTTTAGACCTGGTTCAGTCCTGGTTTAGACCTAGTTTAGCCTTGGTTTAGTCTTGGTTTAGTCCTGGTTTCAGTCCTGGTTTAGACCTGGTTTAGCCTTGGTTTATTTCTGGTTGAGTCCTGGTTTAGTATTGTTTTAGTCCTATTTCTGTACATCCTTATTTGGTCATTAACCCCTGACTACTTCCTCCTCAGTCCATATATGGTCGCAGGGGGCGGTCACATGACCGTAGTTTGATTTCCTGTCCACTCTGGGCTTCAGTTCATTTGTCTGTTGGGATTTACATTCACGCCACGTTACAACTTTAGTCCAACGGAATCAATCAAGTCTGAGTTAGTCCAGACCAAGACCAAGACCAAGACTGGGACTCTAGGTCTGGTTTCTGGGTCAGGTTTAAATTTAGTCCTGGTTTAGTTTAGTTTAGTTTTAGTCCTGTTTATGGGTTGATGCTCTACCTCTTTGACAGAACAGTTTAGTCCTGATTCAGCCCTAGTTTAGACCTGGTTCAGTTCTTGTTTAGTCCTGATTTAAACCTGGTTCAATCCTTGTTCAGTCCCGGTTTAGATCCAGTTTAGTCCTGGTTCAGTCCTGTTTCACACATGGTTTAGACCTGATTTAGTCCTGGTTTAGATCTAGTTTAGACCTGGTTTAGACCTGGTTCAGGCCTGGTTTAGATTTGGTTTAGACCTGGTTCAGTCCTGGTTTAGTATTGGTTTAGACTGGTTTAGATCTGGTTTGGTCCTTGTTTAGACCTGGTTCAGTTTAGACCTGGTTTAGATCTGGTTTAGACCTGGATTAGTCCTGGTTTAGACCTGGTTCAGTCCTGGTTTAGACCTGGTTTAGGTCTGGTTTAGACCTGGTTCAGTCCTGGTTTAGACCTGGTTGAGGCCTGGTTTAGATTTGGTTTAGACCTGGTTCAGTCCTGGTTTAGACCTAGTTTAGGCCTGGTTTAGACATGGTTTAGATCCAGTTCAGTCCTGGTTTAGATCTGGTTTAGTCCTGGATCAGCCTTGGTTCAGACCAGGTTTAGATCCAGTTTAGTCCTAGTTTAGACCTGGTTCAGTCCTGGTTCAGACTTGATTCAGTCCTTGCTCAGTCGTGGTTTGGATCCAGTTCAGTCCTGGTTTAGATCTAGTTTAGACCTGGTTTTGACCTGGTTTAGTCCTGGTTCAGACCTGTTTTATATTTAGTTCAGGCCTGGTTTAGATCTTATTTAGTCCTGATTCAACCCTGTTTCAGACCTGGTTTAAATCCAGGTTAGTCCTGGTTCGGTCCTGGTCCATAAATCAGCGGACTTGTTTCTTTTTAGTATTTTCAAATGAACATTGT
This sequence comes from Boleophthalmus pectinirostris, assembly GCF_026225935.1. NCBI lineage: Eukaryota > Metazoa > Chordata > Actinopteri > Gobiiformes > Gobiidae > Boleophthalmus > Boleophthalmus pectinirostris. The sequence goes on along the minus strand of NW_026571299.1, from coordinate 5,664,354 downwards.
GATTTAAAATTCCAACATAACGACTCAAACACAATAAATCTTCTTTAAATAATGATCAGACAGATGTTTAATATTTTAGCCACTAACTTCATCTCCACGGCGACAAACCCTCCAGCGGAAAAGTTCCAGAGCGCACCTTTAGCTTCCGCGAGCTCCATCCGTATCCATAAATCCTGCCGTTTATCCGCTCCGTATCGCTCTCTCCCTCTCCCTCCCTCGGCTCCGTGTTATTTCCCTGTCGCCAAAGTTTCCTCGTTAAATCGTAACTTGTGTCCTCGCTCGCGGTTCGGTCCGATCATTAAACGCCGCAGCGCTCCCACGGCATGCTGGGAAAAGTGCTGACGGAGGCACATCAGCGGTGCTAAAGCCGGGCCGGGCGCACGCACACACGCCGCCGCTCTGCATATTTATGTCTCCAGACTCCATCAGCTGGAGATTAGTCTTTCTGGAGAGACGGAGGTTTGGTCGGAGTTCAGGATTTGTTTTAGAGATTTGAATTAAAATGCGCCGAAACTCCTCCTCCGCCGCCGCCGCCGCCGCGCTTCACCAGACGATAAAGAAGTGGCCTCAGTGCGTCGTTAATCTCCCCGACCCAGAGCCGAGTGTAAAAATATATATACTGTACGGAAAAATATAAAGTGAAACGTAAAACAATCTGAATCATTTGTTTTTCAAAATAAAAACAAAAATAAGAAAATGAAAACATGACTGGACTGAACCAGGACTGAACCAGGACTGAACCAGGACTGAACCAGGACTGAACCAAGACTGAGTGTCAGGATGGGCCCGGATGTGGGCCCACGTAGACGGTTGGGTGATCAGGACTGAGACCAGGACTGAGACCAGGACTGAGACCAGGACTGAGACCAGGACTGAGACCAGGACTGAGACCAGGACTAAACCAGGACTGAGAGGACTGAGACCGGTTTAGTCCTGGTTTAGTCCTGTTTAAGACCTGGTTTAGATTGTAGTAAATTTACTTCTAATTTAGTCCTGGTTTAGACCTGGTTTATATTTTTACAGGTAAGGCCTGAGACTAAGACCGGTTTAGACCTGGTTTAGATCTTTTTTTAGTCCTGTTTTATTCCTGTTTTATTGCTGATTTAGTTCTGGTTTAGTCCTGTTTTAGTCCTTGTTTAGTCCTGTTTTAGTCCTGTTTTAGACCTGGTTTAGACCTGGTTTAGATCTGTTTTAGTCTTGGTTTAGACCTGGTTTAGACCTGGTTTAGACCTTGTTTAGATCTGTTTTAGTCCTGGTTTAGTCCTGGTTTAGACCTGGTTTAGACCTGGTTTAGACCTGGTTTAGATCTGTTTTAGTCTTGGTTTAGACCTGGTTTAGACCTGGTTTAGATCTGTTTTAGTCCTGGTTTAGTCCTGGTTTAGACCTGGTTTAGACCTGGTTTAGATCTGTTTTAGTCTTGGTTTAGACCTGGTTTAGACCTGGTTTAGATCTGTTTTAGTCCTGGTTTAGTCCTGGTTTAGATCTGTTTTAGTCCTGTTTTAGTCCTGGTTTAGACCTGGTTTAGACCTAGTGTAGTTCTTGTTTAGTTCTGGTTTAGACCTGTTTTAGACCTGGTTTAGACCTGGTTTAGATCTGTTTTAGTCCTGGTTTAGACCTGGTTTAGACCTAGTGTAGTTCTTGTTTAGTTCTGGTTTAGACCTGTTTTAGTAAACCAGAACTAAACCAGAACTAAACCAGAACTAAACCAGGACTAAACCAGAACTAAACAAGGACTAAACCAGGACAGAGGTTTGGTCGGAGTTCAGGATTTGTTTTTAGAGATTTGAATTAAAATGCGCCGAAACTCCTCCTCCGCCGCCGCCGCCGCCGCCGCGCTTCACCAGACGATAAAGAAGTGGCCTCAGTGCGTCGTTAATCTCCCCGACCCAGAGCCGAGTGTAAAAATATATATACTGTACGGAAAAATATAAAGTGAAACGTAAAACAATCTGAATCATTCGTTTTTCAAAATAAAAACAAAAATATGAAGATGAAAACATGACTGGACTGAACCAGGACTGAACCAGGACTGAACCAGGACTGAGACCAGGACTGAGACCAGGACTGAGACCGGTTTAGTCCTGGTTTAGTCCTGTTTAAGACCTGGTTTAGATTGTAGTAAATTTACTTCTAATTTAGTCCTGGTTTAGACCTGGTTTAATCCTGGTTTAGATCTTTTTTTTAGTCCTGTTTTATTCCTGTTTTATTGCTGATTTAGTTCTGGTTTAGTCCTGTTTTTAGTCTTGTTTAGTCCTGGTTTTAGTCCTGTTTTAGACCTGGTTTAGTCCTGGTTTAGATCTGTTTTAGTCCTAGTTTAGTCCTGATTTAGACCTGGTTTAGATCTGTTTTTAGTTCTGGTTTAGATCTGGTTTAGTCCTGGTTTATTCTGGTTAATACCTGTTTTAGTCCTGTTTTAGACCCGATTTAGACCTGGTTTAGATCTGTTTTAGTCCTTGTTTAGTCCTGGTTTAGTCTTGGTTTAGACCTGTTTAGACCTGGTTTTAGTCCTGTTTTAGACCTGGTGTAGTTCTTGTTTAGTTCTGGTTTTAGACCTGTTTTAGTAAACCAGAACTAAACCAGGACTACACCAGACTAAACCAGAACTAAACCAGGACTAAACCTGGACGGAGGTTTGGTCGGAGTTCAGGATTTGTTTTAGAGATTTGAATTAAAATGCGCCGAAACTCTCCTCGCCCCTCCGCCGCCGCGCTTCACCAGACGATAAAGAAGTGGCCTCAGTGCGTCGTTAATCTCCCCGACCCAGAGCCGAGTGTAAAAATATATATACTGTACGGAAAAATATAAAGTGAAACGTAAAACAATCTGAATCATTTGTTTTTTCAAAATAAAAACAAAAATATGAAGATGAAAACAATGACCGGACTGAACCAGGACTGAGACCAGGACTGAACCAGGACTGAACCAGGACTGAAGACCAGGACTGAGACCGGTTTAGTCCTGGTTTAGTCCTGTTTAAGACCTGGTTTAGATTGTAGTAAATTTACTTCTAATTTAGTCCTGGTTTAGACCTGGTTTAATCCTGGTTTAGATCTTTTTTTAGTCCTGTTTTTATTCCTGTTTTATTGCTGATTTAGTTCTGGTTTAGTCCTGTTTTAGTCCTTGGTTTAGTCCTGTTTTAGTCCTGTTTTTGACCTGGTTTAGACCTGGTTTAGATCTGTTTTAGTCCTGGTTTAGTCCTGATTTAGACCTGGTTTAGATCTGTTTTAGTTCTGGTTTATCTGGATCTGGTTTAGTTCTGGTTAATACCTGTTTTAGTCCTGTTTTAGACCCGATTTAGTCCTGGTTTAGATCTGTTTTAGTCCTGTTTTAGTCCTGGTTTAGACCTGGTTTAGTCCTGTTTTAGACCTGGTGTAGTTCTTGTTTAGTTCTGGTTTAGACCTGTTTTAGTAAACCAGAACTAAACCAGAACTAAACCAGAACTAAACCAGAACTAAACCAGGACTAAACCAGGACAGAGGTTTGGTCGGAGTTCAGGATTTGTTTTAGAGATTTGAATTAAAATGCGCCGAAACTCCTCCTCCGCCGCCGCCGCCGCCGCCGCGCTTCACCAGACGATAAAGAAGTGGCCTCAGTGCGTCGTTAATCTCCCCGACCCAGAGCCGAGTGTAAAAATATATATACTGTACGGAAAAATATAAAGTGAAACGTAAAACAATCTGAATCATTTGTTTTTCAAAATAAAAACAAAAATATGAAAATGAAAACATGACTGGACTGAACCAGGACTGAACCAGGACTGAACCAGGACTGAACCAGGACTGAACCAGGACTGAACCAGGACTGAGACCAGGACTGAGACCAGGACTGAGACCAGGACTGAGACCGGTTTAGTCCTGGTTTAGACCTTGTTTAGATCTTTTTAGTCCTGTTTTAGTCCCGGTTTAGACCTGGTTTAGACCCAGTTTAGACCTGGTTTAGACCTGATTTAGTCCTGGTTTAGTCCTGGTTTAGACCTTGTTTAGATCTGTTTTAGTCCTGTTTTAGTCCCGGTTTAGACCCGGTTTAGACCTGGTTTAGACCTGGTTTAGACATGGTTTAGACCTGGTTAGTCCCGGTTTAGACCTGGTTTTGACCTGATTTAGACTTTGTTTAGTCCTGGTTTAGACCCTGTTTGGACCTGGTTTAGTCCTGGTTCAGTCCTGGTTCAGTCCTGGTTTAGTCCTGGTTCAGTCCTGGTTTAGACCTGGTTGAGTCCCTGTTTGGACCTGGTTTAGTCCTGGTTCAGTCCTGGTTTAGTCCTGGTTCAGTCCTGGTTTTGAGGTTAATTGAAACATGAATATTATTTGATATTTTACGGTAAATGTGAGGTAGATCAGTTTAAAGTCACACTGTGGAACATTCCCTGATCGTCTGATTCTCTGTGATTCAAACTGTTCCGTCTCTGAATCCGACACTTTTCTCTATTTTTAAACTCAAACTGAAACTGTCCGTGTTCCCAGGCCCCGCCCCTCAGGAAGTGGGCGGCGGCCTGGGTGGTGTGGACGGCGGCGTGGACGGCGACGTGGGCGGCGGCCTGAGGTGCACCCCGCGGAGGTCGAAGCGCTCGGGTGTCACGGAGCGCGCTCAGATGAGACCTGGGTTAGCGGCGCTGTGGCTAAAGCTAAAGGCTCGTCTTACACCGGGCCTGCGGGACGCTTCCTCCACAGATCCGGTTTCCAAGACCCGGACCTGGACCTGGAACCTGGACCTGGACCTGGACCAGATGCACCGTCACTGTTTTGATCAGGGTGAACGTGTGTGGCCAATTTATTAGGTACACCTGGTCTAATGGAAAGTTTGAAAGATCTGGTTTGGTCCTGGTTTAGTCCTGCTTTAGACCTAGTTTAGACCTGGTTTGGTCCTGGTTTAGTCCTGGCTTTGTTCTGGTTTAGTCTTGGTTTAGACCTAGTTTAGACCTGGTTTAGTCCTGGTTTAGTCCTGGTTCAGACCTGGTTTAGTCCTGGTTTAGACCTGGTTTAGTCCTGGTTTTGTTAGGGTTTAGTCCTGATTTAGTCCTGGTTTAGACCTAGTTTAGACCTGGTTTAGTCCTGGTTTAGTCCTGGTTCAGTCCTGGTTTAGACCTGGTTTAGACCTGGTTTAGTCCTGGTTTAGACCAAGTTTAGACCTGGTTTAGTCCTGGTTTAGTTCTAGTTTAGTCCTGGTTTAGCCCTAGTTTAATCCTGGTTTAGTCCTGGTTCAGACCTGGTTTAGTCCTGGTTTAGTCCTGTTTTAGTCCTGGTTTAGCCCTAGTTTAGTCTGGTTTAGTCCTGCTTCAGACCTGGTTTAGTCCCGGTTTAGTTCTGGTTTAGTTCTAGTTTAGTACTGGTTTAGCCCTAGTTTAGTCCTGGTTCAGACCTGGTTTAGTCCTGGTTCAGCCCTGGTTTAGTCCTGGTTCAGACCTGGTTTAGTCCTGGTTTAATCCTATTTTTGTCCTGGTTTAGTCCTGGTCCAGTCCTGGGTTAGTCCTGTTTTTGTCCTGGTTTAGTCCTGGTTTAGTCCTAGTTTAGTCCTGGTTTAGTCCTGTTTTTGTCCTGGTTTAGTCCTGTTTTAGTCCTGGTTTAGCCCTAGTTTAGTCCTGGGTTAGTCCTGGTTTAGTCCTGGTTTGGTCCTGTTTTTGTCCTGTTTTAGTCCTGGTTTAGTCCTGGTTGAGTCCTGGTCCAGTCTTGGTTTAGACCTGGTTTAGTCCTGGTTTAGTCCTGTTTTTGTCCTGGTTTAGTCCTGTTTTAGTCCTGGTTTAGTTCTGGTTTAGTTCCAGTATCTTGTGAACCTCGTCGTCGTATTTTCAGTAAAAATACTTGTAGAAATGTAAATCTTTCTCTCTCTGTGACGCTCATGTCCCAGTTCTGTCCACGTCTGTCCCCCCGTCCCCCCGCAGGACCCTTATGTAACCCGCGCGGGTCAAAGGTCGTCTCCGTGTCTGTCCAAAAGTGTCCAAACTGTCCCAAAAGTCCAGACCGCGGAGACGCTAACTCCGCCTGATCTGTCCAGGAGCTGTTAGAGTCTGAACAGGGACCTGAGCCAGCAGCCGTCTGTCAAACACCAGAGCAGAGAATACAGATGAGACCAGAGCGCAACACAACACTTTTATTTTTTTGTATTTTTTATTGTTTTATTTTTTGTATTTTGTATTATTGTAATTTTATTTTTGTATTTTTTATTGTATTATTTTTTGTATTTTGTATTATTTTAATTTTATTTTTGTAATTTTTATTATTTTATTTGTTGTATTTTGTATTATTTTAATTTTATTTGTTGTATTTTTCATTATTGTATTTTTTGTATTTTGTATTATTTAAATTAAATTTTTTGTATTTTTCATTATTTTATTTTTTGTTTTTTGTATTATGATTTTTTTTATTATTATGATTTTTTTTTTCATGATTTAATTTGTTTGTATTTTTATTATTTAATTTTAGTTTTTTAGTTTTTTTATTATTTGATTCATATTTTGTATTCTATTTATATATTTTATATTTTTATTATTTTATTATTTTATTATTTTATTTTTTATTTTTTTTATTTTTTATTATTGTATTTTTATTTTTGTAAATTTTTATTATTTATCTTTTTCTATTTTATTTTGTATTTTACTGTATTTTTATTTTTTTTTTATTTTTGCAGTCATTTCTATTGTTATTTTCCACTATTTGTATTGTCTGATTTTCACATTTAAATGGAAAATAATGATTCAAGTTTTCATAAATTATGGTTGTGGATACATTTTTCATCTAAATAAATAAAATATTGTTTAAAATATAAGTGCAAAAACAATCAAATAAGATCTGCTTGAAAAATAGTGGTAAATACTAAAATAAACCAGGACTAAATCAGGGCTAAATCAGAACTAAATCAGAATTAAATCAGGACTAAACCAGGACTAAATCAAAGCATAACCGATCAAGAGCCAACTCCAGACTAAACCAGAACTAATCCAGGTCTAAACAAGGTTTAGGGCTAAACAGGTCTAAACCAGGTTTAACTTGAGTCTAAACTGGGACTAACCAGGGCAAACCCAGGTCTAAACCAAGTCTAACCCAGGATTTACTCAGGTCTAAACCAGAACTAACTCAGGCCTAAACCAAGTCTAACCCAGGATTTACTCAGGTCTAAACCAGAACTAACTCAGGCCTAAACCAAGTCTAACCCAGGATTTACTCAGGTCTAAACCAGAACTAACTCAGGCCTAAACCAAGTCTAATCCAAGTATAACCTAGATCTGGACTGGGTCTGACCCAAGTTTAAACTAGTTCTAACAAAGGTTTAACCTAGGACTAATTTGGGACTATCTCAGGACTAACCCAGGTCTAACCCAGGTCTAGCCCAAGTCTAGCCCAGGTCTAACCCAGGTCTAACCCAGGTCTAGCCTTGGACTAACTCAGAACTAACTCAGGATTAACTCAGGTCTAACCCAGGTCTAGCCTAGGACTAACTCAGGACTAACTCAGGACTAACCCAGGTCTAACCCAGGTCTAGCCCAAGTCTAGCCCAGGTCTAACCCAGGTCTAACCCAGGTCTAACCCAGGTCTAGCCCAAGTCTAGCCCAAGTCTAGCCCAGGTCTAACTCAGGTCTAACCCAGGTCTAGCCTAGGACTAACTCAGGACTAACTCAGGACTAACCCAGGTCTAACCCAGGTCTAACCCAGGTATAACCCAGGCCTAACCTAGGTCTAACTCGAGACTAACTCAGGTCTAACCCAGATCAAGACCAGGTCTGTACCAGATCTGGACCAGGTCTAACCCCGGTCTTGCCCTTGTAGAAACCGGAGCCTGTGAATTGAGCCGAAGAGACGAGGTTTGAGTGAAAGAAGAGCTGAGCCCAGAAGAGGAAGAACAAGATGCACCGGACTCCGAGTTCACACCGGAGAAAGAAAGAGAGAGGGAGAAAGAAAGACGAGAGAAACAGAAAGACGAGAGAAACAGAAAGACGAGAGAAACAGAAAGACGAGAGAGGTGAGGAGAGAAAAAGGAGAGAGAAACGGGAAGAAAGAGAGAAACAGGAAAGACTCGAACTTCACTGACGATAAAGAGACAACAGAGATAAAGGAAGGAGAGACAGAGAGAGAGAAAGAAGAGATCACGAGTGAGAAGAGAGAGAGTTCAAAGTGTCCGTGGGAAAAACAGAACAACGTGTGGAATTTGAGAAAAATCCAAAACTGGTCCGACCGAGAAGGTCACATGACCAAGATACATACACACATACAGTTGAATAAGATCATACGAAATGTTGTGTTTGTTTTATTAAAATTCTGATTATTAATTAATTTACTTTTAGTTTAGTTTTTTTTTTTTTTTTACTTTTATTTATTTTATTTTATTTATTTTATTATTTTATTTTACTGTATTATTTTTTATTGTTTTATTTACTTCAATTAAATTTTTTTCTCTTTTATTTATTTTATTTTATTTTTTTATTTTTATTTTATTTATAATGTAAGCCATTTTACACTCCATATAATTGTTTTTATTTCTCACTCTTCTGATTTAATATTTTGTTTTATGATTTTATTTTATTGTATTATTTTCATTTTATTTTATTTACTTTCATTTTTACTTACTTTTATTTTATTTTTATTTATTTTATTCATTTTTTGTTTTATTTTATTTATAATCTAAACTGTTTTGCACATTCCATATATTTTTTTTATTCCTCACCCTTCTCTTTTAATGTTTTATTTAATTATTTTATTTTACTGTGTTATTTTTATTATTTTATTTTTATAAATTTATTTATTTAACTTTTATTTATTTTATTTATTTAATTAATTATTTTATTTTATTTTATTTATAACATAAGCCGTTTTCCACACTCTGTAAACTTTCTAATCCTGTTGTTGTCTCTCTTAACCTCTGTGTTGTGTCGGTCTTGTCTCTTGTCCCCATGTTTGTAGGGATCATTACACAGGTGCTGAAGTATGTAACAGCTCTGGTCTCGTTTAAGTCCGGCTTTGGGTTTCAGTAAGCCGAGTCCGAGCGGAGGTAAGACGAGTCCGGGTTCAAGTATCGGAGCTGGATCCCGTCCAAACCTGAATCCGACAGCTTCCTCCTCTAACCACAGCAGCCGGAAGGACGCAACGGGCTCCAGAGGGACGGATTTAGACCACCTTTAGTCCTGGTTTGACCCTGGTCTAGTCCTGGTTTGACTCTGGTCTAGTCCTGGTTTGACTCCTCAGACAAATGTTCCAAGAGGGACAGATATATTCCCAGTTTAGTCTTGATTTGACCCTCATCTAGTCTTGATTTGACCCTGATCTAGTCTCGATTTGACCCTGATCTAGTCTCGATTTGACCCTGATCTAGTCTCGATTTGACCCTGATCTAGTCTCGATTTAACCCTGATCTAGTCTCGATTTGACCCTGATCTAGTCTCGATTTGACCCTGATCTAGTCTTGATTTGACCCTGGTTTAATCCTGGTCTGAACCTGGTCTCATCCTGGTTTGAATCTTGGTTTAGTCCTGGTTTGACTCCTCAGACAACTGTTCCAAGAGGGACAGATATATTCCCAGTTTAGTCTTGATTTGACCCCAATCTAGTCTTGATTTGACCCTGATCTAGTCTTGATTTGACCCTGATCTAGTCTCGATTTGACCCTGATCTAGTCTCGATTTGACCCTGATCTAGTCTCGATTTGACCCTGATCTAGTCTTGATTTGACCCTGATCTAGTCTTGATTGACCCTGATCTAGTCTCGATTTGACCCTGATCTAGTCTTGATTTGACCCTGATCTAGTCTTGATTTGACCTGATCTAGTCTCGATTTGACCCTGATCTAGTCTCGATTTGACCCTGATCTAGTCTTGGTTTGACCCTGGTTTAATCCTGGTCTGAACCTGGTCTCATCCTGGTTTGAATCTTGGTTTAGTCCTGGTTTGACTCCTCAGACAACTGTTCCAAGAGGGACAGATATATTCCCAGTTTAGTCTTGATTTGACCCCAATCTAGTCTTGATTTGACCCTGATCTAGTCTTGATTTGACCTGATCTAGTCTCGATTTAACCCTGATCTAGTCTTGATTTGACCTGATCTAGTCTTGATTTGACCCTCATCTAGTCTTGATTTGACCTGATCTAGTCTCGATTTAACCCTGATCTAGTCTTGATTTGACCCTGATCTAGTCTTGATTCGACCCCAATCTAGTCTTGGTCTGACTCTGGTCTCATCCTGCTTTGACTCCTCAGACAAACGGAATCAAGAGGAATGGATTTATTCCTAGTGTAATCCTGGTTTGAGGTTGATCTAGTCCTGGCCTGACCCTGGTCTAGTTCTGGTCTGACCCTGGTTAAGTCCTGGTTTAGTCTTGGTTTGAATCTGTTTGGACTTCCTTCTCTGCTGTATTCACATTAGTGAAAAGGGACTTAAGTTGGACAGTCCTGATCTAATCTTGGTGAGACTTGATTTAGTTTTTGTTTGACTCCTCACACTTCCTCTTCTGTTGTAATCACATCAGCCGGAAGGACGCAGCGGGCTCCAGAGGGATGGATTTAGACCACTTTTAGTCCTGGTCTGACCCTGGTCTAGTCTTGGTTTGACCCTGATTTAGTCTGAGGTTAGACTTGTTTTCATTCTTCCAACTTCGTCCTCTGCATTAGTTAAAAGAGCTAAAACCTGACTTAAGATAGACAGAATTAGACCAGGTTTGGTCCTGGTTTGACCCCGGTCTAGTTCTGGTTAGACTTTGTTTTAGACCTGGTTTGACTCTTCAGAAAACAGGCTCAACGGGGACAGATTTAGATCAGGTTTAGTCCTGGTTTGACTCTGGTCTAGTCCTGGTTAGACTTGATTTAGTTCTGGCTTGACTCCTCAGACAACGGGCTCTGATTTAGTCCGATTTAGTTTGGTCCTGGTCTAGTCCTGGTCAGGTCTGGACCTGATTTAGTCCAGTTTAATCCAGATTTAGACAGTTTTAACTAACCTGAGCAAATAGAGTTGTTTGCACCTGGTTCAAACCTGGTTTAGTCCTGGTTTAGTCTTGGTTTAGTTCTGATTTAGATCTGGTTTAGACCTGGTTTAGTCCTGATTTAGACCTGGTTTTAGAACTGATTTTAGACCTGGTTTAGTCCTGATTTAGACCTGGTTTAGACCTAGTTTAGTCCTGGTTCAGTCCTGGTTTAGACCTGGTTTAGTCCTGGTTTAGACCTGGTTTAGTCCTGATTTTAGTTTAGTCCTGGTTTAGTCCTGGTTTAGTCCTGGTTTAGTCCTGATATATACCTGATTTAGTCCTGGTTTAGACCTGGTTTAGACCTGATTTAGACCTGGTTTATTCCTGGTGTAGTCCTGATATAGACTTGGTTTAGTCCTGATTTAGACCTGGTTTAGTCCTGATTTAGACCTGGTTTAGTCCTGGTGTAGTCCTGATATAGACCTGGTTTAGTTCTGGTTTAGTCCTGGTGTAGTCCTGATATAGACCTGGTTTAGTCCTGATTTAGTCCTGGTTTAGTCCTGGTTTAGTCCTGATATAGACCTGATTTAGTCCTGGTTTAGTCCTGGTTTAGTCCTGGTTTAGTCCTGATATAGACCTGATTTAGTCCTGATTTAGACCTGGTTTATTCCTGGTGTAGTCCTGATATAGACTTGGTTTAGTCCTGATTTAGACCTGGTTTAGTCCTGATTTAGACCTGGTTTAGTCCTGATTTAGTCCTGGTTTAGTACTGATTCAGACCTGGTTTAGTTCTGATTTAGACCTGGTTTAGTCCTGATTTAGACCAGGTTTAGTCCTGGTGTAGTCCTGATATAGACCTGGTTTAGTCCTGGTTTAGACCTGATTTAGTCCTGATTTAGACCTGGTTTAGTCCTGATTTAGTCCTGATTTAGACCTGATTTAGTCCTGATTTAGTCCTGGTTTAGTCCTGATTTAGTCCTGATATAGACCTGATTTAGACCTGGTTTAGTCCTGGTTTAGACCTGGTTTAGTCCTGGTTTAGTCCTGATTTAGACTCTCCCACATCGTAACCAGAATTCCGTGTATATTTGTGTATTCCTATTTTTGAATCCGTGTATTTTCAGCTTTCCCAAATCACCTCCTCTCGGTTTATTCTGTTTCCAAATCCGTGAGTATCCGGGCCCGCTCGTCGCCCCAGGCATTTTTTTATGAATGAAGAGAATTTGAAAATGAATTGTTTCCATGACGACAGACTGTCACCTGTCTCCACGGTTACGAGTGAAAATAAGTCTCCGGGCTGCGAACGGCGCTGTCTAGTGTTTTAGAGAGAGAGAGAGGTCGACGCCGGGGCACAGCGAACGCCAAGGACTCAAAGGTAAACTCCTGTCCCGAGTCTGTGCAGCGTCAGGCAGCGCGAACGAGGCTCACAACGGTAGCTGCGCCTCTCAGAGCTCAGGTTCATGTGGGTGAAGCGGGTTTAGAGCTGGAACAATGGAGAAAAATACGTGAAGGTGCTCAAGATAGACCTGGTTCAGTCCTGGTTTAGTCCTGGTTTAGTCCTGGTTTGACTCTTCAGACAACAGGCTCAAGGGGGACAGATTTAGTCCTGGTTTAGTCCTGGTTCAGTCCTGGTTTGACTCTTTAGACAACAGGCTCAAGGGGGACAGATTTAGTCCTGGTTTAGTCAGTCCTGGTTTGATCTTTAGACCAGGTTTAAGGGTTTAGACCTGGTTTAGTCCTGGTTTAGACCTGGTTTAGTCCTGACCTGGTTCATAGACCTGGTTTAGTCCTGATTTAGACCTGGTTTAGTCCTGATATAGACCTGGTTTAGTCCTGGATTTAGACCTTCTTTAGACCTGGGTCCTGGTTTAGACCTGGTTTAGTCCTGGTTTAGTCCTGGTTTAGACCTGGTTTAGTCCTGGTTTGGATTTAGTCCTGGTTTGACTCTTTAGACAACAGGCTCAAGGGGGACAGATTTAGACCTGGTTTAGTCCTGGTTTGACTCTTTAGACAACAGGCTCAAGGGGGACAGATTTAGACTGGGTTTAGTCCTGGTTTAGTCCTGGTTTAGTCCTGGTTTAATCCTGGTTTGACCCTGGTCTAGTCCTGGTTAGACTTGGTTTAGTTCTGGTTTGATTCCTCAGACAACAGGCTCAGGGGGGACGGGTTTGGTCCTGGTCTAGTCCTAGTCTAGTCCTGGTCTAGTCCTGGTCTAGTCCTGGTCTAGTCCTGGTCAGGTCTGGACCTGATTAAGTCTAGTTTAATCCAGATTTAGTCATTTTTAACTAACCTGAGCAAACCTGGTTTAGGCCTGGTTTCTTGCCCTAGGTCGTTTAGATTTTTGTCTAGACCTGGTTAAGTCTTGATTTAGACCTGGTGTAGACCTGGTTTGGATTTGGTTTAGATTTGGTTTAGATTAGGTTTAGATTTGGTTTAGACTTGGTTTAGACCTGGTTTAGACAAGTTTTAGACTTGGTTTGCACTTTCGATTCAAACTGTTCAATAAAAAATAAAGTCTAAATCATGTCTGTGATAGTAAAAGTCTTTGTTAAACCACTTCTTGTGCAAAGTTCATTTGAAACACAAACATTTTAATCATCAAAAATGTGAAAATGTCAAATGTGTCGCATAAACATGTTTCCTTCCACTAAATAAACAACAAAACTGTAGCTGTAAGAAAATAATTTTGTAAAATATACCAAAAAATACTCTTGGTGAAATATCGATACATCAGTCCACGATATCGATATTGTATCATCACATTAAACAAGACAATATATCGATATTTTGATAATTTTGCACACCCCTAGTCACAAAAAGTAGTAGTAGTAGAAGTAGAAGTAGTATAAACAGATATAGAAGAAAAAACAGTTAATGTATTTTCCTAGGGCTGTATATACTGTTATTAGTATAGCAGTAGCAGTAGTACCAGTAGTAGTAGTAATAGTAGTAGGAGTAGTAGTAGAAGTATAAACCGGTGTAACATAAGGAGGTATTTTCTTATAGGTCCTATGTTCTATTTAAAGCCCTATTCATAGTTATTAGTCTGCAGTACTATAGTAGTAGCAGTAGTAGTAGTAGTACTAGTAGTAGTAGTAGTAGTAGTAGTAGTAGTACAACCACCAGTAGTATCAGTAATAGTGATCTGTCTGTGTATTCTTTATATTTACAGTTATCAGTATGTAGTACTTTAGATAGTAGTAGTAGTAGTAGTAATAGTAGTCTCTCTCTGGCTGTCTGTGTCCTGTAATATCCAGTTATTAGTGTGTAGTACTATAGTAGTAGTAGTAGTAGTAGTACTCTGGTCCTCTGGTCTTCTGTGTCCTTCAATATTCACAGTTATTAATGTGTAGTACTTCAGATGTAGTAGTAGTAGTAGTAGTATTAGTACTCCGTCTCTCTCTGGTCATATGTATTTTGTAATATTCAGAGTTATGGAGTGTGTAGTACTTTAGATGTAGTAGTAGTAGTAGTAGTATTAGTACTCCGTCTCTCTGTGGTTATGTATTTTGTAATATTCAGAGATATAAGTGTGTAGTACTTTAGATGTAGTAGTAGTAGTAGTATTAGTACTCCGTCTCTCTCTGGTCATATGTATTTTGTAATATTCAGAGATATAAGTGTGTAGTACTTTAGATGTAGTAGTAGTAGTAGTATTAGTACTCCGTCTCTCTGTGGTGGTGTGTGTCGTGTAATATTCAGAGTTATGGTTGTGTAGTACTTTAGATGTACTAGTAGTAGTAGTATTAGTACTCCATCTCTCTCTGGTTCTTTGTATTTTGTAATATTCAGAGATATAAGTGTGTAGTACATCAGATGTAGTAGTACTAGTAGTAGTAATAGTAGTATTAGTACTCCGTCTCTCTGTGGCGGTGGTGTGTGTCGTGTAATATTCAGAGATATAAGTGTGTAGTACTTTAGATGTAGTAGTAGTAGTAGTATTAGTACTCCGTCTCTCTGTGGTGGTGTGTGTCGTGTAATATTCAGAGATATAAGTGTGTAGTACTTTAGATGTAGTAGTAGTAGTAGTATTAGTACTCCGTCTCTCTGTGGTGGTGTGTGTCGTGTAATATTCAGAGATATAAGTGTGTAGTACTTTAGATGTAGTAGTAGTAGTAGTAGTAGTACTCCGTCTCTCTGTGGTGTGTGTTCAGAGATATAAGTGTGTAGTACTTTAGATGTAGTAGTAGTAGTAGTATTAGTACTCCGTCTCTCTGTGGTGGTGTGTGTCGTGTAATATTCAGAGATATAAGTGTGTAGTACTTTAGATGTAGTAGTAGTAGTAGTATTAGTACTCCGTCTCTCTGTGGTGGTGTGTGTCGTGTAATATTCAGAGATATAAGTGTGTAGTACTTTAGATGTAGTAGTAGTAGTAGTATTAGTACTCCGTCTCTCTGTGGCGGTGGTGCTTTTATCTCTCTCCGTCTCAGTTTGTTTAAATATTCATCCCTCATTCTTCTCGTCTCTCACTCCATTGAGATTCTGCACACCGCCCCACTAATGGACAAACGCTCCTCCGCTCACCAGAAAAGAGAGGGAAGAGAGAAGAGAGGGAGGAGAGGAGAGAGAAGAGGAGAGGGGGAAACGAGAGAAAAGAAGATAGAGGGAAGAGGAGAGAGGGAGAAAGGAGAGAGAGGAGGAGGAGGAAGGGAGGTGAGAGAAGAGCCCTGCCTCTTTACTGCTTAGAAGAAAGAAAGGAGAGAGGAAGAGACGGGGAGGAGGAAAGGAGAGAGAGAAGAAGAGGGAGAGAGAGGGAAGAAGTGAGAGAAGAGAGAGAGAAGGGAAGAAGAAAGAGAAGAAGAAGAGAGAGAGAGAGGAGGAAAGGAGAGAAGGAAGAAGAGAGAGAGGGGAGAGGGAAGAAGAGAGAAAGGGAGAAGGAAAGGAGAGAGAGGGAAGAAAAGAGAGAAGAGAGAGAGAGAGGAGGAAAGGAGAGAGAGGGAAGAAAAGAGAGAAGGAGAGAGAGAGAGGAGGAAAGGAGAGTGAGGGAAGAAGAGAGAGAGGGAGAGGAGAGAGAAAGAAGGAAAGGAGTGAGGAAGAAGAGAGAGCAAGAAGAAGGGGGAAAAGAGAGAGAGTGAGGAAAGGAGAGAGGAGAGAAGAAAGTGCCTCTCTACTGTTCAGAAGAGAGAGGGATAAGAGGAGGAAGAGAAGAGCCTCTCCTGTGCTCAGAAGTAAAATAGAGGAGGAGGGTGGATAAGAAGAGGAGAGAGGGATGAAGAAGAGAGAGAGAGAGAGCAATAGAGAGATAGAGAGAGAGGAGAGAGAGAGAGAGAGGAGAGAGAGAGAGAGAGAGATAGAGAGGGAGAGGGAGAGAGGGAGAGTGGTGCATTAAATACATTTGTTTCTGTGCTTGTGTAATGAGTATTGACACAGGAGCGAGCGAGACGCAGCCATGTTGAAAATTACTGATTTGACCTCATTTAGTCCTGATCTGGACCTGGTCCAGACCTGGTCCAGACCTGGTTTAGTCCTGTTTTAGGCCTGGTAAAATCCTGGTCCTGGTCTGGTCCTGGTCTGGTCTGGTCTGGTCCTGGTCTGGTCCTGGTCTAGCCTATAGTTTTTATTAACTATTAAATATTTTATTACTTCTACGAAAGGAAAACTAAAATAAAACTTTCTATATATTTTCCTGGATGGAGCATCAATATTCACAAGTACATACCTTCATCTCTCCTCTTCTCTCTCTCTCTCTCTTCTCTCTCTTCTTCCTCTCTTTACTCTCGTCCACAGTACAGTCCAGTAAATAGTCTGTTCCAGTTTGAGGCTTTAGACTCCATTTCGGTCTCGGTGTGGACAGGAATAGATGTGAGAAGCAGCGACAAACCAAAGCCCAGGATTTCTCTGTGTTTTACTTAGAGAGTTATAGAAGTAAAAAGTATATATATATATATATATATATATATATATATATATATATATATATATATATATATATATATATATATATATATATATATATATATATATATATATATATATATATATATATATATATATATATGTATATATAATAAAAAGTACTCAAAATGATCCTGGTTTGAACCTCTGTTTAGTCCTGATGTAGACCTGGTTCATTTCTGTTTTAGTTGAATTTTAGGAAGCTTTTACTGTATCAGAGACTCCAGTCTGTTCCTCTCAACCTGTAAACCAAAACTGATCTGACTGTCCTTTATCCAAGGCTCCTGTGCACAGCAGGTTTGACTGCACGCAGCTCAGGGACACTGAGGTTCTCCCACATGTCACACGTCTCAGAAGTGAAGCCAAGATGCACCGTCTCGGCCAGTGGAGCCCCTCCACAAGGCACAGAGGCACGGGTCCGTCTCTGTCCCCTCGAGCGGACGTCGGCCACAGGCAGATACGGTTTCTCGAAACTTGTATAAGAGTCTTGGATTCTCAAACCTACGGACGGCCAGACCCAACCTTGGCCCCCCTCACACCCTTTAACCAGGCGTGGGGGCACCACCAAGGCCCCATCAGCTTGGTGCAAACAGGGCAAACTGCTGGATCTGCCAGATGCAGATATTTGTCTCAAAGATGAATCCGTGCAGGTCTAAGTCCACACATTCGGTTCAGTGAAACTGAATGGTTCATTAAATCAGTTCTGGTTCCTTTGATCGCTCCACTTTTACTTGAAACACGTTTGGTGATGGTTCGTGGTTCATCTCACGTCTCCTTCACTCACCACAAACAGGAAATGAAATAATTAGTTTCCCATCCTCCCATGATGCATTTGGAATAGTTGGTTTGGACCGACTGTCTAGGGTTTGGACCCGAGTTCTCGTTCTCACCAGAGTTTGACATTTGCGGCGGAGTCAAACGGGCCGAGACCAGCTCTTTTTTTGAGGTCTTGTCTGCTTGATTTAGTGCAGATCCGAGTGTTACTGAAACATTCACACCAACAAAAACAAACCAAACTAAAAGCTTCTGGAAACAACTACTGTCCGTGTGAAAGAACCCTAAGACTCCGTTTGGTTTAGTCCAAGTTAAGTCCTGGTCCACCTCTGGGTTTGGAGTGAACGAACAATGGTCTGTAAAGCGTCTTTGTGTGTGTGAAAAGTGTGATATAAATTAAGACTTATTTGCTTCAAACTTTCTGGTCTAGTCCCGATCTAAGCCCGGTTTAGTCCTGGTTTTGTTTCTTTATTTTTGTGTTCTTTTAAATGAAACCATATGTATTTTCACTTGTTAAAAACTCAAACTCTCTCTCTCTCCGTCTAACCTGATGCGATGATTATTATTCTCTTGTTTTTCCACAACTTTGCCCAGATTTGCACCTCAATCCGATGCTAATGTTGACTTTTCGCTCTGGCTCTGGCTCCTATTAAAGGCCTCGCCAAAATAAAAGCCGCGTTTGAAGAGGCGACCTTATTTTGAAAAGGCCCTTTGTTGCGTCTGTGTCGTGTTTGTGTGCGGCTCCTTTGAAAAACATGAGCCGCTGTAAATGTCACTAAAGACTCAGACGACTTCCCGCGACTGAAATGGAGATTCGCCGAGCGAGTTTTGTTACCGGGTTAAACATTATGTCAGAATTAATAAACACATACATTTAGGAGACATTTTTTTTATCTTTAGTTCTGTTTTTTTCAAAGTTATAAGGAGCTGGATTCTTCAGATTTTAAAATGATACATGAATGATAGTCTAGACCTGGTTTAGTCCTGGTTTAGTCTTGATTTAGTCCTGGTTTAGTCCTGGTTTAGTCCTGGTTTCTCCCAACTTTAGTCCTGGTTTAGTCTTGGTTTAGAACTGGTTTAGTCTTGGTTTCTCCCAACTTTAGTCCTGATTTAGTCCTACTTTAGTCCTGGTTTAGTCCTGGTTCAGTCCTGGTTTAGTTCTGGTTTAGAACTGGTTTAATCCTGGTCTAGTCCTGGGTTAGTCCTGGTTTAGACCTGGTTTAGTCTTGGTTTAGACCTGGTTTAGTCTTGATTTAGTTCTGGTTCAGTCCTGGTTTAGTTCTGGTTTAAAACTGGTTTAATCCTGGTCTAGTCCTGGGTTAGTCCTGGTTTAGGTCTGGTTTAGTCCTGGTTCAGTCCTGTTTCAGTCCTGGTTTAGTCCTGGTTTAGTTCTGCTTTAGTCCTGGTTTAGTCCTGCTTTAATCTTGTTTTAGTCCTGGTTTAGTCCTGGTTCAGTCCTGGTTTAGTCCTGGTTTAGGTCTGGTTTAGTCCTGGTTCAGTCCTGTTTCAGTCCTGGTTTAGTCCTGGTTTAGTCCTGCTTTAATCTTGTTTTAGTCCTGGTTTAGTCCTGGTTTAGTCCTGGTTCAGTCCTGGTTTAGTCCTGGTTTAGTCCTGGTTTAGTCCTGGTTCAGTCCTGGTTTAGTCCTGGTTTAGTCCTGGTTTAGTCCTGTTTAGTCCTGGTTTAGTCCTGGTTCAGTCCTGGTTTAGTCCTGGTTTAGTCCTGGTTTAGTCCTGGTTTAGTCCTGGTTTAGTCCTGGTTTAGTCCTGGTTTAGTCCTGGTTTAGTCTCTTCACATTTCTCTGACTTTGTCCTCTTTTTCTTTTTCTTTTTCTCTCTGTTCGTGAAAACGACACCGGCTCGTCTCGCGTTCCCTCGTCCACCTGAGAGGACAGGAAGTGGCCGCGCGCTCACTTCCTGTCCTGTGACGCGGATCAGGTTCGGCGGCGCGACGCGGATCCGGCGCGGGACGTTTGACGCGGAGCGGGATCGAAGACGAGGTTTATTTCGAGAAAGAGAAAAAGAGAGAGAGAGAAAGAAGAGAAGAGAGGAGAAGAGAGGGAGGAGAGGAGGAGGAGAAAGGAGGGAGGAGAGGAGAAAGATGAGAGGGAGCAGATGAGGAAGAAAGGGATAAGAGGAAAGGAGAGAAAGAGGAGAGGAGAGAGGGAGCAGAGGAGAGAGAGCGATAAGAGGGAAGGAGAGAGGGAAAGAGGAGAGGGGAGAGAGAAGAGAGGGAGCAGATGAAGGAGATAGGGATACAAGGAAAGGAAAGAAAGAGGAGAGGAGAAGGAGAGAAGGGAGGAGAGGAGAGAAGACAGAGAAAGAGGAGAGGAGAGAGGAAAGGGAGAGAGAGAAGAGAAGGGAAGAGGAGAGAGAGAGAGGAGAGGGAGGAAAGGGAGGAAGAGGGGAGAGAGGAGAGAGAAAAGAGGGAGCAGATGCGGGAGAGAGGGATGAGAGGAAAGGAGAGAAAGGGGAGAGGAGAAGAGAGGGAGCAGAGGAGAGAGGAAAGAGAGATAAGAGGGAAGGAGAGAGAGAAAGAGGAGAGGGGAGAAGAGAGGAGAGGAGAGAGAGAAAGGGAAGGGAGGAAGAAAGGGACAAAAAGAGGACAAG
This sequence comes from Boleophthalmus pectinirostris, assembly GCF_026225935.1. NCBI lineage: Eukaryota > Metazoa > Chordata > Actinopteri > Gobiiformes > Gobiidae > Boleophthalmus > Boleophthalmus pectinirostris. The sequence continues at coordinate 5,644,200 of NW_026571299.1, read as the reverse complement.
AGGAGAGAAGAGAGGAATGAGAGAAAGAGGAGAGAAATGACAAAGTGCTCAGTAAGAAGAAGGAGGGAGGAGGAAGATTAAAAGAAGGGAGTGAGAGAAGGAAAGAGGGATCTGTGTCTTGTTTAGCAAAAGGTTTTGTTTTTTACTTAAACCAAAACCAGGACTAAATCAGGACTAAACCAGGACTAAAACAGGACTAAAACAGGACTACACCAGGACTAAACCAGGACTAAAACACGACTACACCAGGACTAAACCAGGACTAAAACAGGACTAAACCAGGACTAAAACACGACTACACCAGGACTAAACAGGACTAAACCAGGACTAAACCAGGACTAAAACACCAGGACTAAAACAGGACTACACCAGGACTAAACCAGGACTAAAACAGGACTACACCAGGACTAAACCAGGACTAAAACAGGACTAAACAGGACTACACCAGGACTACACCAGGACTAAACCAGGACTAAACAGGACTAAAACAGGACTACACCAGGACTAAACAGGACTACACCAGGACTAAAACAGGACTACAGGACTACACCAGGACTAAACAGACTAAACCAGGACTAAACCAGGACTAAACAGGACTAACCAGGACTAAACCAGGACTAAAACACGACTACACCAGGACTAAACCAGGACTAAACCAGGACTAAAGGACTACAGGACTAAACCAGGACTACTAAACAGGACTAAAACACGACTACACCAGGACTAACCAGGACTAAACAGGACTAACAGGACTAAACCAGGACTACACCAGGACTAAAACAGGACTACACCAGGACTAAACCAGGAGGACTAAACTTGGACTAAACATTTCCCTCATTATAAAAGGACCAAAAGAACAGGACTAATCTGGGTCCTCTGGTTTATTTTTTTGTTTTTTTGTTGTTTTTTTTTCTCTTTTGGTTCAGATGATTTTTGTGGTTGGATAAAAATAACTGAAAATGGACAATGGTGAGAGTCTGTACAGATGGACGACTTTACACCTCCCTCTCTCTCTCTCCATCTATCCCTCTATCCCTCTTCCGCTCTCTCATTTCCTCTTTTCCCTCCTCTATCGCTCTTCCTCATTTTTTCTTCTCTCACTTTTTCTATCCATCTTTTTTTTCCTCCCTGCTCATGTTTCTCCACATCTGCCGTCAATGCGTCAGTGTCTCCGTTAGACTTAAGATTTATTTCATTTTTATTTTTATCTATTTATTCATCTCTTTTTTTTTTTTTTTTTTTTTTTGTATTTCTGTATTTCTTTCATTCTTTCTTTCTTTTTAGATTGCCGTGTTGCATTTTTTGTTCTTTTTTCTGGATTTCTGTGGTTCTTTTTTCCTTTCTTTCTGGAATTCCTTTGTTCTGTCTTTATTCTGAATTTTTGTGATTCCTTTTTCTGGATTTTGGTCTTTCTTTTCTGGATTTCTGTGTAGCTTTTTCTCTGGACTCTTGTTTCTTTTTCTAGATTTATTTTTCTTTTTCTGGATTTCTGTGTTTCTTTTTTTTCTGGATTTTTTTAATATATATTTTTTTTATTTCTGGGTTTCTTTCTCTTTCTGAATTCCCTGGATTTCTGTGTTTTTATTTTTTTTTTTTTTTTCTGCACTTTTGTGTTTCTTTTTTTCTGGATTTTTGTATTTCTTTTTTTTTTTCTTTGTTATTATTATTATTATTATTATTATTATTATTATTATTATTATTATATATTTTTATTTTTTTTATTATTATTATTTTTAATTTTTTTTTTGTTCTTTCTGGATTTCTGTGTTTGTTTTTCTTTTCCCAGATTTCTGCATTTCTTTTTTTTTCTGGATTTTAGTTTTTCTTTCTGTTTTTATTTTTTGTAAATGAACAAAGTGCTGTATGTTTGTGTGTGTTTATATGACATATTATAAAAATGATAAAACTATATAATAAAAACTATAAAAACACTGACTCTTTCTTCTCTCTCTTCTCTCTCTTCTCTCCTCTGTCCTCTGCTCTGTCTCTTTCTGACTCGCTCTAATCTGTTTTATTGTTCAGTTAAAACTCGGTGACTGAGTCCAGATCCCGTCTCTGTCTCGGACTCATCCAATTACAGCCCCGGAGCAACGTGACATCACTTCCTGCCCGACTGTCTACTTCCTGTTTGGCTCCGGGACTAATTCAATTCAGACGCTCGACCAGGACAACGAACAAAAACACGACAACAACAAAAACACGACAACAACGGAATAAACTCAACCAGAACGCAGGAAGGAAACCTGGAAATCTTAAGTCGAATCCACAAGTTTTTATTACTTAGACGTGATATTAAGTCACATTTACTTAAGTATTTTTAGTTATTTATTTACTTTATTTATTATTTTTATTTGTTTATAAAATGTGTTTTTCTCCGAGTAGTTTTCAGACGCCGTACTTAGACTCTTACTCGAGTAACGTGCACTTTGTGTTGCATTGTTTGTATGAAAAGAGTTCTATAAATAAAGTTTGATTGATTGATTGAACATATTATAAAGTTAAGTACATTAACATCGAATTATGAATAAGATACAACTTAAAGCCCCAGTATGTGACTTTTTAGTAAAAAAGTAGCCTAAAATAAAAGCAATAAAAGCATGTGCTTTAATTTATTTTATTTTAATTAATTAATTAATTAATTTAATTTATTTATTTATTAACTAATTTATTTTTATTTATTTATTTTACTTATTTATTTATTTTTTTATTTATTTATTTTATTTATTTATTTATTATTATTATTTTTTGTTTTTATTTTTTTTTATTGTGTTTATTGCACTAAAAACTGAAAAACGTGCGTCCTGACGTTGAGCGAGCTTGCATCTCCACAAACCTGACTCTCATTTGACCTGCTTGTTTCCATGGCAATAATATTCGAGTATGATTGATTTTTTGTTTTGTTTTGTTTTGTGTTTTTTTGTGTTTTTTGTGTGTGTGTCTGTCTTCTTGGAGAATGTTCCAGAGTGTGGTTTTAACTTTGTACTGTACCTGTGGAATCATACAGGTGAACAACCAACTCAAGAAAGTTCCACATTATGGCTTTAATGTCCATCCAGACAGTTACTCTTTTATATTGTTACACAAAATTGATTCTTGTGAGTTTTAAGTCGTGTTAAATAAACCAGGACTAAACCAGGACTAAACCAGGACTAAACCAGGACTAAACCAGGACTAAACCAGGACTAAACCAGGACTAAACCAGGACTAAAACCAGGACAGGACTAAACCGGGACTGAACCAGGACTGAACCGGGACTGAACTAGGACTGAACCAGGACTAAAACCAGGACTAAACCAGGACTAAACCAGGACTAAACCAGGACTAAAACCAGGACTAAACCAGGACTAACCAGGAAACCAGGGACTGAACCGGGACTGAACAGGGACTAAACCAGGGACTAAACCAGGACTAAACCAGGGACTAAAACAGGACTAACTAACCAGGACTGAACCAGGACTAAACCAGGACTAAACAAGACTAAACCAGACTAAAACAGGACTAAAACCAGGACTAAACAGGATTAAACCAAGACAAAACCAGGACTAAATCAGGACTAAAACCAGGACTAAAACAGGACTAAACAGGACTGAACCAGGACTGGAACCAGGACTAAAACAGGACTCAAACAGGACTAAACCAGGACTGAACCAGGGACTAAAACAGGACTAAACCAGGACTAAACCAGGACTGAACCAGGACTAAAACCAGGACTCAAACAGGACTAAAACAGGACTGAACCAGGACTAAACCAGGACTAAAACAGGACTGAACCAGGACTAAACAGGACTAAACCAGGACTAAAACCAGGACTAAACAGGACTAAACCAGGACTAAAACAGGACTAAAACAGGACTGAACCAGGACTAGGACAAACAGGACTAAACCAGGACTGAATCAGGACTAAAACAGGACTAAAACAGGACTCAAACAGGACTGAAACAGGACTAAAACAGGACTCAAACAGGACTGAACCAGGACTAAAACAGGACTAAACAGGACTAAAACAGGACTCAAACAGGACTAAAACAGGACTGAACACAGGACTAAACCAGGACTAAAACAGGACTGAACCAGGACAAACCAGGACTAAACCAGGACTAAACCAGGACTAAAACAGGACTAAACAGGACTAAAACAGGACTAAACCAGGACTAAAACAGGACTAAACAGGACTAAACCAGGAACTAAACCAGGACTCAAACAGGACTAAAACCAGGACTCAGGAACCAGGACTAAACAGGACTAAAACAGGACTGAACCAGGACTAAACCAGGGACTAAACAGGACTAAAACAGGACTAACCAACCAGGACTAAACAGGACTAAACCAGGACTGAACCAGGACTAAACCAGGACTAAACAACTAAACAGGACTAAACCAGGACTAAAACAGGACTAAACCAGGACTAAACCAGGACTAAAACAGGACTAAACCAGGACTAAACCAGGACTAAAACAGGACTAAAACAGGACTAAACCAGGACTGAACCAGGACTAAAACAGGACTAAAACAGGACTAAAACAGGACTAAACCAGGACTAAAACAGGACTAAAACAGGACTAAAACAGGACTAAAACAGGACTAAAACAGGACTAAAACAGGACTAAAAGGCAGGAGGACTAAACCAGGACTAAAACAGGACTAAACAGGACTAAACAGGAAAACAGGACTAAAACAGGACTCAAACAGGACTAAAACAGGACTGAACCAGGACTAAATCAGGACTAAAACAGGACTAAACCAGGACTCAAACAGGACTAAAACAGGACTAAATCAGGACCAAACCAGGTCTAAACCAGGACTAAAGCAAGACTAAACCAGGACTAAACCAGGACTAAAACCAGGTCTAAACCAGGACTAAACCAGGACTAAACAAGGACTAAACCAGGACTAAAGCAGGACTAAAATCAGGATTAAAACCAGTTCTAAACCAGGACTAAACCAGGACTAAACTAGAGCTAAACCAGGACCAAACCAGGACTAAACCAGGACTAAAGCAGGACTCGGTTCTGTTCCTGGTCTCTAATTTAAAAAATAATAATTTCCCCCAAAAAGTGTAACTTTTTTTTTTCTTCTTAATTATGCTTTTTTTTATACTCTTATAATCCAAAAATACATACAAAACAATTATCCAAATCATAATGAACCAGAATTCCTCTAAAAATAGCAGAGTCTTCCTTGGTAATCAGATGACGCTTCCTCGTCTCTCGTATCTTTGCGCGTGTCCGTACTGTCGGAGATGATGTAATCCCGGTTCGACCTGGGAATATTTGACTAGGAAAATGAGCAAACAATGAGCCGCCACAGGATCAGACGAGTGGAGAGGAGCAGTTATAGACTCGTGTATTCAAAGCTGCGTCCACACGTTCACATTCACGGGCGAGATCGAAAAGCTGCAACGGCTAAAAAAACAAACAAAACAAAAAAAACACAGGGAACTACACGGACCATGATCCTCTGCTCCGTTTCAGTGCAGATTACAAAAAGAAATAACAGTTTTTAAGAGGGAAAAAGAAGCGGGTTCACTGTTTTTTTCGCCTCCACGCACAAAAATCATCGCAATAAATGTCGTGCAGAGAGAATTGGATGTCGTTAAGGCCCGACTCTCCACAGATCTGAACTGTAATGTAGCGTAATCTGCTTGTGTCTCTAAATTAATCTAATCTTTATTAAAGCAGGACTAAACCAGGACTAAACCAGAATGAAATCAAGACTAAAATCAGGACTAAAACCAGATCTAAAGCAGGAGTGAACCAGGTCTAAACCAGGACCAAACCAGGCCTAAAATCAGGTCTAAACTATGTCTAAAACTAGGACTAAAATCAGGACTAAAATTAGGACTGAAACCAGGTCTAAACCAGGTCTACACCAGGATTAAACCAGGACTAAACCAAGACTAAAGTCAGGACTAAATCCAGGTCTAAAATCAAGACTAAAACCAGGTTTAAACCAGTACTAAACCAGGACTAAAACCTGGACAAAAAACAGGTCTAAAACAGGTCTAAACCAAGTCTAAACCAGGACAACACCAGGACTAAATCAGGACTAAAACCAGGACTAAACGCAGGACTAAATTCAAGACTAAAACCAGGCCTAAAGCAGGTCTAAACCAGGACTAAAACCAGGACTAAACGCAGGACTAAATTCAGGACTAAAACCAGGCCAAAAAGCAGGTCTAAACCAGGACTAAAATCAGGACTAAACCAGGTCTAAACCAGGACTAAAACCAGGACTAAACCAGGTCTAAACCAGGACTAAAATGAGGACTAAAACCAGGTCTAAACCAGAACTAAAACCAAGTCTAAACCAGGACTAAAACAAGGACTAAAACCAGAACTAAATCCAGGTCTAAACTGGGTCAAAACCAGGACTGAAACAAGGACTAAACCAGGTCTAAACCATGACTAAATCAGGACTAACACCAGCTCTAAACCAGGACTAAACCAGGACTAAACCAGGTCTAAACCAGGTCTAAATCAGGACTAAACCAGGACTAAAATCAGGACTAAAACCAGAACTAAATCCAGGTCTAAACTGGGTCTAAACCAGGACTGAAACAAGGACTAAACCAGGACTAAAACCAAATCTACGAAGTGATAAAGCTGCACAGTGCACCTTTAAAAACCATCAATACACCATGTACAATTTATTTATCGATTACCACATGTATCGTTTTATCCTGATAATATCGTATCGAATCGAATCGAATCGTGAAAGACCCCTGCGATCCCCGGCCCTGCTTTACTTGACTTAATTTAACTGACATTTCCACAATTCCCCTAATCAAGCCTCGTAACAAAGAGTGAGTATTTAACATAAGCTGTCAGACGCCTTTATTATTCTGTCATTTCTGAACGATGAACGAGCTCCAGCGCTGCACCGGTGTAAAAAACACACTGGTCTCTGGTCTATTTGGTCATAATCATTCGGGCTGTGACGATATCCAAACCCCTCGATACGATATTTTTACGACTCGCATCTCGCAGTTCAGTATTTATCGCGATATTTTGAGGATGTGAACTGACTGAACACCTCGACAATCTTTTTTTTTTCTGTCAGAACCCAAAGAATTATGATTTAAAAGCGTTTAATAACGTACTGTCTGGAGCAAAGGATCATGGTCTATGTAGTTCTGTAGTTTTTTTAGCTATTACTGCGCTACAACAATGAATTTAAGTAAAGAGACTTGTAATTCGATATACTGTGATGGTCCTCGATATTACTGCGAGACTTTTTGACGATACGATATCACGATATTTCGGTTATCGATACGTCCAAGAGCGATTACACAGATATAAGGATAATACTAAAGAAAATACTAGGATTTAAAGTCGAAAATCACATTCTATTGTCTAAAGCAACTTTTTGACTCACAAAGGGTTCTAAAATTTGACAAAAGGGCCGGACCAGGCGCAGACGGATGGAGTTTTTTGGTAATCCACTTCATAAGAGAAAAAAAGTAACACGGAATATGTAAAAAACAGACCCGATGTTATTGAAATATTCCATAATTGAAAATCATTACAACAAAACATCTGTCTTTCAAGTCCCACGGTATTTACTGTTTATTGAAATGATTTTTAAAACACGGAAAATTATCATTATTATTATTATTCAAGTTCGACGGGCCAGATTATAAAGATTAAAAGGGCCGCATATGGCCCCCGTGCCGTAATTTGTCCACCCCTGGTCTAACGAAAGTGTTTTTTTTTTTTTTTAAATAATCATCATGGTGTCAGAATCAGAACTGAGAATCGAGTCAGTAGTATCGAAATCGAAATTTTAGTATCAGGACTAGGGCCGGGTATCGTTAAGAAGTTGCCGATACAATACATACGCCATACGATATATACGTCGATACATAGGTCATGAATCGATACATATCTCGATACACAGGCCACGATACGATACACATCTCGATACATAGGCCGATACGATACACTTCTCGATACATAGGCCACGATACGATACACTTCTCGATACATAGGCCACGATACGATACACTTCTCGATACATAGGCCACGATACGATACACTTCTCGATACATAGGCCACGATACGATACATATCTCGATACATAGGCCACGATACGATACATACCTCGATACAGTGCATTTTCGATTCGATACGACGTATTTCAAAACGATTTGATACAGTTCAATAAAAATAAAGGCTAAATCATGTCTCTGATACTAAAAGTCTTTGTTAAACCACTAAATGTGTGTAAAGTTAATCTGAAAAACATCTATTTTAATCATCAAAACAATAAAAATGTCAAATGTGTCGCATAAAAAATGTCCTTCCTCTAAACAAGCAACAAAACTGTAGCTTTATACCAAAATAATTTAGTAAAACTATAACAAAAAGTACTCCTGATGATATATCGATATTTCAATATTTTTGCACAGCCCTATTTAGAGCAGCTCTTTATGTTGCAGTAACCGGACACTGTGTAAACATGCACATGACAAAACCAGGATACAGATGTGCAGGTAAACACACTCAGTGAGTCGTACAGCGTCTCCACGGAGCCAGAGCCCAAACGTGGGACTGTGAGGCCGCAGCTCCAGTGTTTGTGTCAGACGCAGCTTCGTATCGACGCACAGAAACCCACATTCGGTTTGTTCATTAGAAACGAACGTAATCGACAAAATTCTTAATGATCAACTATCGATTGGTCGACTAATCCTGCCCATCCCTACACGATACGATACATATCTCAATACAGTGCACTTTCGATTTGACAAGATACGATATATTTCAAAACGATTCGATACGGTTCAATAAAAAATAAAGTCTAAATCATGTCTTTGATACTAAAAGTCTTTGTTAAACCACTAAATTTGTGCAAAGTTAATCTGAAAAACAACTATTTTAATCATCGAAACTGTGAAAATGTCAAATGTGCCGCATAAATGAGTTTCTTTCCTCTAAACAAGCAACAAAACTGTAGCTCTGTAAGAAAATAATTTTGTAAAACATGCCAAAAAAAAATCCTCAGCTCACGATATCGATACTGTATCATCACATTAAACAATATGGTATGGATATTTCGATATTTTTGGACACCCCCATTGAGAATGAAGTCAGTTCCTTAGTATCGAAACCAAAATTTTAGGACAGTGGACAATAATGACTTTTTTTTTTTTTGTTTTTGTTGTTTTCCATTAATTAAAGTAGAGTTAATTCGCTTAATTAGCAATAGGTGGTTTTGTAATAATCGAAAAACTGTTATATCCAAACAATCTGAACAAATAAAAACTAGAAAACCAATTAACACTTACTTAATTTAGTTAAAAAAGCTAAAAATGTATCTTAATTAAATGGTCTGAATCGAGATTAAAAGATATAATTTCCAAAAGACGAGACGAGGCACGAGATTGGATCTACGAGAAGGAGACGAGACGAGATTTTGACGTAATTTAGGCTTCAACAAACACGTTCCGCAATTCAATTCTCATTTTTAGCTCCACCATTTTCGATTTACTTCATTTAATACCACCGTAGTTCTGCTTTTTAGGGCTCCACCTTCTCAAAAAACGTAACTCGAAAGTCCTCAAAACGTAAAAACGCGAGATCATTTTGTGCACAATCTCGTGGCAATTTTGTCTCGCGGGATCTTTCGGCACGAGATCTTGTCCCGTTCCTCGAAATTAGACTCCGAAAATGTGTGTTTGACGGAGCAACTTGAGAAATCCTGGTCTCATTCTGGGTTTTATTGCCAGTAACAGTTTAATTAAGGGCTTAATAGAAAATCAAATGAACTGTAGTTATCCCGTGTTGAATTTCAAGACCAAAAACGCGAGAAATTGAGAACCCAGCGAGTCAAAAACGCAGTAGGAGCTGGCGTGCACACCAAGCAAACACCAGCCGCACTGTGAAAAACTATACGCGGATGAAATTTGTGTACACGTGTGAAACTAAAAAACGAAAATGGACTCGAAAATCAGCAGCGAAACCGATCGAAACCTTAAACGAGAACGACGTAGCGGGTCCTGGTGAGAAATTGACATTGTATCTTGAGGGTTTTTAGGCTTTTTTAGCAGATTTGACGAATAAAAATTGACATTATCAGCGTTGTAAATCCAAAAATTGTTGTTAAATTGTTGGAAAGGTCGACAAAAATTGGAAAATATCTCGTTTAAAGGGTTGAGAAACGAGTGTATGGCGTATCGACGGGTGAAAACGCGATGGTTTATGTTGACACAGCTCCAACTATTGATCCGTAAGAGCACGTAAATGCGCAAGAACGTTAAAAAAAAACTGCGTTGAAAGGGAAATTCGTTTGTACTTACACACGTTTTGTCATATTTTTCTCATAAGAGCAGCTTGTAAAACATGAGTTGCAATCCTATCTACTCACAGGCACGTTTACAGTAGGTCAAAGTCTGCTGCCGAGCTAAAAGTGGTCAGGTTTTGGCCGCTTTCCAGACCAGGCTCTCCTCTTTCTCTCTCTCTTTCTTTCTTTCTTTCTTTCTTTCTCTCTTTCGTTCTTTCATTCTCTCCAAATCCCCGCTTCGGAATACAGTATGCAGAGTGGTCAGATGTAATTGAAAGATATGCCACAGTACAAGTACGGGGGCTGAGATGTGAGAACAAAGCAACCGGAGGAGCCGATCTGAATGGAAAATATTGTGTACGCGGCTTAAATCTCACGGAACGCCGTTTTTTTCCAAGTCGGACGGAATTGGAAATGCGGTTTTAAGTGCTGAAATTTGCATAAAACGTCAGCAAGGCAATTGATCAAAAGCGTAAACTTGAGTGAGATGATGAGAAATTGACTTTTTAGGTTAAATGTTGAAGGATTTTGAGCAATTTTCTGAAAATTTTCTAACGTTAAACACTGAAATTTGTGAGAAGTTACACAAAATATTTAAAAATTCACTTTACGTTGATTTAATAGTGTTAGATTCATCTTTAAATATCACAAAATTGTCATCATTTGCACAAAAACATCACATTTTGTTCGATTTCTGTCCGTACGCTTACACAAACCTCTACTGTACTTCAGCAGGGGCAAACCGTACCCACAGGAATACAGTGCATGACACAAATCAATCAAAAAACTACAAATAATTCAGAAAAATAAGCTTTCGCGATTCTTAAAATCAGCAAAACCCATAAACGTACTCGATTCTTTGGTCGGTTTTAGCAGTCGACTTCGTTTCAGTTCCTAAAAAGCGGACAATTTCGATTTTTGGCTAAAATTCTCGACTACGCCACTACCTGCGAGTGCACCACGTAGTTGGAAATGACAGGTAGCGTGCCACAGGTGTCCACAGTGTTTTTTGCCTCTTGTGGAAATTTCACGTTGAAACTACTGAACGATGAACGCGTGGAGTGATTTTGTGGCCCCCCCGGAGATGTTCCCTATAGACGCATTAGCTCGAAACCGCACGCCCAGGCCCATATCCGTAACGATAAGTGGCTTTTACTGCCATTTTACGTACAAGATATAGTCCCCCCCCCCCTTCCCTCCTCCCCACACGCGCAGCAGAAGAGCGATGCACACACCACCTGCGATGTACGTGCACAAGTGGCGCCTATAGATTTTTACGCAAAACCACATGATTTTTAGTGCACGTTTTCCCATTTAGTTTCGGTTTAGACCTTATTTGCTGGTTTGCATGCAGTTTAGCGTTGATTTTGCGCGTTTTTTCCTCAGTTCGGACTTTGGTTTGGACCGGGTTCGGGCCTGGCTGAGTGCACCGAACCCGCGGGGGTGCGCTAAAGGTTGATTTCCGCGATGCAAAACTGTGTGGGGGGGTTAGGTTAGGGAGCCCGGGGTGACCCTCCAGGAAGGGAAGCGATGTTTTGTTTTTTTTTACGGGAGAGGGACGCGGCGGTAATGTAAAGGAGAAGTGGATCGATCCGCGGGTCGATAAACTGTAGTGTAATATAGGTAAAATACCAATCAAGGTGGATTACGCGTTGGATATGAGCATTCAGCGGGTTTAAGACGGGTTTATTTGACCGACAAGCGCGTTGGAAGAGCTGTGTGCGGGGGGGACCGGAGCTCCGGCGAGAACGGGAGGGAATTTTTAATTAAAATGCAACTCCACATCTCGGAGGAAATGATGGAAAAGTGGATGTGGAAAAAAAAAAAAAAAACGACTCGCTGGAAACACCGCGAAGCCTCGGTACGTGGGTGAAACGTGACAATGTTGCGTATTTTTATTTTATTGTATTATTATTTTTTTTGGATGCATGTGCGGATTTCGCTGGAAGTGGAAGTTCTTACCTGGACCGAGGAAGCCCCGCGCAGTTGCCCGCCTCTGAGCGCTCCAGCCCCGGCTCACAGGCTCCGCTCGCGCCCGCTGATCCGCACGGAGGCGCTTCACCCCGAAATAAGAATCCACAAATAACTCGAAACAATCCCGAATGGAAGAAAAAGAAGTGTTATTCCGTGTGTTCCGCTCACGATGAATGTCCACTTTTCTTTTTTTTTTTTTTTTTTTTTTCAGTCGTGACAACCGTGGGGAGGAGAGGAAAAGGGGGGAACGCGCTGCCAACTGCCCGGAGAAGAGCCACTCCGGACCGGGTCACTCTGACAGGCTTGCCCCCGCTGGAAAACGCTCGATCAGCGGCTCCACGGCGGTAGCATCCTCCGCGTTAAGTTACGAAGCCGGTGGGACGGAGGTGGACGCGTTGTAGTGTTGTTGGATAAAGTGTAAAACAAGCCACAAAAAAAAAAAAAAAAAAGAAAATAGCAAAGAAATCTTTAAAAAAAAAAAAAGGTCCACTCGGTCCGGGTATGAGGGGGGAAGAACCAGGGAGAAGAAGCAGCAGAGTGAGTAGGTTCCGTGCCGGGGAGCTGTCACCGGAGCGCGGGGAGAGCGTGAGTGCGGCGCGCGGTGGTTGTTGTTGGTTGGCGGTTGGTGTTGGTGTCGTCCTGGTCCTGGTCGCGGTCCGGAGAGGAGCAGGTCTGCGCTGTGACTGCACCGGGAGAGATGTGAGAGTGGAGTGGATCTGGTGGAGGAGAGGAGCAGCAGCAGCGGGTCTCCTCTCCCTCCTCCCTCCTCTCCTCCCTCCTCTCTCCTCCCTCCCAACCCCGGCTCCCTCCCTCCGCGCTCGGCTCGGAGGCTGCGGTCTGCGCCGGAGCCTCCAGAGGCGCTCGTCTCACAGATTACACAGGGGTTTGGATCGATTGGAGGGATTTGAACGTGAAAATGATCGAGTTTTAACAGTAATGATGTTGTTTCAGGTCTAGATTAACATTTATAGTGGATTTATATGCATAAGTCCTGGTTTAGTCCTGGTTTAGACCTGATATTAGTCCTAGTTTGGTCCTGGCTTTAGTCCTGCTTTAGTCCTGGTTTAGACCTGGTTTAGTTCTGGTTTAGTCCTGGTTTAGACCTGAATTAGTCCTAGTTTGGTCCTCCTTTAGTCTTACTTTAGTCCTACTTTAGTCCTGTGTTTAGTCCTGCTTTTAGTCCTGGCTTAGTCCTGCTTTAGTCCTAGTTTAGTCCTGGTTTAGTCCTGCTTTAGTCCTAGTTTAGTCCTGGTTTAGTCCTGCTTTAGTCCTAGTTTAGTCCTGGTTTAGTCCTGGCTTAGTCCTGGTTTTAGTCCTGGTTTAGTCCTGGTTTAGACCTGAATTAGTCCTAGTTTGGTCCTCCTTTAGTCCTGCTTTAGTCCTGCTTTTAGTCCTACTTTAGTCCTAGTTTAGTCCTGCTTTAGTCCTAGTTTAGTCCTGCTTTTAGTCCTACTTTAGTCCTAGTTTAGTCCTGGTTTAGTCCTACTTTAGTCCTGGTTTAGTTTTGCTTTTAGTCCTACTTCAGTCCGAGTTTAGTCCTGGTTTAGACCTGGTTTAGTCCTAGTTTAGTCCTGGTTTAGTCCTGCTTCAGTCCGAGTTTGGTCCTGGTTTTAGTCCTGCTTTAGTCCTGCTCTTGCTTTTAGTCCTGTTTTAGATTAGAGTTTAAAGTGAAGGTGCATTACAAAAAAATGTCATCAAAACACTTCTAAAATAAAATGTAATGCAGGTTTAGTCCAGACATGATGTAAAAATATAAAATGTGTTTATTTTCTAATTCCAGATGAGTTTAAACGGAGTCGGAGTCAGTATGTGGCCCGGGAGCTGCACAATTTTTTTAATTTTTAATCAAATTTAATAAGAATAAGAAGAATATCCATAATAACAGCAATAATAAAAACAACTATAACCATAATAACAACCATGTTATTAGGTTATTTTTTCAGACCAAAGGTTTAAAAAAGGAAAAATGAGCCTAATAACATAAATGATCAGAAGACCAAATGAACCTCAGTGGACCATCATAATAATAATAATTTTATGTTATTAGGTTCTTTTTTCAGACCAAGAGTTTGTTTTCATCCCTGACAGTTTGTTCTGCTCGCGGTTTTCTTCCTCAGAGTCTCGTGATGTTGTTGTGTCGTGTCGCTCAGCTGATTTAAACAGGTTTTGGCGCCGTCTAACCCCAACCCCACCGCTGGAGGCAGAACGACAGCGCCATCTACATCCAAAATGCGGAACCTCTGAGGAAGAGCGAAGTCCTGGTTTTAGTCCTGGTTTTAGTCCTAGTTTAGTCCTGCTTTTAATCCTACTTTAGTCCTAGTTTAGTCATGCTTTAGTCCTGGTTTTAGTCCTGCGTTTAGTCCTGTTTTAGTCCTACTTTAGTCCTACTTTAGTCATGCTTTAGTCCTGGTTTAGTCCTGGTTTAGTCCTGCTTTAGTCCTACTTTAGTTCTACATTAATCCTGGTTTTAGTCCTGCGTTTAGTCCTGCTTTTAGTCCTACTTTAGTCCTACTTTAGTCATGCTTTAGTCCTGGTTTAGTCCTGCTTTACTCCTACTTTAGTTCTACATTAATCCTGGTTTTAGTCCTGCTTCAGTCCTGCTTTAGTCCTGGTTTAGTCCTGGTTTAGTCCTGCTTTAGTCCTACTTTAGTCCTGGTTTTAGTCCTGCTTTAGTCCTGCTTTTAGTCCTGCTTTAGTCCTGGTTTTAATCCTGCTTCAGTCCTGCTTTAGTCCTGGTTTAGTCCTGCTTTAGTCCTGCTTTTAGTCCTGCTTTAGTCCTGGTTTTAATCCTGCTTCAGTCCTGCTTTTAGTCCTGCTTTAGTCCTGGTTTTAATCCTGCTTCAGTCCTGCTTTAGTCCTACTTTAGTCCTGGTTTTAGTCCTGCTTTAGTCCTGCTTTTAGTCCTGCTTTAGTCCTGCTTTTAGTCCTGCTTTAGTCCTGCTTTTAGTCCTGGTTTTAGTCCTGCTTTAGTCCTGCTTTAGTCCTGGTTTTAGTCCTAGTTTAGTCCTGGTATTAGTCCTGGTTTAGACCGGGTTTAGTCCTGGTTTTAGTTCTGGTTTTAGTCCTTTAGAGTTTAAAAAAGGAAAAATGAGCCTAATAACATAAATGATCAGAAGACCAAATGAACCTCAGTGGACCATCATAATAATAATAATTTTATGTTATTAGGTTCTTTTTTCAGACCAAGAGTTTGTTTTCATCCCTGACAGTTTGTTCTGCTCGCTGTGGTCGTCCTCAGAGTCTCGTGATGTTGTTGTGTCGTGTCGCTCAGCTGATTTAAACAGGTTTTGGCGCCGTCTAACCCCAACCCCACCGCTGGAGGCAGAACGACAGCGCCATCTACATCCAAAATGCGGAACCTCTGAGGAAGAGCGAAACTGTCAGGTATGAAAACAAAATCTTGGTCTGAAAAAAGAACCTAAGAATATAAAAGGAGAGCAAATGAACCTGATTGGACCATAATAATAATAATAACAATAACAACAATAATATCTTTTTAATGAAATAATAGCTTTAAAAAATATCGTGGACTAATTTGGCCAATATATAAAAACTGTTCCTTTATATTAGGCTAGTGTTTTAAAAATGTATTAAAGTATGTATATATGTGCACTGGTCACTGGGAAAATCAGGAGCCACAGGGGGGGGCAACGGTCGAAAAAACTGTTGTTGTGTCCTTAAGCAACGCACTTCACCCACATTGCCTAGTATGAAAGTGGTGTATAAATAAATAAAGACTTACTTACTTCCTTGACTCCTCAGTGACCGTGCAGAGGGACATCTGCAGTCGTATGTGTCCTGGGGCAGCCTGAAAGAAATGTGGCCGGTGGACGTCTCCGGTCCATCGTCAGGTTGACACTTGTCACACTCATCAGTTTCTTTTGCAACCATTTTGAATGGTTCAGGAGTTAAAGATGCACTCTGTAACCTGCGTGGTGGGGACTCTGCCATCTGCTTGTTGTTAATGCTTTGGCTGAAATCTTCCACAGTATGACTTTAAACCTAGATTTTATTCAATTACACATTTTTCTTGCTAAATAATGCCTTGAAAAACATGCATTATTATTGTGAAATGGCTTGGTTGCCCCTCCACAGGCTTGTCTCATGTGCGTTTCCATGGAAACAGATAAGTTTAGTCAGTGAAACATTATAGACAATAACATTATTTCATTCCATACTCCCTACAACTGTACAACAACTCACCCTGATGTAACAGATAATACTCCCTACAACTGTACAACAACTCACCCTGATGTAACAGATAATACTCCCTACAACTGTATTATGTAACAGATAATACTCCCTACAACTGTATTATGTAACAGATAATACTCCCTACAACTGTGCAACAACTCACCCTGATGTAACAGATAATACTCCCTACAACTGTACAACAACTCACCCTGATGTAACAGATAATACTCCCTACAACTGTACAACAACTCACCCTGATGTAACAGATAATACTCCCTACAACTGTATTATGTACCAGATAATACTCCCTACAACTGTATTATGTACCAGATAATACTCCCTACAACTGTTCAACAACACACTCTTTTGTGACAGAAAACCCTATGTTCTAATTCAGTCAATTATCATATATTATCATATATTTTTGCACTGTTTTCCTGTTTGTATATAAATGACATTTATATTTTATTTTGACTTGTAGATTTACATTTGTATAATTATATCTTATTTGACACCTGTCTCTTGTTGTCTTTTTAGCTTCATATTTATAATTTATTATGACCGTTTATATTTATATTTTTCACTCTTTGTTATTGTATTATAATGTGATGTGTGAGCAACTGTGTCCAAATACTGTATTTTTCAGATTATAAGTCGCAATATCAATAATGTTGAATTCTCTCGTCTATTTTCATACATAAATCACCCTGGATTATAAGGAGCATTAAGTGAAACAAACGGACGACACTTGAGCAGATCGTGGTGTAATTCGCCCGCCTTGTCTCTGTCTTGGTGAATGTGGATTATGAATGTGAATGTGGGTGGATTTATATTAAGGTTTTTTGTTTTTTTTTTTATTTCCTATGAGGAGGACTCAAATATACATTGAGTAATAATGTTTTAAATGCAAATTTGAGCACATTTGTTTACATTTTACAGAAGCATTTGTTTCTGAGCACATTTATTTACATTTTACAGAAAGAAAACTTAATTATAACTTAACTATAAGCACTGAAAAAAACCTCTCGCTCCTTGTGCTGGTGCGGTTCAGCTTCTGTCAGATTAAAGACTATAAATTGGACTTTACTCTGCAAGGTTCTTGACTACAGTCGCGGTAACGCTTCGGCAGTCCATCAAGCGGTGCTTCTTCATAGTTTAACAAAGTCGTACTAAAACACTTCAACAATCCATCAAACGATGCGGCTTCGTAGTTTACCAAAGTCGTACTAAAACATTTTGACAGATTTTTGAGCGCCGTGTTCCACACAAAATCAGTTTGAGGTCAGTAAACACAACCAGAATTAATACATAAGACGCAGTGTCGATTTTTGAGAAAATTAAAAGAATTTTAAATGCGCCTTATAGTCCGAAAAATACAGTAATAATAATGTATCGTTTATTATTGTATCAAAATAAAAAGTTATGTTAAAGAGGACGACTCAAATATACACTAAATAATAATGTGTTTAATGCAACTTTGCCAAATTTTTTTATGATTTACAGAAATGAAACTTAAAACCACATGGCTCATTTGCATAAACTATAAGCACTGAAAAAACATCTTGCTTTGACCATCCATCAAGCGGCGCGGCTTCATTGTTTATCAAAGTCATACTAAAACATTTTGACAGATTTCGAGGATTTCGAGGTCATTAAACACAACCAGAATTAATACATAAGGCACACTGTCGATTTTTGAGAAAATTTAAGGATTTTAAGAGTGCCTTATAATCCGAAAAATACAGTAATAATAATGACGAAGGCACAAAATTTATCATTTAAAATTGTGTCAAAATAAAAAGCAATGTTAAAGAGGACGACTCAGATATACATTGAGTAATAATGTGTTTAATGCATCAAGCGGTGCGGCTTCGTAGTTTTACCAAAGTCGTACTAAAACATTTTGACAGATTTTTGAGCACCGTGTTCCACATAAAATCAGTTCGACGTCATTAAACACAACCAGAATTAATACATAAGGCACACTGTCGATTTTTGAAAAAATTTAAGAATTTTAAGTGCGCCTTATAGTCCGAAAATACGGTAATAATAATGAGAAAGAAGGCACAAAGTGTATTGTTTAGAATTGTGCCAAAATAAAAAAGTAATGTTAAAGAGGAAGACTCAAATATACACTGTGTAATAATGTGTTTAATGCAGCTTTGCCACATTTGTTTATGATTTACAGAAACAAAACTTAAAACCACATGACTCATTTGCATAAACTATAAGCACTGAAAAAACAGCTCACTTTGACAATCCATCAAGCGGCGCGGCTTCGTAGTTTACCAAAGTCGTACTAAAGCATTTTGACAGATTTAGAGGATTTCGAGGTCATTAAACAAAACTAGAATTAATACATAAGGCGCACCGTCGATTTTTGAGAAAATTAAAGGATTTTAAGTGCGCCTTTTAGTCCGAAAATACGGTAATTTCCTTTGTAGATCAATAAAAAGTCTAAGAAGTCTAATATCTCTGGAGAAAAGAAGAAAAGTTACATAGCGCACCTGACTAGAGTAAATAAAAATGTGTGTAGCTGAGAAATTTGTACTTTATAAACATTTAAAATCCACTCAAAAGAATACAGTCTACTCAATTATCTTTAGTTATTTTCCACCTGTTTTTTAGACGTCGCTGAAATCGAAGAGCCTTGAGACCTGTGCCGACGGAAGGAGAACTTAAACTGTCTCTTTTCCTGTCTCCTCTCTCTCTCTCTCTTCCTCATCCTCTGATCTCTCTCTCCTTCCTCCTCCTCTTCCTCCCTCTCCTCAAGCGTGGGACACTCCTCTCCTCTTTTCTCTTTCCTCCTGCAGGACTTCCCGGTGCGTTCTGTCACTTCAGGACCATATGTTGTGTTTTGCTTCGTGGTGGTCCTGGTTTGTGTGGAGCTGTTTTTTTTTTTTTTTTTTTTTTTTCTCCACATCGCCGCCTCACAGCTCGGGCTCGTTTTAAACAACCCGGCGTGACGTAAGAATATTTTAACGTGGGATTAAACCGCGCCTCTCTCCTCCCTTCGCGCCTCACGGTAAAATGCATTGTTAATGACGATGAAACTTAAGCGTTAATAATATAATAACACGTCTGCAATATTGATGGTCACTGACATCAAAACAAAACAACAGTGAAATCCTCGGTTCAGTTTCTTTCTAAGATCATGACTCATTTAGTATGTGATAAAACAAATAAAAAGCCTTAGGTCAGGGGTGTCAAACTCATTTTGGTCCGGGGGCCGTATCCAACCGACTTTGATCCCAAAGGGGCCGGATCAGAAAACTCATGTCATATAAACCCCAAAAATAACAATAAGTTCAAATATTTGTGCAGAGAAACACAAATCTATTACAGAAATCTTTTTTAATTGATGAACTCTTTCTTTAACAAAATATTATAATATTATGAACAACCTGAAACTTTAAGAAAAATACAATTTCAACACAATGTTTTAACATGAACTTGTATGTAAATAGGAATAAGTAAATTTTTCTTGGAAAATCCTGCACTCGGCTCCACTTTTCTCATTTTTGACATTTTTCTGATGAGGGTGTCACGGTCAACAGTCAAAACGATCGTCCTTTAAGAGCGTTTGGAAAGAGACAAGTCTTCATTTGTGCTGCTCTGGTGGGAGGGGCCACGTACAGAGACGCTGGAGACGCTGCTGTGATAAACACCACAGAAAATTACCAATATTTTTATAAAAAATAGAATTCAAATATTTTAGTGGAAAATTAGCCGAAGGCCAGATTAAAGGTCTTGGAGGGCCGGATCTGGCCCCCGGGCCGCATGTTTGACACCTGTGCCTTAGGTTATTTGGTTTGTTTGAGTGTTTGTTTGTCATACTTGATTGTTTTGAGTGGTGATGTTTCTGTGACGTGTCTGTTCAGCTGATTTAAACAGGTTTAGGCCATGATAGGGTTGAGCGGAATCCAAATTTTGATGCCGTGATACCGTCTCAGGATTTTACCGGGGTATACGATATTACCTAGGGTGACCGAACGTCTGTTTTTCCCCGGACATGTCCGTATTTTGCGTCCTGTCCTGGGCATCCGGTTTTTTTTTTTATAAAGTGATGCAAATGTCCGGGTTTTCATTACCTGTTCATTAAACTGAGCGTCTCTCGTAGCGTCTGTGACTCAGAAGGAGCGAGACACAAACAGTGGGTCAGGCTGCAAGATACCGAAGCACAAAAGCGCATTTAACGATGATTTGTACGAGAAATTCTCCGTTTTCCATCCTGGTCGGGACAAGTGTGAGTCCATGTGCACACTCGTTTATCGCGGGAGTTATGTTATAAAAATAACCCGCGACAATAATCCACGAAGTATCAACTTTATATTTTACAATTATTCTATCTGTGTTAAGTCTGTAAAACCTCACCACAAACTTTATGCACTTTTCTCAGACAGGATCGACAGGTGCAACACTTTTTACATCCTTCTTAAAACTTATTGCTGCTGTCGTCCTTTTGTTATTTTCCTTCTTTATGTAACGAACTGAAGATTCATTTATTCCGTAATGGAGCCGACAGCGCAGAGTCCTGCACGGGTCAGTTTTTGGAGACCCCCAGTACAGGACCGCACCCACGCAGGACAGGACCGCACCTGCCCGTTAACCAGAGATTATATCAAACTTTTGCGCTGCCTACACCACAGACTGAACTAAGACCAAACCAGGACTAACCCAGGACTGATTCCAGGACTGAAGAGGAGGACTAATCCATGACTGAACTAGGACTAAACTAGGACTAAACCAGGACTAAACCAGAACTGAAACAGGACTCACTGTCGGGACGGGCTCGGAGGTGACCACAGGAGAAAGGACCGGATCAGTTCTGCACCTCACGGAGTTAAACGCAGCAATTGCCCGATCACACTTTGTGGACAAACTGCTCGGCGTTCTCTCTCTTAAGTCCAAGATTAGTCCTGGTTTAGACCTGGTTTAGTCCTGACTCACCCGTGTGTAATTACTACCCACCTGTAATACACAATACGCATTCATACGCTGTAAAAAAAACATAAATAAAAAATTATCCGCGAAACAGTGTTTTGCGTCAGGTCCCGCGGGTGCAGGGCTCTAACCTGATGTTTTATTTTATTTGTATTTTCTAATTATTTAGAGTTTGACAAACGAGCACAGCGGAATGTAAATGACTGTATCTGTTAAAATTTGTCAAACAATTAATGACTTTATAATGTCACTT
Source organism: Boleophthalmus pectinirostris (assembly GCF_026225935.1). Classification (NCBI taxonomy): domain Eukaryota; kingdom Metazoa; phylum Chordata; class Actinopteri; order Gobiiformes; family Gobiidae; genus Boleophthalmus; species Boleophthalmus pectinirostris. Next base: position 5,622,557 of record NW_026571299.1, on the reverse strand, counting down.
TTGTTGTTCTATATCAGTCTTTTGATCTGCCGCTATAATGTAATAATGAATTTAAATGAAAATACCTCAAGTTGAAGACTTTTCTCACCAATTTTTAGGTGGGATTAAAATGAGTGAGATTATTTAAAGGTTGTATGGAGGATTTTTTTTTTAGTTTCAAACTGTCAGTGAAAGATTAAAATACCATTACAGAGACGCAGCAGCTTTGTAATTATGATGACCAAAAAAAAAAAGAACGAAAATCTATCAACTGTGGACGTGTTGAGGCCAGATATACATCAGCCAATAGAAAACGAGGCTCCCTCATTTTCTATTGGCTGTTAGGTTGTCAATCAAACTCCCTAGTATAACTGACTCGTCGGAGCGCGGGGATTACGTGGTTTACGCAGCGGTTCTTAGAGGCATTTTCGAACTGTCGCTTCCTCGCATTTCGCACAAAGTTTGTCGCGACGGCGGACGAGAATCCACGACCGGTTCGCCGCAAAAGAAAGTCGGTTTTTGACGTCGCTGAAAGAAGAAGAGAAGAGGAAAAGGAGCAAAGCCAAACTGAGGTGATTCTTGGAGATCTCGGCGCGACCGAAGCAGATGAAGGGTCTAAAAACTGACGCGTCGGTCGCTGAATTACTTCTAGACAGGAAACTTCAACAGTGATTCTGAACGCGCACGAGGACTGTCGCTGTATTTCTCTTCCCTTAAAAAAATCCTCTATACAACCTTTAAGTACAGATCATATTCAATTAATCTCTCTCTTTTTTGTTTTTCTTGACCAGCCCAAATTTTTCTATTTTATTTTATCTTACTATCATTTTTGCTACTTAAGAATTTATTATTACTATTTACTCTTTGTTATTATAATATATTGTGATGTGTGAGCTTCTGTGTCTAAGTAATTTCCCTTGTGGATCAATAAAGTAATTTCGAAACAGTCTGTATTGTTTTCCTCTCAAATGTTCATGTTAACAGTTCATCAAATAATATCTATGGGCTTAAGACTAAATGAAGCAAATAAATTATGTAAAGTCAATTTCAAACTCACTTTTCTTTTATGCTTGTCTCTGTAATGACTCATGTTTTGTTTGTGTGTCTTATTTCTTTCGAGTAGTTTGCCCTTGGCGTTTCATTTTGACATTTGTCCTGTCTGCTTGTAGTTTCGAGTTTTAATTTCTGTTTTTTTGATTGTTTGCCTCGACCTGATGTATCTGTGAGCGTCGACATGACGACTGCAGACGTATGTGCTGTTTGGAATCAACTTGAGTTTGGCGTCTCGTCTCTTCTGATCGCGTGAACCCAGTTCGCTCGGAGTCAGCGGGGAAATGATGAAAACTGAAGTGTTGATTTCATTAAGAAGTTGCCGATACGATGCGTATCTCGATACATAGACCACGATACGATACATAGGCCACGATACGATACATAGGCCACGATACGATACATAGGCCACGATACGATACATAGGCCACGATACGATACATAGGCCACGATACGATACATAGGCCACGATACGATACATACCTCGATACATAGGCCACGATACGATACATACCTCGATACATAGGCCACAATACGATGCATGTCTCAATACATAGGCCACGATACGATACATGCCTCGATACATAGGCCACGATACGATACATAGGCCACGATACGATACATACCTCGATACATAGGCCACGATACATAGGCCACGATACGATACATACCTCGATACATAGGCCACAATACGATACATAGGCCACGATACGATACATACCTCGATACGTAGACCACGATATGATGCATACCTCGATACATTGGCCACGATACGATACATAGGCCACGATACAATGCATACCTCGACACATAGGCCACGATATGATACATAGGCCACGATACGATGCATGCCTCGATACATAGGCCACGATACGATACATAGGCCACAATATGATGCATGCCTCGATACATAGGCCACGATACGATGCATACCTTGATACATAGACCACGATACGATACATAGGCCACGATACGATACATAGGCCACGATACGATGCATGCCTCGATACATAGGCCGCGATACGATACATAGGCCACGATACGATACATACCTCAATACATAGGCCACGATACGATACATACCTCGATACATAGGCCACGATATCGATACATACCTCGATACATAGGCCACGATATGATACATACCTCGATACATAGGCCACGATATGATACATACCTCGATACATAGGCCACGATATGATACATGCCTCGATACATAGGCCACGATACAATATATAGACCACGATACGATACATAGGCCACAATACGATACATACCTCGATACATAGGCCACGATATGATACATACCTCGATACATAGGCCACGATATGATACATGCTATGATACATAGGCCACGATATGATACATACCTCGATACATAGGCCACGATATGATACATGCTATGATACATAGGCCACGATATGATACATACCTCGATACATAGGCCACAATAAGGATGCATGCCTCGATACATAGGCCACGATACGATACATGCCTCGATACATAGGTCACGATACGATACATGCTATGATACATAGGCCACGATACGATACGTAGGCCACTACATGTTACATATCTCGATACAGTGCTTTCGGTTCTATACAATATATTTCAAATCGATTCGATACAATACAATAAAATCATGTCTTTGATACTAAAATTCTTTGTTAAACCACTTCTTGTACAAAGTTCATATGAAACACAAACATTTAAATCATCAAAACATGAAAATGTCAAATGTGTCGTATAAATGAGTTTCCTTCCTCCAAACCAGGAGTGTCAAACTCAAATTCACAGAGGCCGAAATTAAAAACTGGGACCAAGTCGTGGGCCAAACTAAATATTTATTGAAAAATTTCAATAACATCTTCATGTTTTCTCTTCTTTTGAACTATATAATAACCTTATCAAAATAAATGATCACAAAAATGTAAATAATGTGTCTATAGTCTGTCTGTAGCCGGTGGGCAGCTGTAATACAGATTTGATATGATCTCACTAACATAATTTGGCAAAATTTGTCCCCTGGGCCTGAGTTTAACATGTCTGCTCTAAACAAACAACAAAACTAGTTCTGTTACAAAATCATTCAATACAATATACCTAAAAATACTCTTGGCGATATATCGATACAGCTGCCCAAGATATCGATGAGTATGAATAGAGCCTATTGTCATAGTCAGAGTCAGTGTTTTGTCTTGTCATGACAGTTTAGATTTTTGGGTCATTCTTTGTTTCTATTAAAGAACTTTGACAACAGTTCTGCATTTTGGTTCCATCACTTGTCTAGTCTAATTCCTCAGTACAGAAATTCAAGTTTGAACTGTTAGTATACTAGGTTAGGTTTAGGTTTAATATTTAAGGATTTGAACTCAAATGATATTTTTGCTCCTAAAATTAAATTAAATCATCTTGAACTCCCCCTCGATGAATCCTGCAGGAGAAAAGACCTTGTCACCGATACAAACGATCAGAGTTTAAAAAAACATTTGTGTATTTTGTTTTTCGGTGTTTCTCAGACTGTCTGTGTAATCCCTCAGTCACCTGGGAAGGTTCCATTACTAAAAGAAAATTGAATTCTTTTAACTTTCTCAGAATACGGACTCATTTATCGATCGGAGAAAGGGACTAGCAAGTACTTTACTTTGCTCGAAAACTGCAGACCGTTTGATTTTACGCATTTGTGCATCGTCCGTCTGGCATTTGAAACAGAAAATGGGGCTGGAGTGACATGACAACTGTATTTATTTTTTCAGTTTTATTTTGTCTTATTAAAAAAAATGACGTTCAAAATCTATTTTCTGAACATAAACAATCAGGCACCTCTCAACTTCTGTCCCTAATTTTCTGTATTTGTATACTATGCTTACATGGATATATCACAAGATCAGTATCGGCTACCTTATCACAACAGACCTGGAGTGCGGGTTGGTTCTTTGAACTAGTTTATTATAGCACAGAATCTTTCTATTATCACCAGCACACACTACCTCTCGAGCGCTGAAGTAAAGTATATATTATTCCTCCTCCTGGTCAGGCACATAACTCATTTGTTTTGCATGGATGGTCGATCAGATTGATAATGACAGCATGGAAGTGAGCATCCAACAGGGCCAACAAATCACCGTTGGTGTCTAAACACACAGTCAAACAAAGGTCTGTTTTTATGGAGGTCCACCGGTGGCAACGTAGAATCAGAAAGTATGGATCAAATGAGAGGTCGAGGCGCATTTGAGGGAGAGTTTGTCCATGACAGTCTCACACATCTAAGATAACATTGTTGTGGATAGAGTTTAGTTTCTCCTCTTTCTTCATCTATGTCTCTTTAGTATTGTGTTTATGTTCTATTCTTTTGTATATAAGTTGTGCCAAGAGGAGAAAACGAATAATCCATACACACACACGTGAGTTTTAAATAGAACCATTTTATATATAGCACAAGAAAAGCACATTGTCTCTAGAATAAAGAAGGTGGGAACGGAAGGAAAAATAGATGTTAAAAGTATTACATCCCACCCATGTTCACGACATAGTTTTTAAAAATGGATTGTTGGTTTCTTTGAGCATGTAGATCACGGATACTATTACGACAATAAGTAAAAACTGGTAATATTTCTTAATAATTGGCCACATCCAAACCTGTATTTTTAAAGACTATTTCATTCAACTTGACAGCAGTTTGGTTCTTTGCTGAAATCAATAAAAGGCCTTGAAAACAAATGAACGTAGTTATTCGTGAATAGGCTTGGTTTGCCTTCCGCCACGAATTCATCGTTGCGTACCGGGAAGGAATACAATTAAGTATTAGTCAGTGAACCATTAGATAGGCATAACATGAACAATATAACAGTGATGTTTCAATATTCTTTATTAGGCCATAACAAATACGTCACCACTACGCATAACTCACGCTTGATACTGTGTTAGAACAGTGAGTACACCCGACTACACCTACCATTACTTTTGTATGCAACAACATATGGATCACTTTTGACTCGACTCGCTGGAGTGTAACAGGATGAACTAGAACTTCCTAGAAATGGGTAAGCAGATCACTTACTTAAGGCCTGATGGTAACACCAGATATATACTCCTCGCTCACAAAACTTGTAATGCAAAGAGAGACTCACCCGCTTGATGGTAATCAGGATAGTTTCAATGAACACCTCGCTGAACTAACTGTTACAACGCACATCCTAGCTGAGTTTTATAGAACATAGGGAGAACTTCTCCTTACAGCTTTACACTGGTTTTTAGGAACACATATCTGCCGTATCGTGAGCATACGTATACAGATATTACTTTAGTCTGCCCCTAGAGTTTTAGACCTAAGCTGTGTTATCACGAGAACATCAACTCACCGGATTTTAGTCCTGGTTTTAAAACTCAGACAGTTGGAGTGTTAGATTCATATTATATGAACTAGACTCCTCTATCCACTTGTTTATAGAGTATATATAGTATCTCTGCAAAACTTGTTATTATGTACATCTGTAAGCAGATTTAATACTACGTAGACACCTACGTGTGTATAGCATAACTTGAGCTGTTATAGTCCTGAGGATTATGATGTATCCTGAGTGATCTTTACGACTCACTAGGTTATCTGGAGCTCCTCGAGTGACTACTCGTATAGCGTACTGGTAATTTAGATAATAGGCTCCCCCTACGTATGGTAACTGTTATCAACAGCCAGCTTAAATTAACAGCACTCTGGTCAACGAATGGTTATATTTAGTGAGACCGTATTTCACCAGAATATGAGAGGCGCGAATTTGAGATGTCTTGTTCGCGGAACTTTCAATCATATTGTAGTAATAATTAATGGTTCTTATTCTGCATCGCTACTCAAATGTCCTTGTTGTTGTTGCTTATGTCTCTGCTTGTGTACTTTTATTAGACGCATGTAGTTTTAAGACGCACATTGTGTTTTTTTATTTTGTTTATTCTTCACTATGTATGTTATATTGATGATAACTCATAAGATTTTGTTTCGGGCTCTGAATGTGTGGAGGTTCGTTTGCGAAAATTCACTCTGGGGTTATTATGTGTGTTCGGGAGAGCGTGGAGGAGGTATCTGGTCTGTATATAAAAGTGATGTTCAGAAGTTAATCTGCGGCTTGGAAATGGTTCTGTCGAAGTCTTTATTCATGATCACACTTTAAAGGATTATTTGAGACGCTGGTTTAGCGTAGCTAGGGTTTAGAAACTGATTTAGTGGAGCGAGTCACTGACGTTAGAAACAAACGTCACTGGTTAGATCACCTTTGAAGGGTGTGAGTTGTCCCCGAAAATCGTAGCAGATTGGATGGGGATAGTGGATTTCTGTGCACAACATAGGTTTAGTCCTGGTTAAAATCCTGTTCTTAGTCCCCTGGTATTGAAGAACCCTGGTTTAGACGCTGGGTTTTAGAAACTGATTTTTAAGTCCCCGTGTTGTTGTCTGTTCTACTGGTTTTTGGGAGCTAATTGGTGGTTTAATTATTGAAAGCGTAGATTATTTGTGTGTATGAGTCTCTCTAATGTGTTAATTGATTACAATCATAGGTTTTTTTGTATGTAGCTGCAAGAGGCACGGAGATTTTACTACGGAAAGTGACATGAGGCGAGTACATGATGCTAGTGTTGTATTAATTCAGACTTTGGTTTTGCCTAATACTCTTGGTTTATATACATTATTACAACACGTATAGCATGAATACCTTTTAAAACCACACGACACGTTTAGTCTCACATAGAATGCCCTGTACAGCACCTGGCGGGTCTATACGAAATGGTCAGAAACAGAGACATTTTCTTTGGAGGAGTGGAGTCACTGCTTTGTATTCGCCCAGTAAGGTAGTTAATATAGTACCTTCTAGTAACAGGAAAGGACGTTAAACAAGCTTCATCATATCTTAGGAACTCTTCTCTTCTGTAAGAGGTAGTTCTATTTCCAGAGGGAAGAGAGACATTTTCTGCAGAGAGACTCAAAATCCCCAATGGGAGGTGAGCAGGGGTTGTGAGAGTCATATCATGGCGATCAGATAGATGACAGTGTATCGTGTGAGAGTCATGTGATAGGCGGACAGTGTTACAGTCAGGAAGGTCCAGCGAAGTCACAGTCAGTGAAGGAAGCACGAGCGCGGACTTCCTGGGTACCAGTACTGTTACCAGTATTAATCACACTGAGTTACAAGGGCGGTTCAGTAGAACGATAGGTCGGAGGTCATTCAGAGGTCACTTTGGGAGTAGAGTACAGGGTTACGTCAGAAAAGCAGAGCGGCAGCAGCAGGTCACGGGTCACGTAGAAGTTCAGGTCCGTGAAGAGCGAGCGGCGGGTCAAGGGTCACGACGTCAGGTCCGTGAAGAGGCGAAGGCGGAGTCGTTGGGGTACCAAGGGTCACAGAGTCAGGTTACCGTAGAAGAGGGCGGAGAGGAGGTTCAAGGGGTCCACGAGTCAGGTCCGTTGGAAGAGGACGACGGTGGAGTCCTAAGGGTCGATCGAGTCAGTGTCGTGAGAGGACGGAGCAAGAGGTCAATGGGTCACAGTCAGGTCCGTGAAGAGGCGAGCAGGGGGTCAAGGGGTCACGGCATCAGGTCCGTGAGAGGCGAGCTTGGGGTCAAGGGTCACGAGTCAGTCCTTTGAAGAGGCGGATGCGGGGGTCACGGGTTACGAGTCAGGTCCGGTGAAGGCGAGCGGGTGGGGTCGAAGGGTCAGTCAGGTGCCGTGAAGAGGCGACGCGGGTCAAGGGGTCACGAGTCAGGTCCGGTGACTATAGGAGGCGAGCGGAGGAGATCAGAGGGCTACAGTTCTGATCAGGCAATCCGTGATAAGGGGAGCAAAGGTCACTGGCTACACGGAGGTTCAGGGTCCGGTGAAGGAAGGCGAGCAGGACGTCTAGGTCACGGGGTTCACGAGTCAGGTCCATGAAGAGGCGAGCAGAGGTTCTAGGGTCACGATCAGGTCCGTGAAGAGCAGAAGGTGCACGGGTCACCGAGTCAGGTCCGCGTGAAAGAGGCGAGTAGAGGTCAGGGTCACGAGTCAGGTCTGTGAAGAGGGCGAAGCAGAGGTCAGGGGTCACGCAAGTCAGAGTCCGTGAAGAGCGACGCAGGATGCGGTCGGTCACAAGTCAGGTCCGTGAATATGAGCGAGCAGCAGGTCACGGTTCCATCGAGTGCAGTTGGTCCGTGATAGAGGCGAGCAAGGCTCAGGGGGTCACGATGGAGTCGGAGGTCCGTGAGAGAGGCGAGCGGGGTCAGGTCACGAGCGTCAGGTCCGTGAGAGGCGAGCAAGAGGTCACGGGTCAAAGTCAAGGTCCGTGAAGAGACGGAGAACAGAAAAACGATTAAACAATACTGTAGTAATCAGAGAAAGGCTATACGGCGTGAGTCACAGATGTATCAGGGTCCGTGAGAAGGGCGCCCTGCCTCACGGTAAACAGCCACATTGTTAATCATTGGAGTCACAGGCGAAACAAGACCTCCAGGGTTCACTGATCGAACGAGGCGGACGCACGAGGCTTCCTACGGCCTCCCACCAACAGGGATCAAAGCGCCAACGAGTCAGTCCGTGAAGTAGGAGTCGAGCCGGGGGGGTCAAGGTCACGAGTCAGGGTGAAGAAGGGGAGCAAAATAATGGTCCAATAGGCATGACACGAGAAGTCAGGAGAACCCGAAGCCAGGATCAGAAGCAAGAGTAAGCAGGGTCAACGTACCCTCAGGTTCCGTAGAAGAGCCGAGCAGTAGGCTCAGCGGGTCACGAGTCAGTGTCGGCGCTGAAAAGGTCGCAGCAGGTTATAGGTACTTCGGGTCACGAGTCAGGTTCGTGCACGAGGCAGTAGAGGGTCGGTGGTCACGCAGTCAGGTCGGTTGAGCAGGCGAGCACTGCATGGTCACAGGGATCACGAGTAGGTCGTGGAAGAGGCGAGCGGTAGGGTCACGGGTCAGCGAGTCAGGGTTCCGTGAAGAGGCGAGCGGGGGTCAAGGGTCCGAGTCAGGTCGTGAATGAGGGGAGGCCAAAGGTCACGGTTCACTGGAGTAGGTGCCGTCGAGAGTAGGCGAGCGGGCCGGGTCAAGGGTACACGAGTCGAGCGTCCGTGAAGAGGCGAGCGGAAGGCACAGGTCAAGGGTCACGAGTCAGGTCCGTGAAGAGCGAGAGGGTCAAGGTCGACGGAGTACAAAGGTCCGTGAAGAAGACGAGCGGGCGGGTCACAGGTCACGGAGTCAGGTCCGTGAAGAGGACCAGGAGTTCATGGGTCACGAGTAGGTCGTGAAGAGAGCGAGCGGGGGTCAAGGGTCACGAGTCAGGTCCGTCGGAAGAGGCGAGCTGGGGTCAAGGTCCACGAGTCAGGTCCGTGAAGAAGGCGAGCGGGGGTCACGGGTCATCGAGCAGGTCCGTGAAGAGGTCAGCGGGGTCAAGGGTCACGAGATCGAGGGTCCGTGGAAGAGCGAGCGGTCGGGTCAACTATGGTCACATCAGGTCACGTGAAGAGGCGAGCGTTGTGGCCAAAGGCGGTCACGAGTCAGGTCAGTGAAGAGGCGAGCGGAGGGTCAAGGGTCACGAGTCAGTCCGTGAAGAGCGAGCGGGGGTCAAGGGTCAGCGAGTCAGGTCCGTGAAGAGGGAGCAAAGGTCAAGTCACGAGTCAGGTCCGTGAAGAGGGTCGAGGCAGAGTCAGAGGTCACGGGTCACGAGTAAGGTCCGTGAAGAGGCGAGCAGAGGTCACGGGTCACAGTCAGGTCCGGAAGAGGCGATGAGGTCGAGCGGGGTCAAGGGTCACGAGTCAGGTCCGTGAAGAGGCGAGCGGGGGTCAAGGGTCACGAGTCGGTCCGTGAAGAGCGAGCAGAGGTCACGGGTCACGGTCAGGTCCGTGAAGAGGCGAGCGGTTCACGGGGTCACGAGTCAGGTCCCGTGAAGAGGCGAGCGGGGTCAAGGTCACGATCAGGTCCGTGAAAGAGCGAGCGGGGGTCAGGGTCACGAGTCAGGTCCGGAAGGGGACGAGTCACGGTCAGGTCCGTGAAGAGGCGAGCGGGGGTCAAGGGTCACGAGTCAGGTCCGTGAAGAGGCGAGCAGAGGTCACGGGTCACGAGTCAGGTCCGTGAAGAGGCGAGCAGGGGTCAGGGGTCACGAGTCAGGTCCGTGAAGAGGCGAGGGAGCAGGGTCACGGGTCCGGTCAGTCGTGAGCGAGGCGAGCAGAGGTCACGGTCACGAGTCAGGTCCGTGAAGAGGCGAGCGGGGGTCAAGGGTCACGAGTCAGGTCCGTGAAGAGGCGAGCGGGGGGGAGTCGACGGGTCGTCGAAGAGGCGAGCAGAGGTCACGAGTCAGGTCTGTGAAGAGGCGAGTCACCTGCGTTAAACAGTAGGTCAGCTTCTGTCAGACTAAGGACGGTAAATTTGGCTTTACTCCGTGAGGCTCCTGACTACAGTCGCCGTAATGCTCCGACAATCCATCAAGCAGTGCGGCTTCGTAGTTTACCAAAGTCGTACTGAAACATTTTGACAGATTTTTAAGCGCCGTGTACCACATAAAATCGGTTCGAGGTCAATAAACACAACCAGGATTAACACATGAGGCGCACTGTCGATTTTTGAGAAAAGTTAAGAATTTTAAGTGCACCTTATAGTCCGAAAAATACGGTAATCATAATGACAAAGAAAGCACAAAATCTATTGTTTATGATTATATCAAAATAAAAGGTAATGTTAAAGAAAAGCATGTGTTTAGTTATAATAGTCGTGGTTTTACTTGTGAAGACAACGTCAACTAAAGGTAAAAGGTAAATGTTAACTTAAACTTAAACCACCACTTCATGACATCACAAGGTGGAACAGAGCATTTTGAGCTTTGGAGATGTAGACAGACTAAAGAGTTATGTGTGAATGAAACAAAACACGACTCCAGGTCTGTTTTTGAGGAGGAAACAAGATTACAACACGACTAAAAGCTCACAAGAGTCAATTTTGTGTAATATAAAACCTCTCAGATACTATGCAGTTGTAGTACTTCTATAGTAGAGTAGTAGAAGTAGCAGTTGTAGTAGTAGTTGGGAAAGTTACTCAAGATGCATGAGCTCCCCCTAAAGGCCAGAGCAGGTAGTGGTGAAAAAGAAAGTGGCTTGTGTTTGAGTATTTGAAATGAAAGGTGTAAAATTTGCTATGAGTCCAACTATTTCAGTAAAAACGTTTATTTAAAGCCCCAGTGTGTAACTTTCAAGTGGTGGAAAGTTAACTGCATAAACCCTTGGAAACAGAAAGTTAAAACTATACTTCGAGAGGCAAGTCCGCTCACAGTACAGACACGAGTTTTTCTATGTTTGGTATTTAAAAAGTTACATACTGGGGCTTTAAACGTGCTTTAGGTATTATTTACGAACCAAAAAGGCCTTGTCTTTTTAGCCAGGAAATGTTATAACTTAAAACCGTACTTCAGAACTATACTCCAGGTCGAGGTTTTAAGTCACATTGTGGAATATCACAGCCAAAGGAACAACATCGCCATGGAAACCAGCAGATGAAGGCCGTCCTCCGGGTCACATAAGAGTCAGGTTTGTGGAGAGGCCGCTCACTATGGACGCACGGTTATCTGTATATAAAGCTTCGTCTATGTTTGGTATTTAAAAAAAGTTACATACTGGGGCTTTAAATGTGCTTTAGTTATTATTTAGGGACCAAGAACCAAGTCTTTTTAGCCAGAAGGTAAAAGGACTAAACCAGGACTAAACCAGGTCTACACCAAACCAGGACTAAACTAAGTCTAAACCAGGGTCTAAAGAAACCAGTCTAAACCAGGTCTCTGGGTCTAGAGGTAACCAGGACTAAACTACAGGTCCTAGAAACCAGGACTAAACCAGGTCTAAACCAGGTCTAACCTAAACCAGGACTAACCAGAAACAGGTCCCACCAACCAGGTCACAGGGTCTAAACCAGTCTAAACCAGGTCTAAACCAGGACTAAACCAGGTTTAAACCAGGTCATAAACAGTCACCAGGTAACACTAAACCAGGACTAAACCAGGTCTCACAGGTCTAAACCAGGTCTAAACAGGACTAACCAGGACTAAACCAGGTCAGGATAAACCAAGTCTTTATCCAGATCTAACCAGGTCAAACAAACCAGGACTAAAACACCAGGATTAAACAGGACTAAACCAGGCTTAACCAGGTCTAAACAGGACTAAACCAGGACTAAAACCAGGTCTAACCAGGTCTAAACCACAGGACTAAACCAGGACTAAACCAGGTTTAATCCAGATCTAATCCAGGTTTGAACCAGATATAAACCAGAACTAAGGACTAAGGCCTAAACCAGGTCTACACCAGGACTAAACCAGGCCTAAACCAAATCTAAACCAGGTTTAATCCAGATCTAAACCAGGTCTAAACCAAACCAGGACTAAACTAAGGACTAAACGAGGTCTACATCAGGTCTAAATCAAAAACAAACAACAAAACTTGCTTTTACTGTAGTCTATGTTTGGTATTTAAAAAGAAAAGTTACATACTGGGGCTTTAAACATACTTTAGTTATTATTTAGGGACCAAGCACCTCGTCTTTTTTCGCCGGGAGGTGTTATATAAAACAGGGAATTACACGAATCAGCAGTAATGTAAAAACAGATTAGGCCACTGTACAAAGATATTAGCGCCACACGGATTAGCATACGGCGGCCGCGCTGGGCTAATCTTAGCGTAGCATTAAAAATACATTAGTCGCGCGGCGGATAATGCTCCTCCATGTAAAAACACGCAGGCCTACTGTACGGGATTAAAGGACGGGGGAGGTATTGTCATCGCGCTGGCACACGGGCAGGAACATGTCAAAATGAAACAGAGTCACAACGCAAATGTCAACGTTTGAATCTTTTTGAGTCTCTGTGTAGCGCCCCCTGTGTTCTGGAATGAAACAGTGAAGTAGCTTTTAAAGGGTTCGTGTTACGCTATTTTATTTGTGCTAAAAAAAAAAAAAAAAAAAAGAAAAAGCGTGGCATTATCATCGTCATTTAGAGGCTTCAAGTCCGTGTGTCGTTCGTTCATTTGTTTTTCGATATAAAACCAAAAATAAGAAAATGAAAAAACACAACAGTTTTCTTCATTGTTTGTCTCCAAAACCAAAATGAAAAAACAGATAATGATTCGTTTTTTCATTTTTCGATTTCGTGTTTAAATGAAGAATGTAAAAAAAAACGATAACGACGGTTTCCTGTTTACGTGATTTAAACTGCGATGCCGGATTTTCACACCACATACGGACTGAACCAAGACTGATCCAGGTCCGGGACCAGACCAGGACCAGACTGGGACCAGACTGGGACTGAGACCGAGAACAGACCAGGACCGGGCCGGGACCAGACCGAGACCTGAGAGACTGAAGACTGGGAAGACAAGAAGACTTGAGGGACCAGACCAGAGACCAGAGACCACTGGACCGAGACCTAGAGACGAGACCAGACCCAGGACCAGACCAGGATTGAGACCAGGACTTAGATCAGGACCAGACCAGGACTGACCCGGGACCAGACCGGGACTGAGACAGGGACCAGACCATCATTGAGACCGGGACCAGACCGGGACTGAGACCGGGACTAGATGAGAAACAGACCGGACTGAGACCCACGGGAACAGACTGACAGACGGACTGAGATCAGGACCAGATTGGACCCGGGGACCAACGGACCAGACTGTGATTGAGACCGGGACCAGACCGGGACAGAGACCGAGACTTAGATCGGGACCAGACCAGGGCTGAGACCGGGACAGAGACCAGGACCAGACCGGGACCAGAATGGGATGGAACAGTTTAGACCTGGTTTAATCCTGGTTTAGTCCTGGTTCAGTCACATAAACTGGAAACAGTCATTTTTTTCCATTATTCATTTAAACACAAAAAAAAAAAAAAAAAACTGAAAAAAAGAAAGAAAAAAAGAAGAAAAGAAGTTTTTTTTTTTTCATTTTGGTTTTGGAGACAAATAATGAAGATAATAGTTTTTTTTTTTTTTGTTTTGTTTTCCTATTATTGTTTTTATTTTGAAAAACAAATGAACGAATGATACACAGATTGACTTTGGTCTGGTTCGGTCTCCATGAAGATACACAGGTTTAAAGCCGCACTGTGGAACATTCCAGACTCATCAAGTTACATGATGATATATTTTCCGAGGTGTCATTAAACGTGAGCGTTTTCTGAACCTGCGTTTGGACGTATGGAGTTTGAATTTCACGTCTGACTGAGCACAAACCATCTCCAGATCTTTTAATTGTCGATAAAAATATGACGTTTTTTTTTTTTTTTTTTTTCTCGGATAAAGTGGAACGTTAATTAAAAGTTGAGTAACAAAGTGAGAGGTGGCAGAGCGTCCCTGAAGAACACAGGGTTTTATCAAAGGCCCAATTAAAAACCACCACAATAGAGTCAGGACGGAGAGCTGATGGACACAGACACGAACAGACCCGGATTAGTCCTCTTATAGACCTGGTGTAGACCTCTTTTAGACCTGGTGTAGACCTGGTGTAGACCTCTTTTAGTCTTGGTTTAGTCCTGGCTTAGACCTAGTTTAGACCTGGTTTAGATGCAGTTTAGACCTCAATTAGACCTAGTTGAAACCTGATTTAGATCTGGTGTAGTCCTGGTTTAGTCCTGGGTTAGACCTGGGTTAGACCTGGGTTAGACCTGGGTTAGACCTGGGTTAGTCCATGTGTAGAGCTGGTTTAGTCCTGGTTTAGACCTGGTGTAGTATTGGTTTTGTCTGGTTTAGATCCTATTTAGACCCTGTTTAGACCTGGCGTAGACCTTATTGAGACCTGGTTTAGTCCTGGTTTAGTCCTGGTTAGACCTGGTTAGTCCTGGTTTAGACCTGGGTTAAGGTTGGTTAGTTAGACCTGGGTTAGTCCCTCCTGGTGGTTTAGTCCTGGTTTAGACCTGGGTTTAGGTCCTGGGTTAGTCCTGGTTTAGTCCTGGTTTTGTCCGGTTTAGTCCTGTTGTAGACCTGGTTTAGATCCTTTGTAGACCTGGCATAGACGTGGTGTAGACCTTATTGAGACCTGGTTTAGATTTAGTTTAGTCCTGGTTTGGTGTAGACCTGGTTTAGTCCTGGTTTAATCATGTTTTAGACCTGGTTTAGACCCTGATCCAATTTAGACCTGACGTAGACCTGCGCAGACCTAGTGTAGACCTGGCTTAGTCCTGATTTAGACTAAGTTTAGACCTGGTTTGGTGTAGACCTGGTTTAGTCCTGGTTTAGTCCCATCTTAGACCTGGCTTAGACCTGCGCAGACCTAGTGTAGACCTGGCTTAGTCCTGATTTAGACTAAGTTTAGACCTGGTTTTGATGTAGACATGGTTTAGTCCTGGTTTAGTCTTAGACCCTGTTTAGACCCGGTTCAGACCTGGCGTACTCCCGGTTTAAACCTGGTTTAGAATTGGTTTAGAGCTGTTTTTTTGTTTTAGTCCTTTTAGTCTTTTTTAGTCTTGGTTTTAGTCCTGTTTTTAGTCTGTTTTAGGTTTTAGTCCTGTTTTAATCCTGGTTTTAGTCCAGTTTTAGTCTTGTTTTAGTCCTGTTTTAGTTTTAGTCCTGTTTTGTCCTGTTTTTCCTGTTTTAGTTTTAGTCTTGTTTTAGTCCTGTTTTAATCCTAGTTTTAGTCTTGTTTTAGTCCAGTTTTTAGTCCAGTTTTAGTCTTGTTTTAGTCCTGTTTTAGTCTGTTTTAATCCTGGTTTTTAGTCCAGTTTTAGTCTTGTTTTAGTCCTGTTTTAAGTGTTTTAGTCCTGTTTTAGTCTTGTTTTAGTCCTGTTTTAGTCCTGTTTTTGTTTTAGTCCTGTTTTAGTCCTGTTTTAATCCTGGTTTTAGTCCAGTTTTAGTCTTGTTTTAGTCCTGTTTTAATCCTGGTTTTAGTCCAGTTTTAGTCTTGTTTTAGTCCAGTTTTAGTCTTGTTTTAGTCCTGTTTTAATCCTGGTTTTAGTCCTGTTTTAGTCTTGTTTTAGTCCTGTTTTAGTCTTGTTTTAGTCCTGTTTTAATCTGGGTTTTAGTCCAGTTTTAGTCTTGTTTTAGTCCTGTTTTACCTGTTTTAGTCTGTTTTAGTCCTTGTTTAGTCCAGTTTTAGTCCAGTTTTAGTCTTGTTTTAGTTTTAGTCCTGTTTTAGTCTGTTTTAATCCTGGTTTTAGTCCTGTTTTAGTCTGTTTTAGTCTTGTTTTAGTCCTGTTTTATCCTGTTTTAGTCCTTTTTTAGTCCTGTTTTAGACCTGTTTTGTTTTAGACCTGTTTTAGTCCTGTTTTAGTCCTGTTTTAGTCCTGGTTTTAGTCCAGTTTTAGTCTTGTTTTAGTCCTGTTTTAATCCTGGTTTTAGTCCAGTTTTAGTCTTGCTTTAGTCCTGTTTTAGTCCTGTTTTAGTCTTGTTTTAGTCCTGTTTTAGTCCTGTTTTAATCCTGGTTTTAGTCCAGTTTTAGTCTTGTTTTAGTCCAGTTTTAAGTCCTGGTTTTAGTCCTGTTTTAGTCTTGTTTTAGTCCTGTTTTTAATTCCTGGTTTTAGTCCTGTCCTTTTTAGTCTTGTTTTAGTCCTGTTTTAGACCTGTTTTAGTCCTGTTTTAGTCCTGTTTTTATCCTGGTTTTAGTTTTAGTCTTTGTTTTAGTCCAGTTTTAGTCTTGTTTTAGTCCTGTTTTAAGTCCTGGTTTTTAGTCCTGTTTTAGTCTTGTTTTAGTCTGTTTTAGTCCTGTTTTAGTCCTGTTTTAATCCTGTTTTAGTCCTGTTTTAGTCTTGTTTTAGTCCTGTTTTAAGTTGTTTTAGTCCTGTTTTAGTCTTGTTTTTAGTCCTGTTTTAATCCTGGTTTTAGTCCTGTTTTAGTCCTTGTTTTAGTCCTGTTTTAGACCTGTTTTAGTCCTGTTTTAGTCCTGTTTTAATCCTGGTTTTAGTCCAGTTTTAGTCTTGTTTTAGTCCTGTTTTAATCCTGTTTTAGTCCTGTTTTAGTTTTAGTCTTGTTTTAGTCCTGTTTTAGTCCTGTTTTAGTCCTGTTTTAGTCCTGTTTTAGTCTTGTTTTAGTCCTGTTTTAATCCTGGTTTTAGTCCAGTTTTAGTCTTGTTTTAGTCTTGTTTTAGTCCTGTTTTAATCCTGGTTTTAGTCCAGTTTAGTCTTGTTTAGTCCTTGTTTTAGACCTGGTTTTAGTCCAGTTTTAGTCTGTTTTAGCTTGTTTTAGTCCTGTTTTAGTCCTGTTTTAGTCCAGTTTTAGTCTTGTTTTAGTCCTGTTTTAGTCCTGTTTTAGTCCTGTTTTAGACCTGGTTTTAGTCCTGTTTTAGTCCTGTTTTAATCCTGGTTTTAGTCCTGTTTTAGTCCAGTTTTAGTCTTGTTTTAGTCTTGTTTTAGTCCTGTTTTAGTCCTGTTTTAGACCTGGTTTAGACCTGTTATAGATGATTCTCGATTGCTTTTGTCCAAAGCTCAAAACTTTTAGTCCAGTTGAGTTTGAAAATTCAAAGTCTGAAATGATCCATCTGATTCTAGTGAAGCCGTGTGGAGTTTAAAAACACAGCGGAGCATTTGTCGTGTTTTCAGTTTGAGAGAAGAACTCAGCCTATTTTAGATGGTTTCAAAGTGGAGAAAAAGCCGCTCTGCAGGACTTGACTGTTCACATTTCAAACATCAGGTCCAGAATATCAAACATAATGACGCTAATATGTTTATCACAAAAGCAGGAGTCATGTTCACGTCAGACGGTTTAGTGGTTTAGTCCTGATGTAAAACTAGTGTAGACCTAGTTTACAATCAGTTTAGACCTGCTTTAGTCCTGGTTTATACCTGTTTTTAGACCTGTTTAATCCTGTTTTAGACCTGTTTTAGACCTGCTTTAGTCCTGTTTAGACCTGTTTTAGAGTCCTGCTTTAGTCCTGTTTAGTCCTGTTTTAGACCTGTTTTAGAGTCCTGTTTTAGTCCTGTTTTAAGTCCTGTTGTTTTGTTTTAGTCTTGTTTTAGTCCTGTTTTAGTCCTGTTTTAGTCCTGTTTTTAGTCTTGTTTTAGACCTGGTTTTAGTCCTGTTTTAGTCCTGTTTTAATTTCTGGTTTTAGTCCTGTTTTAGTCCTGTTTTAATCCTGGTTTTAGTCCTGTTTTAGTCCTGGTCTAATTCTGGTTTTAGTCCTGTTTTAGTCCTGTTTTAGTCCTTGTTTTAGTCCTGTTTTAGACCTGGTTTTAGTCCTGTTTTAGTCCTGTTTTAATCCTGGTTTTAGTCCTGTTTTAGTCCTGTTTTAATCCTTGTTTTAGTCCTGTTTTAGTCCTGTTTTAGTCCTGTTTTAGACCTATTTTAGACCTGTTTTAGACCTGTTTTAGACCTGTTTTAGTCCTGTTTTAGACCTGTTTTAGACCTGTTTTAGACCTGTTTTAGTCCTGTTTTAAGACCTGTTTTAGACCTGTTTTAGTCCTGTTTTAGACCTGTTTTAGACCTATTTTAGACCTGTTTTAGTCCTGTTTTAGACCTGTTTTAGACCTGTTTTAGTCCTGTTTTAGACCTGTTTTAGACCTGGTTTTAGACCTGTTTTAGACCTGTTTTTAATCCTTGTTTTAGTCCTGTTTTAGTCCTGTGTTTTAGTCCTGTTTTAGTTTAGTCCTGTTTTAGTCCTGTTTTAGTCCTGTTTTAGTCCTTTTAGTCCTGGTTTTAGTCTTGTTTTAGTCCTGTTTTAGTCCTGTTTTAGTTTTAGTCCTTGTTTTAGTTTGTTTTAGTCCAGTTTTAGTTTTAGTCCTGTTTTAGTCCTGTTTTAGTCCTGTGTTTAGACCTGGTTTTAGACCTGTTATAGATGATTCTCTATTGCTTTTGTCCAAAGCTCAAAACTTTTAGTCCAGTTGAGTTTGAAAATTCAAAGTCTGAAATTATCCACCTAATTCTAGTGAAGCCGTGCGGAGGAGAAAAAGCCGCTCTGCAGGACTTGACTGTTCACATTTCAAAAATCAGGTCCAGAATATCAAACATAATGACGCTAATATGTTTATCACAAAAGCAGGAGTCATGTTTACGTCAGACGGTTTCATAAAAAGGAAAAACAAGATTAATTCATTCAAAGTTTGTCAAAAGCTTTTTCCAAGAACCTTGAAGTGACTCAAAGTGCTCAGAGTGAATAAAAACACACGCTAATGAAGAAATAATCACGTCCAATCTGCGTTTATTCTCTCTGCCGTTTTGTCTCCGGAAATGCTCCTGTTGTTGTTGTTGTTGTTGTTGTGTCAAGTTACGGGTCAGATCTGCGGAGAGGCGATACAGCATCACCACGGAGACGAGAACTAGTCTGATCCAAGTCGTGTTTCCTCCTCACAAACAGACCTGGAGTTGGGTTTTTGGATTTAGACCTGGTTTAGACCTGGTGTAGTCCTGGTTTAGACCTGGTGTAGTCCTGGTTTAGACCTGGTTTAGATTTGGTTTAGTCCTGGTTTAGACCTGGTTTAGATTTGGTTTAGACCTGGTGTAGTCCTGGTTTAGACCTGGTTTAGACCTGGTGTAGTCCTGGTTTAGACCTGGTGTAGTCCTGGTTTAGACCTGGTGTAGTCCTGGTTTAGACCTGGTTTAGATTTGGTTTAGTCCTGGTTTAGACCTGGTTTAGATTTGGTTTAGACCTGGTGTAGTCCTGGTTTAGACCTGGTTTAGATTTGGTTTAGTCCTGGTTTAGACCTGGTTTAGATTTGGTTTAGTCCTGGTTTAGACCTGGTTTAGATTTGGTTTAGACCTGGTTTAGACCTGGTGTAGTCCTGGTTTAGACCTGGTTTAGTCCTGGTTTAGACCTGGTGTAGTCCTGGTTTAGACCTGGTGTAGTCCTGGTTTAGACCTGGTGTAGTCCTGGTTTAGACCTGGTTTAGACCTGGTGTAGTCCTGGTTTAGACCTGGTTTAGATTTGGTTTAGACCTGGTGTAGATCTGGATCAGTCCTGGTTTAGACTTGTCCTAGACCTGAAATAGACCTGGTTTAGACCTGGTTTAGATCTGGTTTAGATTTGGTTTAAACCTGGTGTAGTCCTGGTTTAGACCTGGATTAGACTTGAAATAGACCTGGTTTAGTCCTGGTTTAGACCTGGTTTAGTACTGGTTTAGATCTGGATTAGAGCTGGTGTAGACCTGGTTTAGTCCTAGTGTAGTCCTGGTGTAGACCTGGTCTAGACCTGGTTTAGACCTCATGTAGACCTGGATTAGACCTGGATTATATCTGGATCAGGCCTGGTTTAGATGGTTTAGACCTAGTGTAGTCCCATTTTAGACCTGGATTAGGCCTGGTGTAGACCTGGTTTAGACCTTGATTAGAGCTGGTTTAGACCCAGTTTAGACCTCGTGTAGACCTGGTTTAAACCTGGTTTAGTCCTGGTTTAGACCTGGTTTAAACCTGGTGTAGACTTGGTGTAGTCCTGGTTTAGACCTGGTTTAGACCTGGTTTAGACCTGAAATAGACCTGCTGTAGACCTGGTTTAGACCTGGTGTAGACTTGGTGTAGTCCTGGTTTAGACCTGGTTTAGACCTGGTTTAGACCTGGTGTAGACTTGGTGTAGTCCTGGTTTAGACCTGGTTTAGACCTGAAATAGACCTGCTGTAGACTTGGATTAGACCTGCTTTAGTCCTGGTGTATTTATATTTTTAGCATTGGTGGAAGAAGTACTGAATTTTGTTAAAGTAAAAGTACAGATACGAAAGCAGTAAAAGTATTACAATTAAAGATTACAAGTTTAAAAACGTACTTAAAGATAAAAAAAGTAAAAGTATTTCAAACAGAACTCAAACTATAATAAAACCTAAAATAAAAACCATAATAAAAACACTTTTGCTTTGTGGTCAAAAGTACAAATACCTGCTCTCAAATTTAATAAAGTAAAAAAACAAGACTCAATTCTGCATAATATTGGAGTTTTTTTTAAAGTATTTACATATGAAGATTACATGGAAAACCAAAAAATATCAAGTATTTATTGATCCATTTCTATTTGTGTTTTTGTCTGTGTAAAGAAGTGGACTCCAGTCAAATGAAGCTCATGGAAGCTGGAAGTTATAGGAGTGAATTTGGGGTCAAAAGAACGAAATAAAAACACCAGGATCATGTAGAACGAGTTAATATGAACGTTTAAAGGCCAAAACGTCGAGGCTCAGCAGCAGGTACAGAGAGAGGAGCCACGTTTTTCAGTGTCAAGTCATTTGGGGCCAGAGTCGACGGAGCCGGAAGCGCGTCCGTGTCTATAAAAAGTCCGTGGTTGTGCGTGAATCAAAGTCAGGTCATTGATTTGATGACATAACGTGTGAAACCGCTTTTGAAAACTCCACAACTTTGACATTTCCGGCTCTTTTGACTCGAGCGAGAGTTGGACAAAAGCGGCGCGTCGCTTTTCACCTTCAGCTTCTGCACAGGAACGAAGAGTTAAGCCTTTCAAGACGGACAAACGGGTACCGCAAGAATATGAACACGTCCTGGCGGTGTGGGAAGGTGACTTTTAAAATGTAATCCCCTACAGATTACAGATTACAGATTACACACCCCAGAATGTAGTTTGTAACAGAATCCATTAAATTACTTCTAATACTTACTACTTACTAATCTGAATACTTTGGATTACTTGATATTGTCATGCTTTTTAATTTAGTTCTGGTTTTAGTCCTGGTTTAGTTTTAGTTTAGTACTAGTTTAGTTCTAGTTTAGCCCTGGTTTTAGTCCTGGTTTAGACCTAGTTTAGTTTTAATTTTAGTCCTGGTTTAGTTTTAGTTTAGTCCTAGTTTAGTTTTGGTTTTAGCCCTGGTTTAGTCCTAGTTTAGTTCCAGTTTAGTCCTAGTTTAGTTTTAGTTTAGTACTAGTTTAGTTTTAGTTTTAGTCCTGGTTTAGTTCTAGTTTAGTCCTAGTTTAGTTCTGGTTTTAGTTCTGGTTTAGTTCTGGTTTAGTTCTGGTTTTAGTTCTGGTTTAGTTCTGGTTTTGGTCCTAGTTGAGTTCTAGTTTAGTCCTAGTTTAGTTCTGGTTTAGGTCCTGGTTTAGTCTTAGTTTAGTTCTAGTTTAGTTCTGGTTTTAGTCCTGGATTAGTCCTAGTTTAGTTCGAGTTTAGTCCTAGTTTAGTTTTCTAGTTTAGTCCTAGTTTAGTTTAGTTTAGTCCTGGTTTAGTCCTGGTTTAGTTTAGTCCTAGTTTAGTTTAGTTGGTTTTAGTTTTTCTAGTTTAGTTTTAGTCCTAGTTTTAGTTCTGGTTTTAGTTTAGTCCTAGTTTAGTTCTAGTTTAGTTTTGGTTTTAGTCCTGGTTTAGTTCCTAGTTTAGTCCTGGTTTAGTTCTGGTTTAGTTCTAGTTTAGTCTAGTTTAGTTCTAGTTTAGTCCGTTTAGGTTTTAGTCCTGGTTTAGCCCAAAATGTAATCCATTTATTTCAACAAAGTAACTGTAATCCAATTACCACTCACTGAAACAGTAACTGTAACTGAATACAGTTACTCATAATTTGTACTCTGATTACATAACTCCAGTACATGTAATCTGTTACTCCCCAACACTGCAGACTGGTCTGGTAGAAACAGAAAAACTGTTCTGCACTCGGCACATTCATGACGAACACGTGTCAGTTCAGTCACATTTTCTTTGTGTTTTGTTTGTTTTTTAAGCAGCTTTTCTGTATTTTACCAAAACAAATGATCATTTTTGTCTCTCTTTACTGTTGGTTGGATCAAACTGGTCAAAAATAGGGACACTTTGGACATTTCTTGTATAAAATTGGGACAAATCACTGGTTTTGGATAAATCTGCTGGGACAGAAACACGGGACTCAAAACTGGGACTGTCCCGGGAACTTTCTGAAACTTTTTGTCTACGTTCAGACTGCAGGGTTTAACGCTCAATTCAGATTTTTTTGTGAAATCCAATGTTTTTGCGAGGTCGTTCACATTTCCAGTTAAATGTGACTTGTATGTGACTCCAGTGTGAACATTAAACGGCCCAAAAGTGTCCCACATGTGACACTGGAGACACGACGACGTCAACCGCAGCGAGCGTCTCTGTGTTTACAGAAGTTGTCCAAACATGGACGCAGCATCGAGCACCTGGAGATTTTAAAGTTCCTCTCGTACCGGAGCCAGAACATGAACAACTTACTTGTTTTAAGGAGGAGATTGAGAAGGAGAAGGACGAGGTTTTTGGTCGTGGTGTTTTGTGGGGCAGCGGCAGCGACGTCCGTTGAAAAGGAACGTGTGGATGTGAGACGGAGCAAGAGTGGTGAGTGGTGATGTGCTTCACTTCAGTCACACAGAGTTCATTAACAATTTTCACCTACTTCAGCGCAGAATAGTGACGTTTGTGTCTTGTTGATAACGTGTAGGTGGATGAATGCACTTTGACCGTTCAGACTGAAGTCACATGTCAAAAGATCAGATATGTATCAGTTTCAGGAGCACATATCCAAGGCTGCTTTCAGACTGCAGCCTGAAGTGACCCAAATCAGATTTTTTGGCTTTTATGTGACCTGTATCTGATCATTTTTTCAAATGCGACCCAGGACACTTGGTGCTGCTGTTGGTAATAAACTTGTAGCGGGTGCAGGAGCGTGTGGGGCGTCTCAGTGCAGCCTGTGCGCTCATTTGAAACCCGCGGAGACTCTACGGCGCATCACAAACACACACGCTCCCTATGCACGGCTCGTCTGCGACAGCGTGTGCCCTCGTGTACCAGCGTGCATCACAGGGCAGGTTCAACTTCCTAAACATCCTACCTGTCCATCTGCCTCACGTCAGCACGCCGCCCCTCGCCTTTTCACGCTCTCGCTCCTTCCTGCGTACAGCCAACACAAGCCCCTCCCACAGTGCGGCTGATTAGAAGAGCAAGACCAAACGTGAAGCAAAAACCAGTCTAAATTTGTGTTCCAGTGTTGGCACAAAGCAGGTCTACAGCATAGAGCGGATCTACAGAACAGACCTACTGCCACATTTGGCTGAAGTTTGTCTAACAAAAGTGCACAAATGCATCTGTGTTTGTCACGATGTGCGTTTGGTTTGGTAAACGTGCAGAGGCTGGTAAATATCACTGCAAAACCAGAAAAGAATTGAAACTCCAGTTTGGAACTTTAAAAAACAGGTTTAAAAATCTTCCTTCACTTTTTTCACAGTTTTGTGTAAAGTGCCAGAGGAAGTTCTCTTAAAGAAGAGGTTCTCAAACTGTGGGGGAGGGTCCAAAAAGGGGCACAGAGTGTTTCAGTGCAGTTTGTTTGACTTTGTATTAGGTAGATCATTTTGACTTGGTCATTTTGTAAGTAGATCACAATTTGGAAAAGTGTGAGCACCTCTGGTCTAGAGGAAATACTCTCTTTCTTTCTCTTTCTCTCTGTCTCTCCACTTGACGAGTCTGAACCACACATTTTGACAAAACTTCGCAAAGACGAGTGGATCTGGAGCTGTGTCCTGTCTCCCTGATTTCAGATTGCATGATTAACAGGTGGATTGTTAGTGTCATATGAACATCTCACACTCTGAGGAGCTCAGGGACCAACTCCTGCTGGTGCCCAGAGTCACGACTAAACAAGGGGAGTCAGAGTTTCAGGTTCATGCAGCTAAAACCTGGAACAGTCTGAACATGTGAGACAGACTCTTCTGTGACGCTGTTTAAATCCAGACTCAAAACATTTCTGTTTAACTGTGCAAATAACTGAAAGGTTTTCATTCCGCACTCTTCTCTCCAATTTATGTCTCTCTTTTTTAATTTTAATCTTTATGATTATTTATGTTTTGATTTGTTTTTATTATGATTTTAAAGTATTTCTTATTCTGTGAAGCACTTTGAATTACTTTGTGTACAAATTGTGCTGTACAAATAAACTTGCCTTGGATTAACCAATCAGAGAGAAGCATGGTCAGTATTGCATTAAAAAATAGAAAAAAAAAACAATTATATAAAGGAGAAAAAAATGTATATAAAGGACTGAGAAACAGCTGTGGATTTTTACAGAATCAAAGCACCAAACTACGACTTATCTCAGGTAAAAGAAGTTGTATATTTTATTCTGAATGTTACGAGAATTTTCCAGAGACAAATAAGCAGCTGTGTTTGCTCATCACAGGTTTGGACAGAGTTTTTTTCAGGCTTTATTGTCCAGTTTAGTCCCAGATCGTAGAAGTGACTGGCTCCTCCGACAGCTCCACCGACTCGGCCCTAATACTTTGTACCATGAACTAAACACACGATAATAACACGCAGAGAGAGAGGTGTGGATTTCATTACAGATCTACTAAAGACTGTTTAGTATTCCGCCTGACAGCGAGTTACGGCGGTAGCTCGCTCCCCGGGCCGGGCTGTTGTCTCTGTCCAGTGTGGAGCCTACGTTTCCCAGCATGCCTCAGTGTGATTAACCCCGGGCCCGTGTGCAGCGCTCTGATCAGACCTAATGTCCACATCAATATTCCAGCGCGGCCCCCTTCACTGCTCCGTCTCTGCTCCGTCTGCGGCCGCCCGGGAGCTCAGGGGTTAACTCCACGCATTTCAATTCTACGAAAAAAAAAAAAAAAGACTTGATTTATTTTTAGTCGTGTTTAGTTCTGGTTTGGATGTAGTTTTAAGGCTCTATATTAAACAAAACGGACTCTTGTGAGCGTTAAGTCGTGTTATAATCAGTGTCGGGGAGTAACAGATTACATGTACCGGAGTTATGTAATCAGAGTACAAATGATGAGTAACTGTATTCAGTTACAGTTACTGTTTCAGTGAGTGGGAATTGGATTACAGTTACTTGTACTGAAATAAATGGATTACACAGAGGGATTTTCCTGTTTTCACATTTTGGGCTAAACCAGGACTAAACCAGGACTAAACAAGGACTAAACCAGAGCTAAACCAGGACTAAACCAGAACTAAAACCAAGACTAAACCAGGACAAAACCAGGACTAAACCAGGACTAAACCAGGACTAAACCAGGACTAAAACCAGGACTAACAACCAAGACTAAACCAGGACTAAACCAGGGCTAAACCAGGACTAAACCAGAACTAAAACCAAGACTAAACCAGGACTAAAACCAGGACTAAACCAGGACTTAAACCAGGACTAAAACCAGGACTAAACCAGGACTAAACCAGGACTAAACCAGGACTAAAACCAGACTAAAACCAGGACTAAACCAGGACTAAAACCAGGTCTAAACCAGGAATAACCAGGATTAAACCAGGACTAAACCAGGTCTAAACTAAGTCTAAACCAAGTCTAAAGACCAGGTCTAAACCAGGACTAAACCAGGTCTAAACCAGGTCTAAACCAGGACTAAACCAGGGCCAATTTGAAGAGAAAAACCATTAATCTCTTCTCCCTTTAACCCTAACTCTCTCCTCCCTTTAGCCCTAACTCTCTCCTCCCTTTAACCCTAACTCTCTCCTCCCTTTAACCCTAACTCCTCTCCTCCCTTTAACCCTAACTCCCTCCTCCCTTTAACCCTAACTCCCTCCTCCCTTTAACCCTAACTCCCTCCTCCCTTTAACCCTAACTCCCTCCTCCCTTTAACCCTAACTCCCTCCTCCCTTTAACCCTAACTCTCTCCTCCCTTTAACCCTAACTCCCTCCTCCCTTTAACCCTAACTCTCTCCTCCCTTTAACCCTAACTCCCTCCTCCCTTTAACCCTAACTCCCTCCCCCTAACCCTCTCTCTCCCTTTTAACCCTAACTCCCTCCTCCTTTAACCCTAACTCCCTCCTCCCTTTAACCCTAACTCCCTCCTCCCTTTAACCCTAACTCCCTCCTCTCTTTAACCCTAACTCCCTCCTCCCTTTAACCCTAACTCCCTCCTCCCTTTAACTCTAACTCCCTCATCCCTTTAACCCTAAAATCCTCCTCCCTTTAACCCTAAACTCCTCCTCCCTTTAACCCTAACTCTCTCCTCCCTTTAAACCCTTTAACTAACTCCCTCCTCCCTTTAACCCTAACTCCCTCCTCCCTTTAACCCTAACTCCCTCCCTCCTCTTTAACCCTAACTCCCTCCCTTTAACCTAACTCCCTCTCCCTTTAACCCTAACTCCCTCCTCCCTTTAACCCTAACTCTCCTCCCTTTTAACCCTAACTCTCCCTCCCTTTAACCCTAACTCCCTCCTCCCTTTAACCCTAACTCCCTCCTCCCCTTTAACCCTAACTCCCTCCTCCTTTAACCCTAACTCCCTCCTCCTTTAACCCTAACTCCTCTCCCTTTAACCCTAACTCCTCTCCTCCCTTTAACCCTAACCCTCCTCCCTTTAACCCTAACTCCTCCCTCCTCCCTTTAACCCTAACTCCCTCCTCCCTTTAACCCTAACTCCCTCCCTCCTCCCTTTAACCCTAACTCCCTCCTCCTTCCTAACCCTAACCCTAACTCTCTCCTCCCTTTAACCCTAACTCCTCCTCCTTAACCCTAACTCTCTCCTCCCTTTAACCCTAACTCCTCTCCCTCTCCTCCCTGTTAACCCTCCTCCCTCCCTTTCCCTAACTCCCCCGTCAACCCAAAACCTGCTCCAGGTCTCCAAGAAGAACAGTTGATCATGGCCAGTTAAATACAGTCAATTCAATCATTGTGTCCTTAGGCAAGACACTTCGCCCACATTGCCCAGGGTCGGAGGAAAAATGTCTGTGAAAAGCGCTATATAAATAAATAAAGACTTACTCTCTTTAGTCTTAATTCTCTCCTCTTTATCCCTGACTCACTCTTCCCTTAACTCCCTCCCTGTTTAGCCCTAACTTGCTTCTCTTTATAGCCGTAACTCTCTCCTCCTTTTAGCCCTAGCACACTCCTCTTTTTAGCCGTAACTCTCTCCTTCATTTAGTCCTAACTCCCTCCTCCCTTTAATCCTAACTCTCTCCTCTCTTAAGCCCTAACTCACTCCTCACTTCTTCCTTTAGCCGTAACTCACTTCTCCCTTTAGCCCTAACTCACTTCTTCCTTTAGCCGTAACTCACTTCTCCCTTTAGCCCTAACTCACTTCTCCCTTTAGCCCTAACTCACTTCTCCCTTTAGCCGTAACTCACTTCTCCCTTTAGCCCTAACTCACTTCTCCCTTTAGCCCTAACTCACTTCTCCCTTTAGCCGTAACTCACTTCTCCCTTTAGCCCTAACTCACTTCTCCTTTAGCCCTAACTCACTTCTCCCTTTAGCCCTAACTCACTTCTCCCTTTAGCCATAACTCACTTCTCTCTTTGGCCCTAACTCACCTCTTCCTTTGGCCCCTACTCCTTCCTCTCTTTAGCTTTAACTCACTCCTCCCTTTAACCCTAACTCTCTCCTCCTTTGAGCCCTAACTCCCTACTCTCTTTCGTCTTAATTCTCTCCTCTTTATCCCTGACTCACTCTTTCCTTTTAGTGCTAACTCCCTCCCCATTTAGCCCTAACTTGCTTGCCTTTATAGCCCTAACTCTCTCCTCCCTTTAGCCCTGACTCTCTCCTATTTCAGCCGTAACTCCCTCCTTCATTTAGCTCTAACTCCCTCTTCCCTTTAGCCCTTCCTCCCTCCCCGTTGGAGCTCGTCTGATGAAACTGAAACCCAAACGCTCTCAGAAGTTGGTCCCGACAGATGACTTACGGTGTTATTATATTTTCCATTATCCCGAGCGTCTCCGAGCTCCGTTTGGCTGCTCCGCTCCACGGCCACAAATGAAACGAGATTCAGGCGATAATCTGCCGCCCGCTCTGTGCCCGCGCTCTGCCCGCGCTCTGCCCGCGCTCCGCCGCTCTGCCCGCGCTCTGCCCGCGCTCTGCCCGCGCTCCGCCCGCGACCACACTAAACACCATTCATTTGGGAGAAAAGTGACTCTGAAACTGGAGACCCCGAGACCAACCAGGACCAAACCCGACGAGGACGAGGAGGAGCTGAGGGTTTGACTTTCGTTTTGGTAAAAAAGATGATCTGGTCCAATTCTGGTAAAAAATCCCGTAGATTAAACATGTTCCAAAGTAAAACTGACGTAGGCTGAGTTAAATATACTACATTTTTTGGATTACAGGACTGAAGAGGAGGACTACACCTGGTTTAGACCTGGTTTAGACCTGGTTTAGTCCTGGTTTAGTCCTGGTTTAGTCCTGGTTTAGTCCTGGTTTAGTCCTGGTTTAGTTGTCCTGGTTTAGTCTGGTTTAGTCCTGGTTTAGTCCTGGTTTAGTCTGGTTTAGTCCTGGTTTAGTCCTGGTTTAGTCTGGTTTAGTCTGGTTTAGTTCCTGTGAGACTTGCACAAATGTTCAATGTGTTAAACATTATAATCTCAAACGGGCTGATATGATAAATTGTAAAGTTGAGTTTATTTATGCAGATTAATAACAGTAACAATAATGATGATACTGTGGAATGTAAGTGACTGCATCTGTTAAAGTTTGTTAAACAATAAATGACTTTATAAAGTCACTTTTTTTGTTCTATATCAGTCGTTTGATCTGCGACAATAATATAATAATGAATTTAAATGAAAATAAATCAAGTTGAAGGCTTTTCTCAGTAATTTTTAGGTGACATTAAAAAGAGATGAATTAGATTAATTAATTACAGATCATAATTAATTAATCTCTCAATTTTTTTAATCACCTGACAGCACTAGTTCAAATGTCTTTCTATTGACATAATCTTGCAATGGAAGATACACAGTAAAAAGAAAAATATTTTAAAAATTCAAAAAGACACTAAAACAAAGCAAAAAATTAATAATAAAATGTGAAACGTTTTCAACACCAAAGAATGAAACATAAATAAAAAAAATAAAAATACACTGGTAAAGTTATGCCAGTTACAAAAGCCATTTTGAATGGAAGTCAATGGGACATAAATGTACCTAAGGACCACGAGTGTGAGTACAAAATACGTTCAAAATACACAAACTGGCCAATTTTGGTGCTATTTGGTGCAATGTAGCCTGCCTTACAAAAAAATTCATAAAAAAAAAAAAAAAACCTCAATGCAGCTTTAGACTTTGCATGAGGTAAAATGATAAAATATGTTTAGTTTGTAATTCCAAATGAGCTTAAATGGATCGGTCGGAGTCAACCAAAGGACTGTATGTGGCTGCACAATGCAGAGTAAAAAATGAGAGCTCATTGTTCTATCAAAATCTGTTTTTGTCGTCCTGAGCATTTGCCTTAAAAGCAAATCAGAACTGTCACTGCAGGAGGAAAAGAACAGCAGTAAAAATCTGATGTACATGGGCGACAGGAGCTCAGTTGGTCGAATGTTTGTCCACTGAACCGAGGGTTGAATCCCAGCTCTCAACATAAAACATCACTGGTTGAGCTGGTTCAGATCCACAGACCCACAGGTTGCTCCCACAGATGAATGCTGTAGTTGTGTCCTTGGGCAAGACACTTAACCCACCTCGCTCCAGTGGTTTGTCAGTGAGTGAGGAGTTCCTTGTTGTAAAACGCTCTGAGCCTTAAAGGTAGAAGAGCACGATGTAAAGATGTGACCATTTACATCCAAGTTAATATTTGAATAGTTCTTGTGTTATTTGACCTGATTTCTCTGGAATACACTTTTTAAATCAAAGAATGGAAGTGTAGCAAGATTTGAATAAATAGAAAAACGGCAATTAAAATCAATAAAAGTCAGTCAGAGGACCACGCGTTTCTCACGCCGTGTTAAAAGGGAACAACGAGAAACGAGGCCTGACATGTGCGTCGAGTTCAGTCCATGAAGCGCTTTAATACAGAATATTAAAAGAATCGTACAAAATCCTAAATTTTTGAAAAGCTGGATGCCCTGTCAGACGAACATATGCATGTAACCCGGATAAAAATGGTAAAAAAAAAAAAAAAAAAAAAGACAAAAGACAAGTTCATTTTATTTAATTTATTTTTATTTTATCCATTTTATTTTATTTTTTTAAATTAATGCATTAATCATTTATTTATTATATTTTTTATTATATTATTTAATTTTTTTTTTATTTATTTAATTTATTATATTTTATTTATTTTAAAATTGTATTATTATTATTATTATTATTATTATTATTTATTTTATTCATTAAAATGTATAATTCATGTTATGGTTATAAAACATATTTGCTAAAACTAAAAAGAGATAAGAAATATTTTATTTACAATTCTGTACAAGTGGTAAAGTGTTTTTTCTATACACGCATCAAGAATCTCGGACTTCTGGTCATCGTACAATTCATACTGGGAAGGATTTTCCGAAAAAGTGAACATCAAACCTCCATGTTTGTTTTCCCAGTGGGATGCGTCTATTGACAAAGTCGATCTTTTCAAGTCTTTTGAACCATATCACTTTTGTTTCTGGTTCTGATATTGTCTTATTTTAGTTTTGGGATTGTGTGGTTGTTGGATCCTAACAGCAGAAAACGGCTCGAGAAATTTGTTCGCGAACTCCATAAATGCAAAAGTGAATCAGATGTGTGTGACTGTAAACCTCCGTTCAAACTGTTTCTCTTCACAACGGAATTGAAAAATAGTGAAAGGTGAAGGTGATGGGCAGGATTGATCCACAGGAAGAACCAAAAAGGAAACATTTGACTGACTAAATCAGGGGTGTCAAACTCATTTTGGTCCGGGGGCCGTATCCAATCTACTTTGATCCCAAAGGGGCCGGATCAGAAAAATTATTGGAAAATACACCCCAAAAAACAGCAATAAGTTCAAATATTTGTGCAGAGAAACACAAATCTATTACAGAAATCTTTTTTAATTGATGAACTCTTTCTTTTACAAAATAGTATAGTATTATGAAAAAAATGTAATTTCAACACATGAACTTGTTTGCAAATAGGAATAAGTCCATTTTTCTTGTAAAATCCTGCACTCGGCTCCACTTTTCTCATGTTGGACATTTTTCTGATGAGGGTGTCACGGTCAACAGTCAAAACGATCGTCCTTTAAGAGCGTTTGGAAAGAGACAAGTCTTCATTTGTGCTGCTCTGGTGGGAGGGGCCACGTACAGAGACTCTGGAGACGCTGCTGTGATAAACACCACAGAAAATTAACAAGATTTTAAAAGAAAACATGATTAAAATATTTTAGTAGAAAATCAGCCTAGGGCCAGATTTAAGGTCTTGAAGGGCCGGATCTGGCCCCCGGGCCTTATGTTTGACACCTGTGGCCTAAATCATCATAAATAGTCTGTTTTTGTTGTTGTTGTGTTAAATATACTCCACCCAAAACTTTACATTTCTGTCTCTTCATTCACACTCGGGCTCCTAAAAGAACCAATCTTCTGATGCAGCTTTTGTAGCCGTAGTCTGCCCCTCGCCCTAACAAATGTTACACATTTTTATTTTATTTTTCTTTATTAAAGGGAGGGTTATTTTCCATCTACTTTGTGTCTGGTGTTAATTTGGTACAGCATAGACCACAGGTGTCAAACATAAGGCCCGGGGGCCAGATCCAGCCCTCCAAGACCTTTAATGTGGCCCTTGGGTGATTTTCTACTAAAATATTTTAATTATATTTTCTATTAAAATATTGGTAATTTTCTGTGGTGTTTATCACAGCAGCGTCTCCAGCGTCTCTGTACGTGGCCCCTCCCACCAGAGCAGCACAAATGAAACGCTCTTAAAGGACGATCGTTTTGACTGTTGACCGTGACACCCTCATCAGAAAAATGTCCAACATGAGAAAAGTGGAGCCGAGTGCAGGAATTTTTCCAAGAAAAATTGACTTATTCCTGTTTACAACAAGTTCATGTTAAAACATTGTGTTGAAATTGAATTTTTTCTTAAAGTTTCAGGTTGTTCATAATATCATAATAAAAAAGAGTTCATCAATTAAAAAAGATTTCTGTAATAGATTTGTGTTTCTCTGCACAAATATTTGAACTTATTGTTATTTTTGGGGTTTATATGACATGAGTTTTCTGATCCGGCCCCTTTGGGATCAAAGTCGGTTGGATACGACCCCCGGGACCAAAATGAGTTTGACACCACTGCCATAGACTATCTGCTTTTCCTAGTGTACCTAGTATTGAAGGTGAGGTGCTGTACTGCTAAACATCCCCCAAAGTATTAGTTTATGCAGCGTGTTTTTAGAGGCTTTTTACTTGTTGATTGCAACAAGAATCCACGACCATTCACAAAGAGAGTAAAAAGAACCCAGAGTAATTCGACTGACGGGCTACAGGCAGTCTGAATTCCCCGAAATTGTGTTTTAATGGGGAGATTTTAAGGAGGAAGGGCCTGAGCTGCAGTACCTGGAGCGTCCACTAGTCCGTCCCAGTTCTTATTTTAGATCCGTGAATAAATAAATCGAGGTCAGGTTTAGTTTTAATTCCGTCCAGGCCTCTTTTTGGTCCAGTATTGTTGGTTCTTGGAAAACCGGACGTCTCCTGGAGTGGTACTTTGTGTGAAAAGTGTTTTTAAAGTAAAGTTTGTGTGTGTCTGCGTGTGGACTGGACAGTGATGTAAAAGGGATTAAAGTCTCCATGTTTTTAAATGAGCCCAGGTTCTGTTTCTTATCGTCCTGCAGCAGAGACACACGGGACATGGATCTGCTGCGGGTTCACTCTGTGGAGCTGAGGAGGACCACGAGACCTGCTCTAGTCCTGGTTTAGTTCCGAGTATGAATTAAATCCTGTTTTAGTCCTGGTTTAGTTCTGTTTTAGTCCTGGTTTAGACCTGGTTTAGACCTGTTTTAGTCCTGTTTTAGTCCTGTTTTAGTCCTGGTTTTAGACCTGGTTTAGACCTGGTTTAGTCCTGTTTTAGTCCTGGTTCAGTCCTGTTTTAGTTCTGTTTTAGACCTGGTTTAGTCCTGTTTTAGACCTGTTTTAGTCCTGTTTTAATCCTGTTTTAGTCCTGGTTTTCAGTCCTGTTTTAGTCCTGTTTTAGACCTGGTTTAGTCCTGTTTTAGTCCTGGTTTAAATATGGTTTAGTCCTGTTTTAGTCCTGTTTTAGACCTTGTTTAGACCTGTTTTAATCTTTGTTCAGTCTGTCATCCATTTTTTCAATTAAATTTTTTGTTTTCTTATTTTTGAAAAACAAAAAAAACAAAAAAACAAAAACAACAACAAAAAAATGAGTGAACAAACGATACTGGTTTAGTCCTGTTTTAGTCTTGGTCTGGTCCTGGTTTAGACCTGTTTTAGTCCTGATTTAGTCTTGTTTTAGACCTGTTTTAGTCCTATTTTAGTTCTGTTTTAGTCTTATTTTATTCCTGGTTTAGTCCAGCATCCATTTTTTCATTTTGATTTTGGAGACAAATAATGAAGAAAAAAAAATATATATATTATATATTTTTTTAAATTTAATTTTATTTATTTATTTTTATTAATTAATTCAATTAAATTTAATGTATTTATTCTTTTTTTTTTGTTTTTGTCATTTTTGGTTTTCTTTTGAAAAAATAAAAAATAAAATAAATAAACAAAAGTACAAATGATACACGGATTCATTAAACCTTCGTTACAGGTCAGACAGTCGTTTTTCATTGGTATTTTTGAGCTTTAAAACCACCTGCAACTTGAATAAATTATAGTGTTTAATGTCACACTGTGGAACATTCCATAGAAACAAGCAGGTGACGAACCCCAAACCAAGAAGTTCCGCAGTGCAGCTTTAAGCGAACGCACCTTAAAGGCCCCATTAGCTAATCAATAGTCCACACTGTCTGTCCAATTTGAACACAAAACCGCCTCTTGTCTTTCCAAATTAAACTTCGCACTCATAATGCCTCCTATTGTTCCCCTTTGTTCCCGTTTCTATAGCGTCAAAAAAAAACTCTCCGCGTTCAAACTTCTGCACAAAAGACAACTACAATCCCCACGATGCCTTGCAAGGAGCGCCGTCCAATCGGAGCGCGGCGTCGAAAAGAAAAGGCGTTTTAATCCCGGGCTCCGAAGGGGGAGGTCCACGCCGGGGGGACCCTGATAACGGCCGTAATCACACCGGCGAATTAACGGCGGCAAAAGGCACCAAATACGAGTCGTGAATTAAAAACCGTCTTTAATTTTAAAACACAATCGAGCGATATTAAAAAAAGCGTCCCCAAACACCAGGACCGTCCGCCCACGAGACCAGAGCCACACAAAGAGAAAGTAACTCGGTAAAAGTGGAGGAAGTAGGTTACGGAGGTGCAGAGCCGAACAGGAAAGTTTGAGCCGAGTTTCAAACTGAAATATGTCGGGAAAATTTGGTGGAAAGTGAAAATTTAGCATTTGTTTTTCAAAATAAAATCAATTCATTCAATATTTGTCTCCAAAATGAAAAAAAAAAAAAAAAAAAAGAAAGATTTTTTTAAAAAACAGGACTAAACTGGGTCTGAACCAGGTCCAAGTCGGGACTGAACCAGGTCTAAAACAAGGACTAATCCAGGATTAAAACCAGGTCTAAACCAGGTCTAAACCAGAACTAAACCAGAACTGAACTAGGACTAAACCAGGTCTAAACCAGGACTGAACCAGGACTAAAACCAGGACTAAAACAGGACTAAAAAAACAGGACTAAACCAGGACTAAAACAGGACTAAAACAGGACTAAAACAGGACTAAACCAGGACTAAAACAGGACTAAACCAAGACTAAACCAGATCTAAACCAGGACTGAAGCAGGACTAAATTAGAACTGAACCAGGTCTAAACTAGGTCTCAAACTGAACTAAACAAGGTCCAAAGAGGACTGAACCAGGACTAATCCAGGACTAAACCAAGTCTAAAACATGACTAAAACAGGTCTCAACCAGGATTAAACCAGGACTGAACCAGAAATAAACCAGGTCTAAACCAGGACTAAACCAGGACTAAACCAGGACTAAACCAGGACTAAACCAGGTCTAAACCAGGACAAAACCAGGACTAAACCAGGTCTAAACCAGGACAAAACCAGGACTAAACCAGGTCTAAACCAGGTCTAAACCAGGACTAAACCAGGACTAAACCAGGACTAAACCAGGATTAAACCAGGTCTAAACCAGAACTAAACCAGAACTGAACCAGGACAAAAACAGGATTAAACCAGGACTAAACCAGGATTATATGAGGTCTCAACCAGGACTAAACCAGGTCTCTAAACCAGGACTAAACCATGATTAAACCAGGTATAAACCAGGACAAAAACAGGACAAAAAACAGGACTAAACCAGGACTAAACCAGGACTAAACCAGGTATAAATCAGGACTAAACCCGGACTGAACCAGGTCTAAAATAGGTCTAAACAAGGATTAAACCAGAACTGAGCCAGGACTTAACCAGGACTAATCTTGGACCTGAGGGCCCATCCTGACATTGGTTCAGTTCTGGTTTAGTCCTGGTTCAGTCCGAAACGGCCATTATCTGTTTTTGTTTTTTTGTTTTTTCCCTTTATTAATTTAAACACAAAATTGAAAACTGAAGAAAAAAAAAATTATCAGTTTTTTTTATTTATTTTAGTTTTGGAGACAAATAATGAAGAATTTTTTTTTTTTTCATTTTCTTAATTTTGGTTTTATTTTGAACATTGAATAAATGAATAAAACCTCTGCCTCTGTTTTTTCAGCGCAGGTGGAGGCTCCTGATAAACTCAGAACCTGGAACAAAAAAAAACTGTTGGTTAAGTCATGTTTCTTAAACCCAAATTACAAATGATGCTGTAATTTTACGACAGAAGTGTTAATATTTCTGTGTCGACATTGTCACGTTTTGATTTGACCACGAAGGCAAAGGAGAAACTGAATGTGTCAACTGGACAAATGTTTATTTAAGTCAAAAACATTTCACAGCTCAATAAACGTTTGTCCAATTAACAAATTTTATTTCAGTTTCTCTTTTGCTTTGAATTCTTCACACATTTGACCATGAAATTATTAAAATTTCTGTATCTCGACACATTTTCTAGTTGAAATACGCAGACTTTTTGTCAGCCTAATTAAAAAGATATGATTTCAGTAAAAAATTATCATAAAAGATCAACCGCAGCTACCTGAGTCTGTTCTAAACGTTTTATAATGTGGCCTAAACTAAAATAAACCTGTGTTTCATAAAAATGAGTCATAAGATAAAATATTCTTTAATCGTCCATTTGTGAAACTTTAACTTTAACACGAAACAGAGCTTCTGGAGAAGAGCTGCATAATCAGATTCCTCATAAAAACTTAAATTTGGAGACAGTTGTTCTTAAAATAAAACAAGTGCTTATCTTATGTGAAAAGTTTTACTAAATCACTACTTGAATTGATGTATTTATTTACAAATATGTGTTTTCTTTTGTTTAATATGAACACAGATTAGGACGCTGCCCTCAGTATCGGTGGAGGAGGAAGAGAAGCTCCTCAGTCTGAGGTTCTTGGGTCTGTGGATCAGTGGGGACCAGACCTGGAGCCAATTCCAACAGAACAGATTCTCACAGAAGCTCCTGACCCACTTCCACCATCGACAGTGTTCTGACCAGTGACGGGCATTCGATTCAATGTTCTTAATCGATTGTCGGAGGAATTAATGATCGATTATCGATTAATCATTAATGTTTTTTATATTAAAATGATCATCATTATTAAACCAGGTCTAAACCAGGACTAAACCAGGTCTAAACCAGGTCCGGGACTAAACCGGGACCGAGACCAGGACTTAGACTAGGACCAGACAAGGACTGAGTCCGGGACCAAGACTGAAACCGGGATCAGACCAGAACTGGGACCAAAACTGAGACCAGGATTGAGACTGGGATTGAAACCGGGACCAGACCAAGACCAGGACCAGGACTGAGACCGGGACTGCGACAGGGACTGAGACCGGGACTGAGGCCGGGACTGAGGCCGGGACTGAGGCCGGGACTGAGGCCGGGACTGAGACCGGGACTGAGGCCGGGACCAGACCAGGACCAGACCGTGATACCGGGACCAGACCAGGACCAGGACATTTTTAAAGTCACGGAAACACTGTTTCCCATTTTCCGTGACTTAAACCAGGACTAAACTAAACCAGGACTTTTTCATTCCCGATCTGGTCCCAGTCTGGTCCCGGTCTCAATCCTGGTCTTAGCTCTGGTTTGGTTCAGTCGAATGAACGAATGATAACACGGATTCCTTCTCCTTTACAAAATGCTCCAAATTGTCCAGAGCTCCAGCCTCA
Source organism: Boleophthalmus pectinirostris (assembly GCF_026225935.1). Lineage (NCBI taxonomy): Eukaryota > Metazoa > Chordata > Actinopteri > Gobiiformes > Gobiidae > Boleophthalmus > Boleophthalmus pectinirostris. The sequence goes on along the minus strand of NW_026571299.1, from coordinate 5,584,631 downwards.
GACTCAATCAGACTTTCCGAGTAGTCGATATTCTCGTGATATTAAGACTTTATGTTCATTACGACTTTATTCTCATAAAATTACTACTTTGTTCATGTAAAAATACAACTTTATTCTCGTAAAATTGTGACTTTATTCACGTAAAATTGTGACTTTATTTCTTTATATTCTCGTAAAATTGTGACTTTATTCTCGTAAAAAATTTGTGACTTTATTCTCGTAAAATTGTGACTTTATTCTCGTAAAATTGTGAGTTTATTCACGTAAAAAATTGTGACTTTATTCTCGTAAAATTGTGACTTTATTCTCGACTTTATTCTCGTAAAATTGTGACTTTATTCTCGTAAAATTGTGACTTTATTCTCGTAAAAATACGACTTTATTCTCGTAAAATTGTGACTTTATTCTCGTAAAAATACGACTTTATTCTCGTAAAATTGTGACTTTATTCTCGTAAAATTGTGACTTTATTCTCGTAAAATTGTGACTTTATTCTCGTAAAATTGTGACTTTATTCTCGTGAAATTGTTGACTTTATTCTCGTAAAATTGTGACTTTATTCTGATAAAATTGTGACTTTATTCACATAAAAATATGACTTTATTCTCGTAAAATTGTGACTTTATTCTCGTAAAATTGTGACTTTATTCTCATAAAATTGTGACTTTATTCTCGTAAAAATACGACTTTATTCTCGTAAAATTGTGACTTTATTCTCGTAAAATTGTGACTTTATTCTCGTAAAAATACGACTTTATTCTCGTAAAATTGTGACTTTATTCACGTAAAAATACGACTTTATTCTCGTAAAATTGTGACTTTATTCTCGTAAAATTGTGACTTTATTCTCGTAAAATTGTGACTTTATTCTCGTAAAATTGTGACTTTATTCTCGTAAAATTGTGACTTTATTCATGTAAAAATACGACTTTATTCTCGTAAAATTGTGACTTTATTCTCGTAAAATTGTGACTTTATTCACGTAAAAATACGGCTTTATTCTCGTAAAATTGTGACTTTATTCTCATAAAATTGTGACTTTATTCACTTAAAAATACGACTTTATTCTCGTAAAATTGTGACTTTATTCTCGTAAAAATTGTGACTTTATTCACGTAAAAATTACGACTTTCATTCTCATAAAATTGTGACTTTATTCTTCATAAAATTGTGACTTTATTCACGCAAAAATACGACTTTATTCTCGTAAAATTGTGACTTTATTCACGTAAAATTGTGACTTTATTCACGTAAAAATACGGCTTTATTCTCGTAAAATTGTGACTTTATTCTCATAAAATTGTGACTTTATTCACATAAAAATATGACTTTATTCTCGTAAAATTGTGACTTTATTCTCGTAAAATTGTGATTTTATTCACGTAAAAATACGACTTCACTTTATTCTCGTTAAAATTGTGACTTTATTCTCGTAAAAATGACTTTATTCTCGTAAAATTGTGACTTTATTCTCGTAAAATTGTGACTTTATTCTCGTAAAATTGTGACTTTATTCTCGTAAAATTGTGACTTTATTCTCGTAAAATTGTGACTTTATTCACGTAAAAATACGACTTTATTCTCGTAAAATTGTGACTTTATTCTCGTAAAAATTGCGACTTTATTCTCGTAAAATTGTGACTTTATTCTCGCAAAAATACAACTTTATTCTCGTAAAATTGTGACTTTATTCTCGCAAAAATACAACTTTATTCTCGTAAAATTGCGACTTTATTCTCGCAAAAATACAACTTTATTCTCGTAAAATTGTGACTTTATTCTCGCAAAAATACGACTTTATTCTCGTAAAATTGCGACTTTATTCTCGTAAAATTGCGACTTTATTCACGGAAAATTGTAACTTTATTCTCGTAAAATTGTGACTTTATTCTTGCAAAAATACAACTTTATTCTCGTAAAATTGCGACTTTATTCTCGCAAAAATACAACTTTATTCTCGTAAAATTGCGACTTTATTCTCGTAAAATTGCGACTTTATTCACGGAAAATTGTAACTTTATTCACGGAAAAATACGACTTTATTCTCGTAAAATTACAACTTTTTCTGGCTTCGACTTTATTCTCGTAATATTACAACTTTAATATCAAAATGTCACGACTTTATTCTCGTAGCGCCAACATAATTTTTTTTTTATCTGACCCTTATACTCCGTCGTACCTCTTCTTATGAAATTCCGTGATGTTTTTCCTTCTACATTTCCGAGCTTTGTGATATTTACCCCGAATCGACTGAAACAAAACACCAAAATAAACTCACTTTCGCCAATAACACGACTGAACCCTTTGGAAAACTCGTCTTTCTCTTCAGTTTCTCTCCCGTTCTCCGCCGTTGCCCCCCCCCCGCGTAATGAATCCACTGTTTTTTCTCGTATTTATTTATTTTTTTTTGTGTTTTTCCGAGCTCATAAACCCGCCGTCGCCTCGCGCTTTTCACCGAGCTAATCCGCCGTCTCTCAGCGACGCGTCTGAAAGGCCCCGCTAACGAGAGCCGCCAATCACGCTCATTCTCCCCAATAAAATCAAACGGAAAATGGAGCAACTGCGGCGGTGGAGCCGATTGAAATGAAAACCGCGTGTAAGTTTCTTTATTTTATTCTCTTTCTCCTTCGTCGTCTTCTTTTCTCGTTTCCGCGCGCCGAAAGGAAACTGGTCCATTACGGAGTTAATTGAGAAACAAAATGGCTTTTAACGGATTATAATTAGATGTATTTTTGAGGCCGCGGACGGGTTTATTTATTTATTTTTTTTGCGCGCGCGGAGATAAACAAAAGCTCGTACTTAAACCCAGCTGCTCGGTGAATGGAAGTGTTGCCGTCGCGCTTTTATTTTATTAAACGTCTTTGTGTTTTGTCAATAAACACGGAGTCGAAAACGTCAAATAAACACACTTAAAAACGACGAAAAAATAAGTCACGACGTTTTATACGGATCGATTTGTGATACTTTTTTTTGTTTGTTTGTTTGTTTGTTTCCGCACCAAAAACACGTCTGAAGAGGTTTTAGAGTCGTCCGTGCGTGTTTGAGTCATCTAGCGATCTCTCCTGGGCCCTATTCAAACCCTATTTATGGTTCGCTGTGAGAATCTGTACGAGGCTCCGCCCACAAGCCTACGACATCCTCTCTTTCTCTTACTTTCTCTCTTTCTGTCTCTTTTTCTGTCTTTTCTCTATCTCTCTTCTCTCTCTTTCTTTCTGTCTTTTGGTCTTTCTCTCTCATTCTGTATTTTTCTCTCTTTCTTTTTTTTCACTCTCTTTTTTTTTCTTCTCTCTTATCTCTTCTTTCTTGTACTCTCTCTCTCTCTCTCTCTCTCTGTCTCTCTCTTTCTCTCTCTTTATTTGTCTTTCTTTCTCTCTCTTTCCGTCTTACTCACTCTCTCTCTTCTCTCTCTCCTCTTTCTCTCTCTCACTCTCTTTCTCTGTCTGTTTCTATGTCTCTCTCTTTCTGTCTTTCTCTCTCTTTTGGTCTTTCTCTCTCATTCTGTCTCTTTCTCTCTTTCTTTCTTTTTCACTCTCTCTCTTATCTCTTTCTCTCTTGTACTCTCTCTCTCTCTCTCTCTATGTCTCTCTGTTGCTCTCTTTCTCTGTCTTCTCTTTCTCTCTTTCTCTCTCTCTCTTCTCTCTCTCTCTCTTTCTCTCTTCTTCTCTTCTTTCTCTCTCTCTTCTTCTGTCTTTCTTTCTCTCTCTTTCTGTCTTTCTCACTCTCTCTTCTCTCTCTCTCTCTCTCTTTCTCTCTCTTTCTCTTTCTGTCTCTGCTCTTCTCTTTTCTCTCTCTTTCTCTCTTCTGTCTTTCTCTCTTTTTTCTCACTCTCTTTCTCTCTCTCTGTTTCTTTTTGTCTCTCTCATGTCTTCTCTCTCTCTTCTCTCTTTCTGTCTCTTTCTCTTCTTTCTTTCTTCTCTCTTGTACTCTCTCTCTCTCTTCTCTCTCTCTCTGTCTCTCCTCTCTTTCTCTGTTTCTCTTGTCTCTCTCTTTCTCTTTCTCTCTTTCTTTCTTTCTCTCTCTTTCTTCTCTTTCTCTCTCTCTCCTTTCTCTCTCTCTTTCTTCTTTCTCTCTCTTCTTTCTCTCTCTCTCTCTTTCTCTTCTTTCTCTGTCTCTCTTTCTCTATTTCTCTCTCTCTTCTCTCTCTCTCTCTCTCTCTCTTTCTCTCTCTTCTTTCTTTCTCTCTCTCTTTCTCTTTCTCTTTCTCTGTCTCTCTCTGTCTCTCTCTCTCTCTTTGCTCTTTTCTGTCTTTTTCTCTCTTTCTTTCTTTCTTTTTCTCTCTCTCTCTTTCTCTTCTCTCTCTCTCTCTCTCCTCTCTCTCTCTCTCTGTACTCTCTCTTTTCTCTCTTTGTCTCTCTCTTTCTTCTCTCTCTTCTTTTTCTTCTCTCTTTCTTCTCTCTTTTGTTCTTTCTCTCTTGTCTTTTTCTCTCTTCTCTCTCTCTCTCTCTCTCTCTCTCTTTCTCTCTTTCTCTCTTCTCTTCTCTCTTTCTCTGTCTCTCTTTCTCTCTTTCTCTCTCTTTCTCTTTCTCACTCTCTCTCTCTCTTTCTTTCTCTCTCTCTTTTCTCTTCTCTCTCTCTCTTTCTTTTCTCTCTCTCTCTCTCTCTCTCTTTCTGTCTCTTTCTCTCTCTCTTCTCTCTCTTTTCTCTTTCTCTCTCTCTTCTCTTTTCTTTCTCTCCTCCTTCTCTCTCTCTTGCTCTCTCTCATCTCTCTCTCCTCCTCTCCTCTCCCTCTTTCTCTCATCTTCCTCCTCTCTTCTCCTTCTCTCCTCCTCATTCTCTCCTCCTTCTCCTCCTCCACTAGTTCTCCCTCTTCCCTCTCTCTCTTCCTCTCCCCATTTCTCCTTCCTCTTCTTCTCCTCTCTTCTCTTCTGCCCTTCCCCTTCCATCTCCTCTTCCCCCCCTCTGTTCTCTTCCTCCTCTCTCTCTCCTCTTCATCTTCCTCTCCTCTTCTATCCTCTCCCTCTTCTCCTCCCTCTCCTACTCCACTTTTTTTTCTCCTTATCTTCCTCCTTCTCTCCTACCTCCCTTCTTTTTCACCTCTCGTTCTCTCTCTCTGTCTCCTCCTCTCCTCCTCTCTCCTCCTCTTTCTCCTACCTCCTCTCCTTTCTCCCTCTCTTCTTCCTCTTCCTCCTCTTTCTTCCCAGTCTTTCCACTTCTCCTTCTCTCCTCCTCCCTTCTCTTCTTTCCTCTTCTTCTCCTCTTCCTCCTTCTCTCCTCTCTCCTCTCCTCCTCCCTCCTCCTCCTCCTCTTCCTTCCTCCTCTTCCTCCTCCTCCTCTTTCCTCCTCCCTCCTTCCTTCTTCCTTCCTCTCCTCTCTCCTCTCCTCTCCTCCTCTCTCCTCCTCTCTCCTCTCTCCTCTTCTTCTTCCCTCTTCTCCTTCTCTCTTCCTCCTCTTCCTCTCCTCTCCTCTCTCTCTTCTTCCTCTCTCCTCTTCTCTTCTCTCTCTCCTCTCTTCTCCTCTCTCTCCTCTCTCTCTCTCTTCTCTCTTCTCCCTCTTCTCTCCTCCTTCTTCCTTCTTCCTCTCTCTCTCCTCTCTCTCTTTCTCTCTCCTCCTCCTCTTCTTCCTCTCTTCTTCCTCCTTTCTCTCTCCCTCTCTTCTTCCTCTTCTTCCTCTCCTCCTCCTCTCTCTCTTCCTCTCTCTCCTCTCTCTCCTCCTCCTCTCTTCCTCTTCTTCTCCTTCTTCTCCTCTTCTCTCCTCCTTCTCTCCTCCTCTCTCTCTTCTTTCTCCTCTCCTCCTCTTCCTCCTCTCTCCTCTCTCCTCTCCTCCTCTTCTTCTCTTCCTCCTCTCCTCTCCTCCTCTCCTCCTCCTCTCCTCTTCCTCTCTCTTCCTCCTCTCTCCTCTCCTCCTCCTTCCTCCTCCTCCTCTCTCCTCCTCTTCTCTCTCTTCTTCTCTCGCAGTTTGTCCTCCCTCTCTCTCTTCTTCCTCTCTCCTCCTCTTCTTCCTCCTTCTCTCTCCTCCTCTCTCTTCTTCCTCTTCTTCTTCTTTCTCCTCTCTCCTCCTCCTCTCCTCCTCCTCCTCCTCCTCTCCTCTCTCCTCTTCCTCGCAGTAGTTTGTCTTCTCTCCTCCTCTCTCTCTTTATCTCTCTCTCTCTCCTCTCTCTCCTCTTCTCTCTCTTCTTCCTCCTCTCCTCCTCTCCTCTCCTCCTCTCCTCTTCTCGCAGTAGTTGTCTCTCCTCCTCCTCCTCTTCCTCTCCTCCTCCTCTTCTTCCTCGCAGTAGTTTGTCTTCTCTCCATAATGGCCGCCTGCTGACATTTAGATAAAGGCGACAGTGAAGAGTCTCGGCTCTCGACCCTTGACCCCCGCGATCAGGAAGTCGAGTCGTAACCGCGGAAACCTGACATTTCGTCCGCGGCGACGCCATCATCCGGCTAATTAACCCGTTATCCGCTTGACCCGCCGCTAACGCACCGAGAAACACGAGGATCACCGAGAATCACCGACGAACCTCGGACGAACAAACTCACCGACCACAAAAACAAAACACCACCGCTTTGTCTGGAATGTTTCACACTGCGGCTTTAAAATCTGTGTTTCATTCGTTCGTTCGTTTTTCAATATAAAACCAAAAATAAGAAAACGAAAAATCAACAGTTTTCTTCATTATTTGTTTCCAAAACCAAAAAACAGAACAGACAGGACCAGACCAATCAGACCGACAGACCAGACCAGACCAAACCAGAGAAAGAGAGACCCAGACCGGGACCAGGGACCAGAGCGAGACCAGACCAAGACCAGAGCGGGACCAGACCGGGACCAGACCGGACCAGAGCGGAGACCAGATCGAAGACCAGACCTGGACCAGACCGGACCAGACCGGGACCAGACGGGACCAGACCGGACAGGAGCGAACCAGACCGGCGACCAGACCGGACCAAAGATCGAGACGTAGAACCAGGACTGAGACTGAGATTTCAGACTGGGACCAGACTGGGACCAGATGTTGAGACCAGACGGGACCAGAGCGACCGATCGGGACCAGATCGGGACCAGATCGGACCAGAGCGAGACCAGACCGGAGACTGAGACATGAGACTCAGACCAGGACCAAAGCGGCGACTTGAGACCAAGACCAGGCCGCGACTTATACCAGGGACCAAACCGGAGGCACGGTCTCCGGTCTGGTCCATCGTCATGGTCCATCAAAGCCCCAGCAGGACCGGAACTCGAAGCTGAGGCTCGGGACCCTGCGGAGGCTCAGAGTCAAAGCTCAGAGTCCCGCTCTGTCCCGTCTGGTCTCGCTCTGGTCCCGGTCTGGTCCGGTTGATTCATCTGGTCCAGCTGGGACCAGAGTTGACTGCCTAAATCTCCTGAGTTTCACCGAACATTTTGTATGTGGAGCGACAAACCAAAAAAGGGGCCAAAATCGTACTGTTTGTTAATGTTGAGAGGAGCAGAAGACAACAGACTGAGCCTGCACTTTCTTGTTCTTGTGGTTTTACAGCAACATCATCGTCTTGTCTCTTTGCAGTGGAAGGTGTTTCTTTGCAAACAGCTGGTGCCTTTCGCTTTGGCGTTGACTTTATAAATTCGTAACTGAGACTTCGTAACCGGATTTTGCTTTGACGGCTTCGTTCTCCGGAGGTGTTCCAGGGCCTGTCCCGGCGGGAGGAAGACCCAGGACACGCTGGAGGGACGATGACTCTGGGCTGACCTGGGAACGCTTCAGGATCCCCACGGAAGAGCTGGAGGAAGTGTCCAGGGTCGAAGGAAGTTTGAGAGTCTCTTCTTGACTGCTGCCCTCACGACTCGACCTCGGATAAACTGAAGAAAATGGATGGAAGGGTGTGAATGAAACAGAACAAAACTCCACAATAAATCTTACAAAACTGTCCTTAAAAATCACACCAAATTATACATGAAAAACAAGGTGTTATTCTATTTACAAAAACGAAATGCTAATTCGTGAACTTATTCGTGACTCTTACCATATTTATTCATAACATGTGCAAATAGGCCTGTTATTTATGACTCACACTGTTGTTATCTCCTCAAAAACAGACCTGGAGTTGTGTTTTGTTTCATTCACACATTTGAGGAACTCTTTATTATTTGTCTGTCTACATCTCCAAAGCTCTGTGCCACCTTGTGATGTCATGAAGTGGTAGTTTTCAAGTTTTAACAGCTCCTTTTACCATTTTTTACCATTTTACCTTTTACTATTTTACCTTTTACCACCTTTTTTTTTTTTTTTTTTTTTACCATTTTACCTTTTACCATCTTTTTTTTGCTATTTTACCTTTTACCAATTTACCTTTTACCATCTTTTTTTTTTTTTTTTTACCATTTGACCTTTTACCATCTTTTTTTAATTTTTTTTTTTTTACCATTTTACCTTTTGCAATCTTTTTTTTTTTTTTTTTTTATTTACCATTTGACCTTTTACCATCTTTTTTTAATTTTTTTTTTTACCATTTTACCTTTTACATCTTTTTTTTTTTTTTTTTTTACCATTTTACCTTTTACCACCTTTTTTTTTTTTTTTTTTCCATTTTTTTTTACCTTTTTACCATTTTTTTTTACCTTTTAATCTTTTTTTTTTTTTTTTTTTTTTGACCTTTTACCATCTTTTTAAATTTTTTTTTTACCATTTTACCTTTTGCAATTTTTTTTTTAACCATTTTACCTTTTACCATTTTTTTTTAAAATTTTTTACCCCATCTTTTTTTTTTTTTTTTTTTTTACCATTTACCTTTACCACTTTTTTTTTACCTTTTACCACCTTTTTTTTTTTTTTTTTTTTTTTTTTTTTTTTTTACCATTTTACCTTTTACCATCTTTTTTTTTTTTTCTTTTACCATTTTTAACAGCTCCTTTTACCTTTTCAGTCGAGATTGGCTGAACTTAGGGCTCCTGGACTGAACAGCTGCAAGGTTCAGATACAAGAGTCAGACTACGAAGAGAAATTACACACCAAAATCTTGTACTTTAATGGCATATTTAGGTTAAAGATGCATTGTGGAACTTTTTTCTGGCGTGAAGGAAGTCTGCTGTCCTCACAACAACAAAAGGATGGATGGATGTGAAAGAAACAAAACACAACTCCACAACGCGGCTTAAATCTTACAAAACTGTCCTAAAAAAATCGCAGCAAATTATACATGAAAAACAAGGTGTTATTCTATTATAAAAATGAAGTGCCAATTTGTGAACAACCTCCCATATTTATTCATAACATGAGCAAATAGACCTTATGAGTCACACTGTAAAATTGACTCTGTTGAGCTTTAAGCCATGTTCTGATGTCCTCAAAAACAGACCTGGAGTTGTGTTTTGTGTTTTGTTTCATTCACGCATGAGTCTGTCTGCATCTCCAAACCTCAAAATGCTCTGGTCCACCTTGTGACGTCACGAAGAGGAAGATTTTAAAGTTTACAGTGACATTTTTCTAGTGGCGGAGCGTGCGGTTCACGCCCAGGCCTTCAGCAGTGCTCCGTCTGAAACAATCCACCGCAGACGAAAGGAACGCTCTCTCTCAAGTCCGAGATTAGTCCTGGTTTAGACCTGGTTTAGATCTGGTTTAGACCTGGTGTAGTCCTGTTGTAGTCCTGGTTTAGACCCTGGTTTAGTCCTGGTTTAGTCCTGTTTAGACCTGGTAGTTGTAGACTGTTTAGAGTCCTGGTTTAGACTGGTTTAGATCTGGTTTAGACCTGGTTTAGATCTGGTTTAGACCTGGTGTAGTCCTGGTTTTAGACTGGTTTAGATCTGGTTTAGACCTGGTGTAGTCCTGGTTAGACCTTGGTTTAGACCTGGTTTAGACCTGATTTAGATCTGTGTTTAGACCTGGTGTAGTCCTGGTTTAGACCTGGTGTAGTCCTGGTTTAGACCTGGTGTAGTCCTGGTTTAGATCTGGTTTAGACCTGGTTTAGACCTGGTTTAGACCTGGTGTAGTCCTGGTGTAGTCCTGGTTTAGACCTGGTTTAGACCTGGTTTAGATAGACCTGGTTTAGACCTGTGTAGTCCTGGTTTAGACCTGGTGTAGTCCTGGTTTAGACCTGGTTTAGATCTGGTTTAGACCTGGTTTAGACCTGGTTTAGACCTGGTTTAGTCCTGGTTTAGACCTGGTTTAGATCTGGTTTAGACCTGGTGTAGTCCTGGTTTAGACCTGGTGTAGTCCTGGTGTAGACTTGGTTTAGACCTGGTTTAGTCCTGGTTTAGACCTGGTTTAGATCTGGTTTTAGACCTGGTTTAGATCTGGTTTAGACCTGGTGTAGTAGTCCTGGTTTAGACCTGGTTTAGACCTGGTTTAGTCCTGGTTCTGCTACAGATGCAGTTTGCTGTTTTGGTTGCTTCTCTCTCTGTCCAGTCACGGGTCTGAATCCGATGACGTTGTCGTTCGCCGCGAAAGGTCCTGGTGAAACCAACTCAAAATCTGATTGGCTGAAGTAACAGTTTCATCGACATTTAGGCCACAGCCTGAAGTGACCCAAATCTGATTTTTTGGCCCCTATGTGACCTGTATCTGATCTTTTAATGACCAGATCTGATCTTTTTTTTTTTTTTTCAAATGTGACCCAGGACACTTGGATATGTGCTCCTGAAACTGATACATATCTGATCTTTTGACATGTGACTTCAGTCTGAACGGCCAAAGTGCATTCATCCACCTACACGTTATCAACAAGACACAAATGTACACAAATGTTCTTCTCCTCATATGAAAATTGTTAATGAACTCCGTGTCACTGAAGTGAAGCACATCTCCACTCACCACTCTTGGCTCCGTCTCCACATCCACACGTTCCTTTCAACGGACGTCGCTGCCGCTGCCCCACAAAACACCACGACCAAAAACCTCGTCCTTCTCCTTCTCAATCTCCTCCTTAAAACAAGTAAGTTGTTCATGTTCTGGCTCCGGTACGAGAGGAACTTTAAAATCTCCAGGTGCTCGATGCTGCGTCCATGTTTGGACAACTTCCGTAAACACAGAGACGCTCGCTGCGGTTGACGTCGTCGTGTCTCCAGTGTCACATGTGGGACACTTTCGGGCTGTTTAACGTTCACACTGGAGTCACATACAAGTCACATTTAATTGGAAATGTGAACGACCTCGCAAAAACATTGGATTTCACAAAAAAATCTGAACTGAGTGTTAAACCCTGCAGTCTGAACGTAGCCTAATTTTGTGTTTGAGTTCCTGCAGAACGGATTATGAAGGCGTCAGGCATAATTCTTTGACTTTGACTCTGTCTGGCAACAAGTGACGGCTGAAATGTGATTGGTCAAATGCTTTAATATGAAAATACATGTGTGGAAGCAGCACAAGCATCAGAAAAGCTCTAAAAGGAAGTGAACGGACCATTTGGATTTATTTAATAATCATATAATTAACATCAATCTCTGATTCTGATATTTTTTTAGGCCAGCAGAGAAGGACTATGGATACTACGGACTAAGGATACTACTAATATATGTTTCAATATTTTTATCCAGTGAGTATTAAACAAGACACTAGTAAAAATTTCTATATCATTGTTATAAACTTGGACTAATATTTCTTGGGAAACAAAGGGTTAATATAATGAAATGGAAATGGACCAATCACAGTTTTTCTTCCAGTGGAATCTGGGTAAATCAGTGACTCCCCCTGCAGCGCTGAACTAAACAAACACCTGCAGGACGTTCAGTGGCTGGAATGAAGTTTGAGATTGACATATGTTATTAGGTTCTTTTTTTCAGACCTAGAGTGTTATTTCATACCTGACAGTTTCGTCTTCCTCAGAGTCACGTGATGTTGCTGTGACGTGTCCAGTCAGCTGATTTAAACAGGTTTTGGCGCTGTCTTCCTACCGGTGGAGGCAGGACGACAGCGCCATCTGCAGTCCGACTTCCTCAGGCAGGTTTAAATCAGCTGACTGGACACGTCACAGCAACATCACGTGACTCTGAGGAAGACGAAACTGTCAGGTATGAAATAACACTCTAGGTCTGAAAAAAAAGAACCTAATAACATAGAATATTGGAAGACCAAATGAATCTCATTGGACTATTTGAGATTGACAGTTGTCTGAGCCAATCATATTTCACTGAGTTATGGGCGGGATCATATCACGAAACCTTCCGGAGCTTCGCGAATACTCTGTAAAAAAATTATATAAGCGAGACCACAGCGACGAAAAACGCACCGGACACTTCTGTTTGGACGGAGAAGAACGAGAAAGACTCGGACACGTTGCATCTCACGTGATCAGAAAAAGTGAAAAATGTGTGAAGAAAAGACGTCAAACTTAAAGAAACTCTCTTGGTGAACTTTTTCAAAATAAAAGCCAGTGAGCAACAGATGTTTACAATAAATAAATAAATAAACAGTGTTGGGGAGTAACAGATTACATGTACCAGAGTTATGTAATCAGAGTACAAATGATGAGTAACTGTATTCAGTTACAGTTACTGTTTCAGTGAATGGTAATTGGATTACAGTTACTTTGTTGAAATAAGTGGATTACATGGCAGTATTTTCCTGTTTTCACATTTTGGGCTAAACCAGGACTAAAACCAGGACTAAACCAGGACTAAAACCAGGACTAAACCAGGTCTAAACTAGGATTAAACCAGGACTAATCCAGGACTAAACTAGGACTAAACCAGGACTAAAACTAGGACTAAACCAGGACTAAAACCAGGTCTAAAATAGGACTAAAACCAGGACTAAACCAGGTCTAAACTAGGATTAAACCAGGACTAATCCAGGTCTAAACTAGGACTAAAACCAGGACTAATCCAGGACTAAACTAGGATTAAACCAGGACTAAAACCAGGACTAAAACAGGACTAAACCAGGACTAAATCCAGAACTAAAACCATGACTAAACCAGGACTAAACTAGGATTAAACCAGGACTTATCCAGGACTAAACTAGGACTAAACCAGGTTTAAAACAAGGACTAAACCAGGACTAAACCAGGTCTAAACTAGGATTAAACCAGGACTAAACCAGGACTAAATCCAGAACTAAAACCATGACTAAACCAGGACTAAACTAGGACTAAACCAGGACTAATCCAGGACTAAACTAGGATTAAACCAGGACTAAAACCAGGACTAAACCAGGACTAAATCCAGAACTAAAACCATGACTAAACCAGGACTAAACTAGGACTAAACCAGGTTTAAAACAAGGACTAAACCAGGACTAAACCAGGTCTAAACTAGGATTAAACCAGGACTAAACCAGGACTAAATCCAGAACTAAAACCATGACTAAACCAGGACTAAACTAGGACTAAACCAGGACTAATCCAGGACTAAACTAGGATTAAACCAGGACTAAAACCAGGACTAAACCAGGACTAAATCCAGAACTAAAACCATGACTAAACCAGGACTAAACTAGGACTAAACCAGGTTTAAAACAAGGACTAAACCAGGACTAAACTAGGATTAAACCAGGACTAAATCCAGGACTAAACCAGGACTAAACCAGGTCTAAACAATATGACAGCTAACAGTAGGTGGACATGATTTAAAGCAGCATCGATCTCATATAAAATAATTTCTCTGTCAATAATATTTTTAATTTGGTTCAGTAAAGTCTGGGTTTTTTATTGTCTTTAAACAGATTTATCTTATGTTAAGGTTTCCTCGTCTTTGCTTCTCTACAGCAAATCAACTGCCTCTTCATGGAGACTTGGGCTCAACAGACAATCTGAAGAGAACAAACATGAATTTTCAGGATGTGGTCGTTACATTCATGTAGTTTTAAAAAGCATCACAATATCAAGTAATCCAAAGTAATCAGATACTGTTACAAACTACATTCTGGGGTATGTAATCTGTAATAGAGATGTGCGGATGGGCTATTTTTTCATCCGCAACCGCGACACAAAACTCATCATCCGCCCGCTGTCCATTTTGCACCGAAGGTTTTCAAAACCGCACCCGCCGCCATCCGCCCATTGATTTTAGATTTTAGAACAATCATACAGCAAACAAACTAAGGAGCCTCGATAAAAATGCAACTACAGCTCATTCATTCCAAAATTCGCTCAGCGTGTTTGTTCACATTCTTAATTGTCCGTAACAACCCCAGACTTACCTGGTTTTCTTGCGCAGCTAATTAATTGACAACGTTTTCCAACTAGGTTATTTTTGAACTGTGGTTTTTTTCGGAAGGTTCAATGCGTGTCCTAAAAAGAAGCACAGGAGATGGAGAATCCGAGAGAACAAGCCACTTTATTTCGTCATTTTCCATTGAGTGAGATTCAAGTTGATTACCAAGTACAACTGCCACCCCGGACGACGTCTCTGACCAACTCAAAATCAGGGGTAGCTTTATACTACATCTTGACAAAACATTAACTTGTTGATTTAGCATATACAGCAAGAAAATGAACAATACTGCTGACCCAGTGCACCTTATCATGGGTGGGAACATGCCACGGGGTCCACATATGTCAGTTTTTCTGCTTCGTGGCATCTCAAAGTCCAGAAAAACATGTTCTTTATGGCACTTAAAGTACAGAAAAAACATGTTATATAGACCTATAGATAGTCATACGTGTTTTCCACCCTGTTGTCATTCCAAAGTCCATAATATTAGGTGAATTAGCATGACCACCACATAATATTACCCACAGAACCTTCTTGCCTTCGTGTTGGATGTTGTTACATTCTGAACATTCTGCCATCGCCCGATGTTATTTCAAAGTCATAGCCTCACTCCATCGGTCTTTCTTTAAGTTTTAAAAACCCCGAGTGGCAGTTTACGCTATAATGTCTGCGTGTTTTAAAATATAACTGATATCGAAACAAAACAGACAGATCATCTCATCCAGATGAACCTTTATTGAAATCAGGCGATGCCTTCTTTATATTCCAATTGAAATAGGCAAGAAAACATATGCAGAACTAAATAAATGTGGCCCTATAGCCACTTACGTGTTGGCAAACAGCTGAAATAAATTAGAAATAATAAAATAAACTGCATATAATATGTGCCTCGTAAACCTTAGGCATCAATAACCCGACACAACCTGAACCTTCAGAACATAAAAACGAGGTCAAATGGGCTGATTAAGGACATGACGTACACTTCATACTACAAGCACAGACAATGAGACTCGTCTTTTCAGATGTAGGTAACAATACTAACAATAACTTTTATTTATTTATTTATTTTTTTAGTAGTTAAACCGCCACCCGCCCGAATTTAATTAAAATATAATTTTTCGTCACGTCGTACCGTGGTTGTAACCGCAATCCGCGCATCTCTAATCTGTAATCTGTAGGGGAATATATTTTAAAAATAACCTTCCCAACACTGAAGGTTAATAAACAATTAAAACTGTGTTAAAATAATTGTCGGCGATAATGAATTAATTATTTAATGCAAAATGAACCCGTGAACGTGTCCGGCCCTAAAAAAAAAAAAAAAACAACTCTAGATCTGTTTGCGATGAGGAAAACTTTACAACATAGATCAGAAAATCGCATGTTTTAAGATCTGGTGTCACTCGCAAAGTCAAACATTTCCTTCGCTGTGAAAACGCTGAAGAACCACCGAGCTAAAACAACATTTGATCGTCTTATAATCACTGTCTCCGCAAAAGAAAAAAAATTAAAAGTAAATCTGAAAATCCGATTCTCTTTTTCTCAAAAACGAAACGACCGAAATCCACACGACTCGTCCTCATTATCCCCCTCAGTCCCATTTGAACCCTCTCCTCTCCTCGCCGCCCCCTACGCCTTAAAGAGGGAACTGCGCTAATAATTCTCCCATCTAACGAGACTCCGACAGATAAATCCAGCCCTTCGCTAATAGATTTTCCTTT
This sequence comes from Boleophthalmus pectinirostris, assembly GCF_026225935.1. NCBI lineage: Eukaryota > Metazoa > Chordata > Actinopteri > Gobiiformes > Gobiidae > Boleophthalmus > Boleophthalmus pectinirostris. The sequence goes on along the minus strand of NW_026571299.1, from coordinate 5,568,867 downwards.
TCTGGGGAATTATCCGTCGCTGAAAGAAGCCAATTGAAAACCAATGCTTGCATATTATCCCCTCTGTAATTAACAGGATTCGAATATGAGCGAGCTTCAATGGATTTAAATCGTTTCCATGTGACGAGCTTCTAATCTTGTGAACCAAAAAAAAAAAGGAGGAGGAGAAAAAAAAAAAATGTCAGGGAGCGTTTGAGGTTTAAAATATGCGAAATGTTACAGCTAATTGCCGTGGAGAGGGAAAGAGGGAAAAGAGGGAGCGGGGTAATTATCAGGGAGAAAGAGGGCGGCCAATGGGAGAGCGGCGACGCGGGAGGGGGCGGGGCCAAGAGGCGAACGTGGACGAGCCCGTGTTTGTTTGTTTGTTTGTTTGTTGGACTGAACCCGGACTGAACCAGGTCTAAACCAAGTCTAAAGTAGGACTAAACTAGGTCTAAACCAGGACTGAACCAGGTTTAAACCAGGTCTAAACCAGGTCTAAACCAGGACTAAACCAGGACTGAACCAGGACAACACCAGGACTAAACCAGGTCTAAACCAGGACTAAACCAAGACTAAACCAGGACTAAACCAAGTCTAAACCAGGACTAAACCAGGACTAAACCAGGTCTAAACCAGGACTAAACCAAGACTAAACCAGGACTAAACCAGGTCTAAACCAGGACTAAACCAGGTCTAAACCATAACTGAACCAGGACTGAACCAGGACTAAGCCAGGACTAAACCAGGTCTAAACCAGGACTAAACCAAGACTAAACCAGGACTAAACCAGGTCTAAACCATAACTGAACCAGGACTAAGCCAGGACTAAACCAGGTCTAAACCAGGACTAAACCATGACTAAACCATGACTAAACCAGGACTAAACCAGGACTGAACCAGGACTGAACCAGGACTAAACCAGGACTAAACCAGGACTGAACCAGAACTGAACCAGGACTAAACCAGGACTAAACCAGGTTTAACCAGGTCTAAACCATAACTGAACCAGGACTGAACCAGGTCTAAACAGGACTAAACAGGACTGAACCAGGACTAAACCAGGACTGAACCAGAACTGAACCAGGACTAAACCAGGTTTAACCAGGTCTAAACCATAACTGAACCAGGACTGAACCAGGTCTAAACCAGGACTAAACCAGGACTGAACCAGGACTGAACCAGGACTAAACCAGGACTAAACCAGGACTGAACCAGGACTGAACCAGGACTAAACCAGGACTGAACCAGGTCTAAACCAGGACTAAACCAGGACAAAATCAGGTCTAAACCAGGAGTAAACCAGGTCTACATCAGGTCTAAACCAGGACTAAACCAGGACTGAACCAAGTCTAAACCAGGACTGAACCAGAACTAAACTAGTTCTAAACCAGAACTAAACCAGGACTAAGCCAGAACTAAACAAGGTAGACACCAGGTCTAAACCAGGACTAATCTTGGACTAAGACTTGGAATCTAGAAAACCCTGAGTCCGTGGAGCAGGATGCCTCAAAGCTCGATCGGGCGTCGGCTGCTCTTCGCCCCGTGGATCGTGGAGTTCTGCGTCGCTCCTTTCGCCCGCGGTCACCCGACGGTCTACGCGGGCGCACCTCCGGGCCCGACCCAACACTCGGAACCGTAACGATGGCGAAAAACCCACCACTTCAATCCAGGTTAAAAAAATCATTGCGACGCATGACAGGATAACACCTCACTGACATAACTTTTTGTCTCTATTTATTTATTTATCAGCAAAAAAATAAAATAATAATAAAAGATGAAATTTCTATGTTATAAAGTTTTTAACATCCCTTCTCTGTGACGACGACAAAAACTGCAATCCTGAAATGCGGTTGTCATGGAAACAACAATGTCACTCATATGTGGGTTGTCGGAGAAACTGTGATGTCACTCGTCAGGTTGCCAGGGAAACGTCAGTGTCACCCAGAAATGGTTGTCAATTCCATGTCACTCCAAGATTTATGTCAGGAATATGGTATGTCAGTCAGAGAGGGTCGTCATGGAAACTGCAATGTCACTTCAGATGTGGTTGTCGGGAAAATTGTGAATGTCACTCAGAAGTGGTTGTCAAGGAAACAGTGAAGTTACTCAAAAGCGGTTATCAAGGAAATTTACTGTCACTCACAGATGGTTGTCAGGGAAACGGTGATGTCACTGAAATGTGGTTGTCAGAGAAATTTGCTGTCACTCAGAAGTGATTGTCAGGGAAACGGGGATGACACTCAGAGATGGTTGTCACGGAAACGATTATGTCACTCAGAGATACTTGTCAGGAAAATTGTGATGGCACTGAGAAGCGGTTGTCATGGAAACGGTGATGTCGCTCAAATGTGGTTGTCAAGGAAATTTGCTGTCACTCAGAGATGGTTGTCAGGGAAACGATGATGTCGCTCAAATGTGGTTGTCAGGGAAACAATGATGTCATTCAAATGTGGTTGTCAAGGAAATTTGCTGTCACTCAGAGATGGTTGTCAGGGAAACGATGATGTCGCTCAAATGTGGTTGTCAGGAAAATTTACTGTCACTCAGAGGCGGTTGTCAGGGAAACAGGGATGACACTCAGGGATGGTTGTCACGGAAACGACTGTGTCACTCAGAGGCAGTTGTCAGGAAAATTGTGATGTCACTCAAAAACTGGTTGTCATGGGGAAACAGTCATTGAAGTTGTTTTGATATTATGTTTGTTGTTTTGTTAGTTTTTTTCCCGGTCTGTTTCATATTATCTTTTTTTTTAGCTCTGGTTTTGACTTGTTTTCGCTGTGAATGGTCTTAATTTTAAAAAAAAAATTGACTTTTAATTAAAATTTAAACCTTTCTCTGGGTCTCGGCCTGGTCCCGGTTCAGTCTCATTCACGTCTTTTAATCCCAGTTTAAAAGCCAACTCTTTTCTCATCGGAATAATACCACGTCTGAAGTATTATTTGGTGTAAGTGGGATCAAGGCTTCTCTTTGTCGCGTCTGGAGCACTTTTGGACAGTGGCTTTTCAAATGGAACACGCTCGAATCAAATGGACGAACGGACCGTCTGCGATTCATAGAGAGAGAGAGAGAGGCTTTTCACAGAGACTGACAACAGAACAGGACAGGTTTGGCCTTGAGTTTGAAACATGCAAAAAGAGAAGGCAAAAAAGAAGACGGGAGATCATTTTTCAGACAAGTTTGTGCTGGAAATGGAATCGAAATGAGGTTGAGTTGTTGCGACAAAAAGTATTCTGAATCATGAACAAAAAAACATCGAGGAGTATTGTTACAGCTATAGCCCGAGAGACACATTTATTCTGTTTTTTTTTTTAGTTTTCAGCTACTACTTTAAAGGCTCCATATTACGCAATTTTCTGATCTATGTTATAATGTTGTTTCCTCGTCAAAAACAGACTTGGATTTGTGTTTTGCGTTCTTCTCTGTTCCATCTGTTCCTTGTCATTTCTTCAACATTATCTTTTATCTTGATACGATAAATTTAGTTTCCTTTTTATCATTAATATTAGTTTGTACGACCAGAAACGTAAACAAAGAAATCCTTACGTTTTTTTCATTCTCATTGTGGTCTATTTTGCACGATCATAAACGATAAACTTTTGTGCCGTTGTTACCGTTATTATTAGTTTGTACGACCATAAATGAAAACAAAAAAATCAAAAAATTTTTCATTCTCGTTACTGTTTATTTTGTACGATCATAAACGATAAACTTTGTGCCTTCTTTATCATTATTAGTTTATATGAACATCAGCAAAAATATATTTCTGTGTTATATAAAAAAAAGTGTGAACCACGTCCTTTTGTAGCCAGACTGGTGCCACCTCGTGCCTCCGCTCAATTTCATTTCTCTCCAGCGACTAGGTCAGGAATCACAATACACTAGATGGTTCACAAAAATCCTGGAAGTGCAAGTTCAGGCACCAGCCAATCAGCGAAGAAACAGACATTCTGTGTTGTCAACAATTCCCAAGATCGAGGATTTAAAGCCAAAACAAACGCTATGTTCAGACTGCAGGGTTTAACGCTCAGTTCCAATTTTTTGTGATATCCGATGTTTTTGCGAGGTCGTTCACATTTCCAATTAAATGTGACTTGTATGTGACTCCAGTGTGAACATTAAACTGCCCGAAAGTGTCCCACATGTGACACTGGAGACACGACGACGTCAACCGCAGCGAGCGTCTCTGTGTTTACGGAAGTTGTCCAAACATGGACGCAGCATCGAGCACCTGGAGATTTTAAAGTTCCTCTCGTACCGGAGCCAGAACATGAACAACTTACTTGTTTTAAGGAGGAGATTGAGAAGGAGAAGGACGAGGTTTTTGGTCGTGGTGTTTTGTGGGGCAGCGGCAGCGACGTCCGTTGAAAGGAACGTGTGGATGTGGAGACGGAGCCAAGAGTGGTGAGTGGAGATGTGCTTCACTTCAGTGACACGGAGTTCATTAACAATTTTCATATAAGGAGAAGAACATTTGTGTACATTTGTGGCTTGTTGATAACGTGTAGGTGGATGAATGCACTTTGGCCGTTCAGACTGAAGTCGCATGTCAAAAGATCAGATATGTATCGGTTTCAGGAGCACATATCCAAGTGTCCTGGGTCACATTTGAAAAAATTGTATCTGTGTGGTTCAGACTGACATTAAAAGATCAGATACAGGAACATAGAGGCCAAAAAATTGGATTTGGGTCACTTCAGGCTGCAGTCTGAACGCAGCCTAAGAGAATGTTTGGTGAATTTTATCAAGGGGAAAGATGTTATTGTCCTTCTTCCTACGGGGTTTGGCGCATTACATACGTCACGACCAAATAGCAGCGAAGTACCTGCCTACCGCTGAGTGAACGAATCCTAATGCTGCGAGGTCAGACAGTTTCCACAAAGTGAAACCGGCTGATGAATCGGTACGTTTTTCTGGCCAAAAATATGAAGACTGAGTAAAACTTCATGCTGGAACTGTTGAACTGTTAGTGCTGCACTTTACTTGTTGAAAAGTTTTGTTTACTGTTAACAAGGAATTTATTTTTTATAATATTTCATACATTTGTTGCTTATTTGAGAATATTTTATTTAACTTATTAGTATTACCAAGCAGCACTTTGCATTTATTTTATTTTCATGTTTGTAAAATGTTAAAACCGATTGTTGGTTTCATAAAAAACACAAATAAACAACAAGTCAGTGGAATCGAAAATGAACCAAACCGTGACCTCAAAACGGAGATAAGGACTGAACTGTGATTTTGAGTACCGTTACTCCTCTGGTAATACAGGAAGTGCTCCACTGTGTTTTTAAACTCTACACACCTTCAGTAGAATCATTCGGATGATTTCAGCCGCGGAGTTTCCGATCTCTACTGAACAAAAAGGTAAAAGGAGCCGTTAACTTGAAAACGACCACTTCATGTCATCACAAATTGGAACGGAGCATTTTGAGCTTTGGAGATGTAAACAGACTAAAAGTAAAGATGTGTGAATGAAACAAAACACAACTCCAGGTCTGTTTTTGAGGAGGTAACAACAATATAACATGACTTAAAGGTTGTATAGAGGATTTTCCAAGGAACGAGAAATCCAGCGACTGTTTGTCCTTTTTCAAATGTTGCGCATGCGTGAAACCACCCCCCCTCCCCTACAGCTCCTACGTAGAAACGCCTCCTCCCTCCTCCTCCTTACGCCAGAAACAGGTTTGTTTACAGCCGGTGCTGCACATGACTTGTAAACAACTAACTACAGTGTTGTTAGGACAAGACGGAGAAGTGAGGAGCAGGGGGAGGGTGTGCGGACATTTCGTTCGCGGACGAGAAGTGAGGAGCAGGGAGAAGAGCGGAGCAGGGAGCAGGGAGAGGAGAGGAGAGAGGAGAGGGGAGCGGTGCGCGAGATTCCGTGCCCGGAGAAGTGAGGAGCAGGGGGAAGAGTGGATCGGGCAGCGGGGAGAGGAGCAGGAAAGGGGAGCAGAGAAGGTGCGCGGAGATTCAGTGCGAATGAACTAGCTACAACACGCAGCAGCAAGCGGACTCTTTCTTTGCCTTGAAAATTACGTTTTCAGACATAGGATATCACTTTCGTGTCCTGAAAAACGTTTGTCTAGCTCTTGGAAATAAAGTACGTTTTCATAATAAGCAGAAGTTTCCTGTCCAGGAGTAATTTGTGGACCAGTGCGTCAGTCTTTAGACCCTGCGTCTGCTTCAGTCGCGCCATCGCTGGAATGAATCTTCCAAGAATCACCTTAGTTTGGCTTCGCTGCTTTTCCTCTTGTCTTCTTCTTTCAGCGACCTCAAAAAATGGACTTTCTTTTGCGGCGAACTGCTCCTGGATTCTTGTCGCCATTGCAACAAACTTTGTGCGAACTGCGAGGAAGATATAGGTCAAAAAAAGCCGCTAAGAACTGTTGTGTTGGTGGAGTAAACAGCGTCTGTGCGTCTTGCGTCTGTGGACTGCGTGACAGTCGTACGTAAACCACGTACCGGCGGCGCAGGCAAGTCAGTTACACTAGAAACGTAGGGAGATTGATTGACAGCCTGTCAGCTCACAGATAACGAGGCAGTGTCGTTATCTATTGGCAAATGTTTAGCCCCACCACGTCCAGAGTTGATGAATTTTTATTCTCTTTTTTTTGGTCATCATAATTACAAGGCGACTGCATCTTTATAATCTATCATTGACAATTTGAAACAAAAAAAACAAAAAACAAAAATCCTCCATACAACCTTTAAAGCTCACAAGAGTCACAAGAGAATTTTGTGTAATAGCACCTTTCACTACAAATCAATCAATCTGGGCAATTATTCTCGCAATTACTAGTACTACTTTCTACTCCAGAGTATTTTCTTACACTTCTTTACACTTCTTCTTGTGTATTTTGAAGTGTCTGTGCTGTTTGTGAAATCCCGTATCCGTGTTTATGTCGGTGTTCTGTGCAGCTGCTCCGTCTGCACCGGGGGCTGATGGGAATCGGAGTCTCTCTTGCCCCACGGCTCAGGTCTGTAGTTCAATCCTCCCGACGCTCGTTAACCACTCACCTTTCAGCAGCAGCCTCTAGCCAATCAGACGCCTCCGGGGCCTGTCCAAGTCCCGCCCCTTTCACTTGATTTAATTTGGATTTTGTCTCCCCACTGCAGACGCAGAACTGTAAACTGGAATGAGAACTACAATAAATACAGAAGAAAAATACTATTACGAGGCAAGAAAAAGTTTCAAAGTAAAGGGCTTTGATTAGGCTTTTTCTGATCCTGTTCTGATGTTGTTTCCTCTTCACAAACAGACCTGGACTTGTGTTTTGTTTGAGTTCTTCTCTCAAACTGTTCTCCACTGTGGCAAAAGAAGAAATTCAATTTGTCAACTGGACAAAACTTTATTTTGGTTGAAGACGTTTTGCAGCTCATTCAAACTGCTTCTTAATCCGTGTGTCATTCATTCATTTGTTTTTCGATATAAAATCAAAAATAAGAAAATGAAAAAAACAAGTTTTCTTCATTATTTGTCTCCAAAACCAAAATAAAAAAAAACCATAATGATTAATTTTTTCAGTTTCCCGTTTATGTAACTTCCGTGACTGCAAGGGACCAGACCGAGACTGAGACGGGGTCAGAGACCGAGACCAGGCCGGGACCAGACCGGAGGCTCAGAGTCAAAGCTCGGAGTCTCGTCTGGTCCCGCTCTAGTCCTGGTCTGGTCCCGGACCTGGATCAGTCCTGGTTCAGTCCGTACGCGGTGCAAAAGTCCGACATCACAGTCACATAAACGGGAAACGGACTTTATCCGTTTTTTTCCATTTTTTTCATTTAAACATAAAATCGAAAACTGAAAAAACTAATCCGTTATCTGTTTTTTCATTTTGGTTTTGGAGACAAATAACGAAGAAAACTGTTTTGTTTTGTTTTGTTTGTTTTCTTATTTTTGGTTTTATATTGAAAAACAAATGAACGAATGATACTGAGATTCTTCTTCATTTCTGGTCAAAATGCTGGTGAACATTTCCTTATATCTGGAGCTAACTACACTGAAACTACTCTGAAACTAAACACACACACACTTTTACAGTTTACAGTTTCTGTTTTTTAGCTCGGTCTATTGAACTGTACTAAGTGTGGGTCATATTAACAGAATCATTCAGGTCATAATTGGAGCTTCCACACCTCTGGACCTGACCTGACTACAGTTATTGTTCTTTGTTTGTTGTGATTTAGGTTTGAAGATGGAGTTGTAAATATTAGACATATGTTGGTGTCTGAGGCCTCAATTTGTGTTTAGAGAAGGATTGTCTTTCTTAACAAATGTATCTTCTGTAACTCCCCTCTCAAACCAGTTCTGTTCTCTGGTTAAAGTCTCGGTCAGACTGGAGTGTCAAAAAAAGCCCCAGATGTCTCTATTTGGACGCCTTTGCACTGGAGTTCAGACGCCCCTGACCCACATCTTTGACACTGTGGACAAACGGAAGAAACATACTTGACGCGGCAACGGAAACAAGTGTCCGGTCCAGGTCTTTTCCCGAAATTATGGTGTTTTTATTACATGAAACCATCAGCGGAGGCGATCGCCATGTATATATTTATACTCCTAATGACACTGGATCAGTCCTGGTCTAGTCCTGGTTTAGTCCTGGTCCAGTCCTGGTCCAGTCCTGGTCTAGTGCTCGTCCAGTCCTAGTCTAGTCCTGATTTAGTCCGGTCCTGGTCCATCTAGTCCTGGTTTAGTCCTGGGCTGGTCCTGATCTAGTCCTGGTCTTGTCCTGATCTAGTTCTAGTCTAGTCCTGGACTAGTCCTGGTGTAGTCCTGGTTTAGTCCTAGGCCGGTCCTGGTCTAGTCCTGGTCTAGTCCTGGTGTAGTCCTGGTCTAGTCCTGGTGTAGTCCTGGTTTAGTCCTAGGCCAGTCCTGGTCTGAACCTGGTCTAGTCCTGGTTTAGTCCTGGTTTAGTCCTGGTTTAGTCCTAGGCCGGTCCTGGTCTGAACCTGGTCTAGTCCTGGTGTAGTCCTGGTTTAGTCCTGGTTTAGTCCTAGGCCGGTCCTGGTCTAGTCCTGGTTTAGTCCTGGTTTAGTCCTGGTTTAGTCCTAGGCCGGTCCTGGTCTGAACCTGGTCTAGTCCTGGTGTAGTCCTGGTTTAGTCCTGGTTTAGTCCTCAGCCGGTCCTGGTCTGAACCTGGTCTAGTCCTGGTGTAGTCCTGGTTTAGTCCTGGTTTAGTCCTAGGCCGGTCCTGGTCTGAACCTGGTCTAGTCCTGGTGTAGTCCTGGTCTAGTCCTTGCGATCGGCTCGGTGTTTGCAGCGTATAAATTTATACTCCGCTAAGTTCAGCATTTTTAACTTCTGACACCAACTCCCTGGACGCACGTCTACAGCGGCGACGCCAGATTCACGCTGACGCCCGGAGATGTTTTGACGCTCTGGTCTGAACGGGCCTTTAGATCTTAAACTCTTTTGTGAAGTAGCTTTATTTCTCAACTAAACAGCCACTTCAAAAGACGATGTACAAACACAGACGAGAGAGCAACACAGGACCTCAGTCTAATGTCCATCTCCAACTGAAATCCACTCCTTTGAGGACAGTGAGGTACAGATCTATATTTAACTCTCTAACGTAGATATTCTGCCGCAAATCTAACACGAACATGTCGTCGCTTAACTGGTCAAAGCAGAAATAAAACCAAAACACTTCTAAAATGTGACTCGTTACTCCACTTCTGCCTCGGGAGCTCAAATCGACGGGTAACTCAAATCGTCAGGACACAGGTTCAGAGTTGTTTGAGCTTTTTATTATTTTTATTATTATATTTTTCTGTCCAGTTCGCTTAAGTTTCATTTGAACATTTTTAAAAATCAAACCATTTCATCAAACTCCCCAAAACTTCAGATTTGTCTGTAAGATTTCCTGTGGGTTCGAACGCTTCCTGTGCCGTGTAAAAGTTCACATTTTGAAAGGCACCAGACGCTGTGGTGTTTTGAAAAGGCTCCAAGGACGTGGCTGCCTCCGCCTCCCCGCGCTCAGCTTCATAATCTATTCATTTGTTAATTAGCAAAAATATTCACAGTGTAAAACAAAGGACCAAGGACGGCTAACTTTGAGAAAACCAAGGAAAAGAACTCTGAAAACATGCAGCCGCGCACCGACGACTGATGTTTTGAAAAGTGATTTTATCTGTAATTAAAAAGTCACAAAAGTCCTTTGTTTTGTCTGTCATCGTTTACATTTTAATTCTGAATGACCAGTTTATAGACGTTTACCGAGTGGACGGGAGTTTCCACGTCCACAGGTTCAAAGTGGAAAAACAAAAAGACCAAACCAGGACTAAACGTGGACTAAATCTGGAAGTCCTGAGCATTTTTGGAAGGATTTGAACTAAACCAGGTCTGTGTAGTAGAAGTAGTAGTAGTAGTAGTAGTATTACTAGTAGTAGCAGGAGTAGGAGTAGTAGTGCTAGTAGTAGTAGTGCTACTACTACTACTACTACTAACTAATACTACTACTAGAAGTAGTAGTAGTAGTAGTAAATCCAACTTTAATTTAATAAAATGCAAGATTATATACATGTAATGCCATAGTGTGGAACATTTTAGGCAATGCTAAACATCTCCATGGAGACAAGCTGAAAAGTTACATAGCTACTACTACTACTACTAGTACTCCTGCTACTACTACTGCTACTACTTCTATTACTATTACGATTAGCATTACTGTTTCTACTACTACTATTAAATTACTACTACTACTAATATTACTATTACAACTATTACTACTACAACTGTTACTACTACTACGTCAGGTGTAAGTGTAAAAAAGTGTAAAGCAATAAAGCACTTAAATCATCCAAATGGAATGGTAAGTGTACTACTACTACTACTACTACTACTACTACTACAATTATTACCACCCCTACTACTTATTCAGTTCTTGGACTAAACCAGCTGCTACTACCACTATGACCACTACAACAACTACTGTTACTGTAATTACTACTATTACTACTCCTGCTACTATTACTACAATTACTACTTCTGCTATACTACTACAATTACTACTCCTGCTACTACTACTACAATTACTACTCCTGCTACTATTACTACTATTACTACTCCTGCTACTATTACTACAATTACTACTCCTGCTACTATTACTACTATTACTACTCCTGCTACTATTACTACTACTCCTGCTCCTCTGACAGCGGCGCACAGACTTGTCTTTGCTTATTTCATGTCTTCTTCAGGCGTCGGTGAAAGTGTAGGTTTATGAAATCCTGAGCTCCGGCGTGAGCGGCGTTCACTGACACACACACACACGCACGTCCATCACACACACACACGCACGCACACACACACACACACACACACACACAGACACACACACACACACACACACACACAGACACTGACACACACACACAGGCAGAGAGACACACACACACACACACACACATCACACACACACACACACGTCCATCACACACACACACACACACACACAGGCAGAGAGAGAGACGTTTACGTGACTGACAGCGTGGGAAAAACCATCCCTGTTACTGCCAATCAGGACAGAGACAGAGAGAGAGAGAGAGACTGTGACAGAGAGAGAGAGAAGAGGGGGAAGAGAGAGACAGATTCGAAAGAGGAGAGACAGAAGAGAGAGTGAGTGTAGAGAGAGGAGAGAGAGACCAGGACCAGACCAGGACTGAGACAAGGAACAGGACCAGGACTGAGACAAGGACTGAGACCAGGAACAGGACCAGGACTAAGACCAGGACTGAGACCAGGTACAGGACCAGGACTGAGACAAGGACCAGACTGGGACCAGAACTGATCCCAGAACTGAGACTGGGACCGAGACCAGGACTGAGACCAGTTTAGTCCTGGTTTAGTCCTGGTTCAGTACAGCATCACAGTTTAGTCACGTAAATGGGAAACGTTTACGTGACTGGTCCCGCCTGGTCCTGCTCTGCTCTCAGTCCCGGTCTGGTCCCGGCCTGGTCTCCGTCCGGTCTGGTCTCGGTCTCAGTCCTGGTCTGGTTCCAGTCTGGTCCCGGACCTGGATCAGTCCTGGTTCAGTTCGACATCGCAGTCAGAAGTCATGTAAATGGGAAACGTCCGTTATGTTTTTTCCATTTTTCATTTAAACACAAAATCGAAAACAAAAAAATTTATCGTTATCTGTTTTTTCATTTTGATTTTGGAGACATATTTTTTATTTTATTTTTAGAAAAACTAATGAACGAATGATACACGGATCATCCTAATCCTTTTTCATCCTGCATTTAAATTTTCACTTTCACAAACCCCCCCTATCCCCGCCCACTTTTCTGACCTCACATTTGAAAATCCAAAACATCTAGACTCTGGGTTCAGAAATGTCACAGAGACACAGTATTTTTCAAAATATTAAAACGTAAATGAAGAAACAGAAGTCAGTCGACCTGTTTCGATCAATTTTACGGTTTGTGATGGACAAAAAGTGAAATAATTAAATGTGATGTTTTACTTTGTTTTACTTTAAATACCCAAAAGTGTATGTTAAGTCTTTTTCCAAGCTGCTGGATTCCATTGGACACGTGTCAAACCTTGAGGGCTTTAAGCAGACTTTAAAATAACTCAAAAACATCTGCCGTGTTTTAAAGAGGAGTTTTCTCTGCAGATTATCGACTAAATGAGAGACGCCGCGTGAAGCTGCGAGGAGACGAGCTGCTGCGGCGGGGAGAGCGAGGTTAGTTTCACCAGAGGAGCGGTGGGAGTGTGTGTGTGTGTTTGTTTGTCTTGAGGTGTGTGTGTGTGTGTGTTCATGGAAAATAACTGAGGTGGTTCTTTTGCATTGTGTCCATATGAGCAGGACTGTTGTACATGTTAAGCTCAAAATAATTGACTCATTTCATCAAGACCAGGTCACAAATGTGTGTACCAAATTTTGTATGTCTACAACAAAGTACAATTTTGCTGTTCCATGCAATCTCCCTAAGGGGCGCTATTGTGTCCATTTTAGATTTTATTATGGGTGTCCACCAATGATTAAAGTTTGAGTGAAATCGGCCAAAGTTTGTGCGAATTATCAAAATTTGATGGTGAGCTGCAAAAATAAACCCGAAATTTGCAATGTTACCACGGCAACACCTTTTGATCTTTAAAAAAAGCTTTTAACAACTTTTAATGTCGCACTTGTCTAGATGATACAGAATGATTCTGGTGAGTCTGAGGACGAGTTCGTTCAAATACGAGGACAGGAAAATGCACCTTCGGCGGCAGGTTGCAGAATAGAGAGGTCAGTCCAATATGGCCATCTTCCTGTTGGTTGCCTAGCAACCGCGTAATATACTTTTTTGTTCGTATTCCCATGGTGCATCTGTGTACCAAATTTGGTTTGACTACGCCAAAGTTTTTGTTACTCGTCCTATTGGTGAGGACAGATGTTTGGCCTGTTGCCGTGGCAACACGATGGGAAATGGTGTGGGGAAAATCTTTTCTTATTTGAATCTGTTCAGGGTTGGGGCGTCAACCAACGATTAAAGTTTGAGTGAAATCGGCCACAGTTTGTGTGAATTATCACTTGTTGAAGTTTGATGACGAGTGACAAAAACAAACGAGGAACAATAACAAGAGGTCGTACGCCCACGGACGCTCAGGTCTAATAATGAGTCACTTTTATATGGTGCTTTTCTGGACACTTAAAGAAGCTTTACAGCAGGAGTCTCCAACCTGGAGCTCAGGAGCTTCCAGTCGCTCTCCAAGTAGCTCGCCAAATTATTTCTGAATTATACGTTCTGTGCTGAACAAGTAAAATTGTTCAATTATACCTGATTTTCCCAGTGTCTCCCATCTGACCAGACCCGACCCTGCTGCTTTCGTCTGGAATGTTTCACAGTGTGGCTTTAAACCATTCTGTCTTCACGGAGACCAAACCAGACCAAGACCAAGTATCGTTTATGTTTATCACTCAAAAATACTTGTAGAACATTTGTCAAATATGAAAACAACTTGGAGAAAATCTAAATCTAAATCAAACGCTTTTCTCCACTGAGATGTTATTGCTTCGTCTGGAATGTTCCACAGTATGGCTTTAAACCTTTCTACCTTCAAGGAGACCAACAAACCAGACCGAGTTACAGGTCAGAAGTCACACTGTGGAACATTCCAGGCAGAGCAACGACATATTTATAGAAACAAGAAGGCGACAAACTCCAAACCGAAAAGTTAGTGCACAAGTCAAAGCATGAAAATATAATAAATTCTTTTGAGCAAGACACGTCCCCCTCTGTCCCCGTAGAATCAAAACTGTGTTATAAATTCAGAATCTGTCCGTCTTCCGTCCTTCTCGTCCTCTCGGCGCCCGGGTCCCGTTCTCCGGCGTCTGGAGCGTTGTTGATTCTTTGTTATTGTGTTGGTTTTATCTGTAATGACTCCAGTTAATGGGAGTCGCTCGGCTGCGTTCAAATCACTTCTATTTTCAATTATTTACTTTTAATTAGAGACAAGACGAACGCCGGCCATTAGCCTGTTGCATACGTCATTTTTATTTATTTTTTTGTTATTGTTTTTGTTGTCAATGTTGCACACAAACATTCGGTGATGGGACGGGAGGTGAGTCGCACTTTTGACGGACTTTTTTTAAAAAAATGTTTGTAAAAGCGAAATTTCAAACTTGATTTCAATATTAAAAGGTCCACTGTGTATCTTTCCTGCTTGTCGCCGTGGAGATATTACTGTTTTGCCTTGATTATTTCACAGGAAGGAAACAAACGTGGTGTGGAGACAGTTAAATGGTCAGATCTGTGGAGAAGCGAGCCTGCACGTGGTAAGAATTCATGTTTTGTAAGGGATTTTTGAGCTATAAAACATCTGCAATTGAACGAATGCGAGGGAGATACATTCCGTCTAATGCTTCACTGCGGAACGAAATAACATCTCCCTGGAGACAAGCAAGTAGGGGACCCTCCACCTTAGAAGTTACACAGTGCGGCTTTAAGACAGAACAGACTCGATACTATACGGCACAGGTGTCAAACATACGGCCCGGGGGCCAGATCCGGCCCTCCAAGAACTTTAATCTGGCCCTCGGCTGATTTTCTACTAAAATATTTTAATTATATATTTTCTATTAAAATATTGTTCATTTTCTGTGCCACTTAGCATAACAGCGTCTCCAGCGTCTCTGTACGTGGCCCCTCCCACCAGAGCAGCACAAATGAAGACTTGTCTCTTTCCAAACGCTCTTAAAGGACGATCGTTTTGACTGTTGACACCTTCATCAGAAAAATGTCAAAAATGAGAAAAGTGGAGCCGAGCGCAAGATTTTGAAAGAAAAATGTACTTATTCCTATTTGCAAACAAGTTAATGTTAAAACATTGTGTTGAAATTGCATTTTTCTTAAAGTTTCAGGTTGTTCATAATATTATTATATTTTGTAAAAGAAAGATTCATCAATTTAAAAAGATTTCTGTAATAGATTTGCATTTCTCTGCACAAATATTTGAACTTATTATTTTTGGGGTTTATATGACTTGAGTTTTCTGATCCGGCCCCTTTGGGATCAAAGTAGGTTGGATACGGCTCCCGGACCAAAATGAGTTTGACACCCCTGCTATACGGACTCCGATATCACACTGAACACGTTTACATGTTTTTTTAATTGTTGTGAATTAAAATATTCTCCTTCGAGTTTACATGGAAATAATAATTCCAAATTGAGGTTAACAGTGTCCCTCCTTTATCGCGGGGGTTACGTTCTAAAAATAACCCGCGATAGGTGAAATCCGTGAAGTAGTCAACTTTATATTTTACAATTATTATATCTGTCTTACACCTCGCTTCAGTGTTCTCGCTTTTAAGTCCAAGATTAGTCCCGATTTAGTCCTGACCCGCCCGTGTGTGATCACTACCCACAACATTTAAAACCTGCCCTTTTCAGCAACTATTTGCAGGTATTTGTATGATCGTTACACTTTCCTCTGTCTTTTAGGTGCGAGCGCAGAAGTCTTTCAGTGCAAAACCTTTCGTTGACATTGTGGGTTTTGTCGGGGAGAAAACTTTCAAACACTTCAGAATCACACTGATACAGATCCAACATTTATGTGAATTTGGAAAGCTGAACACATTCTGTACTGTACAGGAGCCACGGCACGGAGGAGGTTGATTGACAGTGATCTACAGTTCCTCAGCCAATCAGGACGCAGCGGGAGGAACACGATGCACATTCATACACTGTAAAAAAGGCATGCAACATTGCACAAAAAAAAATTTTTATAATTATATTATTTAGAATTATTTATTAATTATTTATTTATAATTTAATTTATTCATTTATTTTTATTAAAACTCTTGTTATTTCTCCTTTATTGAACTTTTGTTTTGTACATTTTCATATGCCGACCCAAATTTCCAGATTAAATATTACAGATTTTTTCATGTAATTTTGGGGGCGACTAAACATCTGTTTTTTGTTTTTTTTTAAACAATATTTATACCAAAATGACTATGCAATGCTGCCAAATCCTACGTGTATCACTGAATAAGAAAATAAAACTGAAGCAAGAAGTAAGTACAGGTGGCAGTGAAAACAGGAATTGATCTGCAAAATGTCGTCTTGAAAATAAAACGCTCGTCATTTATCCTTAATTCAACTTTTGTTTTGTACATTTGCACATGCTGACCCGTATTTCCAGATTAAATATTACAGATTTTTGGGGACTAAACATCTGATTTTTTGGATTATCTCCGCGCTAAAACTACATAAATATTCCGGATTATCATTTATTACCAGATTTACGGTAATGTTGGGGTTAACCTACTTTGTACATTAAAGTATTAGGCGCTTTTGGGGATGTTTTGGTAGAAATGGTTTTGGTTTGGCAGATGTTGTCTTTAGATTAACAGCACTTTTTTTGGTAAATTGATGAAGTTTTAAATGAGATTTTAAAAAGGTCCTTATCTTACCGTATTTTCCAGGCGCATCAGCTAAAAAATGTGTAATCAAGAAGAAAAAAAACATAAGTTGCACTTTTGGGGGAAATGTATTTTATAAAATCAAGACTAGGAACCGACATTTCCGGTGTAAAGTCAAGTTCTAGTAAAAACAACAGAAGAGAGAACAACACTGTTAACGTCACATATGAACAGTTCTTCAGATAATTATAGCTTAAACAATTCATGTATCATTCGTTCATTCGTTTTTCAAAATAAAACCAAAAATAAGAAAACGAAAAAACAATTATTTTCTTCATTATTTGTCTCCAAAACCAAAATGAAAAACAGATCATGATTTGTTTTTTCAGGTTTCGATTTTATGTTTAAACGTTTCCCGTTTATGTGACTTCCGTGACGGCAATGTCGGACTGAACCAGGGCTGATCCAGGTCCGGGACCAGACCAAAACCAGGCCGGTCTGGTCACATAGGGGCCAAAAAAATCGGACTTGGGTCATTTGAGGCTGCAGTGTGAACGTAAGCAAAGTGCAATTCCGAAAAATACGGTACACAAATGGACTCTTGTAAGATTTAAGTTGAGTTATAATCTTGTTACCTCCTCAAAAACAGACCTGTTGTGTTTTGTTTCATTCACACATTTGAATAACTCTTTATTATTAGTCCTTCTACATCACCAAAGATCAAAATGCTCTGTTCCACCTTGTGATGTCATGAAGCGGTAGTTTTTTTTTTGGAAACAAACACGGCAATGGTCGTCTCGCTCATCATTTTGAAACCTGTAGAAATGTAACAGTAAGATCCTGGCTTAGATTTACGATAAAGTTGGGGTTAACCTACTTTGTACGTTAAAGCATTACGCGGGTTTTGGGGATGTTTCGGTAAAAATTAAAACTGCGACTTTGGTTTGGATGAATTTGGAAACAGATGTTGGTTTTAGATGAACAGAGATTCATGCCAGAAACTGCAGAAATGGTTAAAAAGCCTGTTCCTGATTTTTTTATTTTTTTTCCACGTATTTGACCAAAATCAGTGTTGGGAGTAACGCATTATAAAAGTAACGAATTACAGTAATGCGTTGCTTCTTGTTGTAACGCAGTAATCTTCAGCATTACAGGGCAAAAAATTGTAATATTTTACTAGGTACAAATGTGAGTAACGCGCGTCAAAGCTTTTTTAACCTGGAGGTGGGTTTTTCTTAATACAAATTCGCTAAAATCACGGCGATATCAGCAGCGGTGAAACGCCGGAGACGCGCCCACGTAGACCTTCAGGTAACCAAAGGTGAAAGGACCGACACAGAACTCTACGCTGTTTAGACCTGGTTTACACTCGTCCCTCGCTCTATCGCGGTTCACTTTTCGTGGTCTCGCAGATTTTTTTTTTTTTTTTAGTGCAATTTTGCATGCCTTTTGTTTTTACAGTGTATGAATGCATATTGTGTTCCTCCCGCTGCGTCCTGATTGGCTGAGGGACTCCTGTCTCCTGTACAGAACAGATGTGTTCAGCTGCCAAATTTAAATACATGTTCGATCTGTATCAGTGTGATTCTGAAGTGCTGTTTGTTAAAGAATCACTGGTCGGACCCAAATATGCAGTAACAAAAGTATTTAATAACAAAAATAGTCGTGGACAGGGGGATAGATTCCAGGGGAGGTAGGACGGGTCCAGGTTGGCTGAAGAGCAATGGTGAAGAGGCTGACCAGAGGTAACGGGAAGAGGCTGGCTCCAAAACGGTTGAACTGGGGAACGGACAAAAGTAAACAGATAAGAGTCAAGAACCTACAAAATGCTCAAAAACACAAAAAGCCTGAGTTGTTCACCACTTGGTTGACGGAACGATCTGGCACTGGAGAGCAGGTCAGCAGGTCTCTTATTGCCGGAGATGATTACTGACGAGGATCAGGAGTGGAGCTCAGCAGGTGAGATGATTTGGGGACCCGCCCAGGAAAAACCAAATAAGGTGAGAGAAGGGAAGAGGGAGCAGGGAAAGGAGGGGTAGGAGGAGCAGGGAGAACCTCACACTGTTTGTAAGTTTTCTCCCCAGCAAAACCCACAATGTCTACGAAACGTTCTGCACCGACAAAGGCTCCTGCGCTCGCACCCAAAAGACAGAGGAAGATGTAACCATCGCACAAAAAAGTTGGACTTCTGGACACGTTGAAGGAAGGGAGAAGTTATTTATTTATTTAAAAGGGACAATGCATATTCATGAACATATACTTGTAAATACGCCAGAATTAGCCCAAAGGCTACTTTTCATCTGTCGTCCCTGGCAGGTCAGAGAGATAGAGACATAAAACGCGTCACAATAGACAAACACACAAGCATGACACACAACAGTGACATTTACATAGGAGCAGAACATTAGTGATCACAGATCTGGTTTC
Organism: Boleophthalmus pectinirostris; assembly: GCF_026225935.1. Lineage (NCBI taxonomy): Eukaryota > Metazoa > Chordata > Actinopteri > Gobiiformes > Gobiidae > Boleophthalmus > Boleophthalmus pectinirostris. Next base: position 5,549,608 of record NW_026571299.1, on the reverse strand, counting down.
TCTTAAGCCATCGCTTCAGAATAGTTTTAAATGAACTGAATGTGGTGGAGTCTCTTATAGCAGCTGGGATGTTGTTCCAGATTTCTGTTCCTTGACTGATCACACCTGTTGACTGAAAGTTGTGCGTCTATAGGGTTTTGCACAGTCGCCTCTGGTCGAGGCTCTTGTTCCCCGACCACTAGAGCTGGACCTGGGCTTAATGAACTCACCCAGAGCTGGTGGAGCGAGTCCATTTAAGATTTTGTAGACTGAGCAGGCGAGTTTTAAGTTTGGGAAATTTTCAAAAATTTAGATATTATACTTCTGTAGTATGAGACAATGATGAAACGATAAAGATTTCCTATCAAATATCTTTAACGCTTTTTTAAAAAGTGATTCTATTATTTTTTAAAGGTTGTCATGCTTGTTAGTGACCAGTTAATAATGCTGTATTCAATATGAGAGAGAATCATGCTGTGGAGAAAAATATTTTAGCTGCAGTTTCTGGCAATGATGCTCTAATTTGCCTAAAATTGTGAATATTAAAATTAACAATTTTTGATATTGTTTTTTACATGTTTTTTAAAAGTTAAAGTGGAGTCCAAGGTAACACCAAGATACTTAAATTCATCTACAAACTGGAGTCCCTCACCCCTCAGCACTGTAGCAGAGTCCTGAACCGGGTCGGGTGCTGAAATCAGGACCACGAGCCCGAGCAGCAGGGTGTATGTAAAGCGAGATTGGGTGACAGCCGCTCTTACCCCCGTGAGGTGCAGAGCAGAGTCAGTCCTTTCTCCTGCGGTCACCTTCGAGCCCGTCCGGACAGTGAGTCCTGTTTTAGTCCTAGTTCAGTTCTGGTTTAGTTCTGGTTTAGTCCTGTTTTAGTCCTAGTTCAGTCCTGGTTAAGTCCTCCTCTTCAGTCCTGAAATCAGTCCGAGGTTAGTCCTGTTATAGTCTTGGTTTAGTCCATATATGGCGCAAAAGTTCAGCATCTTTGCAGTTATTTTGGTGAGAGTAACTTAATAGTAATGTCTTAGATTTTAAACATAGTAATATTGTAATGTAAAGAATTACTTTGAAATGACATTAATAAGTCATAAATAAACACATTACAGTTTTAAAGTAGTGACCAAAATATGTAAAGATATATTGTACAAACAGATATTCAGGTCAAAATAAATCCACTGAGTACTGACTGAATCTAACTGTGAAGCGTTTCATTGTGTGAGAATCAGAAAATGGTCATATTTTTATACAGCGCTTTTCCACCTTCAAGGCTCAGAGCGTTTTACAACAAAGAACCACTCACTGAGACCAATAAAGTTTGATTCTTTCCTCTGATGTCTGCTCCTGAAAAAGCCTCCCTCAGGTTTACTTCCTTAATTTTCTTCAGGACGTCGCTTAATATGGCACGTTTGACTGACAGATGAAAAATGGAGGAAATCGAGGAAAGAAATCGAGGAGAAGGAAGCGAGGAAAGAGAATAGAGACGCGGCCCGGGACGGTTGAAACGGCAAAGTCAGAAAGAGGTTTTCAGAGGATATTGATGACAAAGAACTGGATTTTGCGTAATTTTGTGGATGATGTGTTATAATTTGGAAATTTTAAATCGTAATATTGATATAAAACGACTTCATTAAAGAAACAAGTCTGCTCACTTCTGCATTAGAAAACTGATGCCCAATGGGACCTGACGTCGCCGTAAACGTCATCACAACAAAGCGTCGCATGGTGAGGGCCCCTCCTATGAAGAGCTGCATATCATACTATTGAAAATGTTGGTATAGAGTCACCAGATTTTCTTTTTTTTTTGGGAGGGGGGTTGGTAATAATAAAATTGTGAAACGAGTGCGTCATTAAGGAAAAGTGTTCAACAGTCGGTCCATTCATGACAAACATGAGTCAGTATAGTCATTTTTGTGTGTGTGTTTTGGTCATTTTTAAGCAGCTTTTCTTTATTTTACCTAAACAAATGACAATTTATGCTTCTCTTTACTGTTGGCAGGGTGTTACGACCCAGCACGTTGGGGTGAGGGAAGTAACAAAAAGAAAACAAAGATGTGAAATGGAATAAATTAAATAATGTTTAATCAACAGGAATGTAAAAGGTAAATTAACAAAAGACTAAAATATACAGAAAATAACCTGAACTAAGAAACAAAACAACAAAATAAACTGAGTTTTGTGCCACAGAAGGGGTCACGCAGGTTTACACAAAATGAGTGGTAAAACTTAGGGACACACACAAAACCAAAACACAAGTTCCCCAAATTAAACCACATAAACCCACAAACAGAATCGAGTGACCAAATCAAAAAAGCACAAAACAGAACTAAACTACACACACGAACACTAAATGGCAGACTGACCACCAAGGCCAGCAGCCCCGAACAGGTGCAGGCAATTTCCTTAAATAAGTGGGAGGAGGCAGGAGGTGAGGCAGGATTGGCCAGGTGCAGAAGTAATTCACCAATCAGGAACCGGGGCCCTCGACGCAGGATTCAAGGGGAACAATAATGAAATTAATCACACACAAAACTCAATAAACAGCAGGCCTGGGATCAAATTAATTAAAAACAGACACCAGGGACATTTCTTGTATAAAACAGGGACAAATCAATGGTTTTAGATAAAGGTCTGCTTTAACCCTTCCAGCCCGATGGCTTCGTGTACGATATCTGGGAATATGTTTAATATAACCACGCAAACTTTCCAACCATAAAAACAGAAACTTACTTTTTTTCCCATGTAAAGCTGACAGCTGCGGCTTTCTGAGGATAGTTACATTATCCTACGTCACACAGACGCTGCGTGATGACGTAGAGAAAACAAGTGTCTAAAAGGAACTTTCTTTTTCCCAAACTTTACCAAAGAGTGTAGTGAGTCAAAACGGTCGATGCTCTGAGCGTCTGTGTTCGTAACAATTGAAAAAGCCGCTCTAAGTGCAGATATTTCTCAAATAAATGGCAAATTACGCATCTTCGTCTGCGTAATTGTCCAGATGTCCAAATCCAAATGTAACAAACCCCATGGAAATGCAGAAAGTGACGTGTCTCTGTGTCCTGGACCTGACACCAGCTGTTTCCACGACTGACACCAGGAAAGTCATGGGGCCATTGCACTTTTTTTTGTTTTATTTTGAGGCAATAAGGATATCTTTAGTTTATTTACAGACTTGATATTTTACACTTTTGTAGCTAAGGCCCTAAATTTGACATTTCTTATATCCAAAAAGTTGTTTATACATGTTTCGTTGTGTTTTGTATGAAAGAGTGTGAATTTTATTTATTTTTTTCATTTGTATTTCTGGTCCTGTAGGTTTTATTACAGCCATATGACACAACTACAGCAGCAGATTGTAAAAAAATAATGTATAATAATGTATAACACTTCACTGGGGGTAAAATTTGGAGTTTTAACAGCAAAATTAAGAACAAAATCCAGGCGAGGACAAATGTGCTAAAATTTCCCTTAGGTCTGGAAGGGTTAAAGTCCTTTTCCTTTTCTTTTAATTGAACAAAATTAAACTAAATTACGACCTGACTTGCAAAAATGTCCATCTCACCGCTGCTCAAAACCTTAAACCTATTCCACATAAATCCGTGTATCATTCGTTCATTTGTTTTTCAATATAAAACCAAAAATAAGAAATGAAAAAACAACAGTTTATTCATTATTTGTCTCCAAAACCAAAATGAAAAAACAGATAATGATTCGTTTTTTTAGTTTTCGATTTTGTGTTTAAATGAAGAATGGAAAAAACGGATAACAACCGTTTCCCGTTTACGTGACTTCAGTGACTGTGACGCCGAACTTTTGCACTGCATACGGACTGAACCAGGACTGATCCAGGTCCGGGACCAGACCAGGTCCAGACCGGGACTGAGACCGAGATCAGAACTGAAACCGGGACCAGACCAAGACTGAGACCAGACCAGGACCAGAGCAGGACTGAGACTGAGACCAGACCGAGATTGAGACCGAGACCAGACCGGGACCAGACCGGAGGCTCAGAGCCCACAGCATTGCCGGAGCTCTAAGCTGAGGCTCGGACCCTGCGGAGGCTCGGAGTCAAAGCTCGGAGTCTGTCCTGGTCCCGGACCTGGATCAGTCCTGGTTCAGTCCGTACGCGGTGCAAAAGTCCGGCATCGCAGTCACAGAAGTCACGTAAACGGGAAACGGTTGTTATCCATTTTTTCAATTCTTCATTTAAACACAAAATTGAAAACTGAAAAAATGAATCATTATCTGTTTTTTCATTTTGGTTTTGGAGACAAATAATGAAGAAAACTGTTGTTTCTTCATTTTCTTATTTTTGGTTTTATATTAAAAAACGAATGAACGAATGATACATGGATTCACATACACAAACTCACACTAGTACCTCTCTTCTCCCTCCGCTGCTTTCCTCTCGTCCTTCTCTGAATCTACAACTCCAACTTTCTTGCATTTTTTGTCTTCTCTCTTTCTTTTTTCTTTTTTTTCCTGGACTTTTCTGGCAGTGCAGTCTTCCCGGCTCTTTCTTTGACAGACTTCTGCTCGGGGGCTGGGGCCAGTACAGGTCTGACTGCTGTGAACTGCCTCCACCACCACCTCCATCGCTGCAGGGGATTTCCCACAATCCTCCGCTCGGCCCTCGTCCCTCCACCCCTCCACCATCCCTCCATCATCCCTCCACCCCGGCTCCATGTATAGGGCCGATCCGGCGTCTGATTCAACCGCCCGGGCATGAATAATACAACCAAAAGCTCCATTCTCGCGTGTTTGTAGACTCTCCGAGTTACGAAAAACACGAGGAGCTGCGGTGAGACTTACAGGAGGTGTTAATAATTTAGGAATATTCAAATTCGCTGCTTAAATTCAGGTCGGAATCGGCGAAATTGCATTGTGTTGCGTTATATAGAGAGTGCGAGGTCACTCCGTGGGCAAATGTATAAGGTCCAAATCGTATCGGCGAGAACGAGAATGAAGTTTTTAAAGGTCTTATATTACACAAAATGGACTCTGGTGAGCTTTAAATCGAGTTATAATGTTGTTATCTCCTCAAAAAACAGACCTGGAGTTGTGTTTTGTTTCATTCACACGCGTTTGAGTAACTCTTTTATTAACTATTATTAGTCTGTCTACATCTCCAAAGCTCAACATGTTCTGTAAATTCAAAGAAAGTTTTAGAAAAGTAAATGGATTTTAGTATCTCTTTAACACAACTACGACCCCGTTTACACTGAAACAAATCCGTGTGTCACTGTATTGGAAACGATCTGCGTCCAGACACGTCATTTCTGTGTCCGCAATCCTTCCCTGTCCACACAGATTTGAGCATATTTGTTTATGTTTTACACACACAAAACTTAAAACCACATGGATAATTTGCATAAACTGAGCGCACAAAAAAACAGCTCGATATTGTGCGCTGATGCGGTTCAGATTCTGTCGGACTATGGCTACGTTCAGACTGCAGGGCTTAACGCTCAATTCCGATTGTTTTGTGAAATCCGATGTTTTTGCGAGGTCGTTCACATTTCCAGTTAACATGTGACTTGTATGTGACTCCAGTGTGAACATTAAACAGCCCGAAAGTGTCCCACATGTGACACTGGAGACACGACGACGTCAACCGCAGCGAGCGTCTCTGTGTTTACAGAAGTTGTCCAAACATGGACGCAGCATCGAGCACCTGGAGATTTTAAAGTTCCTCTCGTACCGGAGCCAGAACATGAACAACTTACTTGTTTTAAGGAGGAGATTGAGAAGGAGAAGGACGAGGTTTTTGGTCGTGGTGTTTTGTGGGACAGCGGCAGCGACGTCCGTTGAAAGGAACGTGTGGATGTGGAGACGTAGCCAAGAGTGGTGAGTGGAGATGTGCTTCACTTCACTGACACAGAGTTTATTAACAATTTTTGTATGACGAGAAGAACATTTGTGTACATTTGTGTCTTGTTGATAACGTGTAGGTCGGATGAATGTGCTTTGACCGTTCAGACTGAAGTCACATGTCAAAAGATCAGATATGTATCGGTTTCAGGAGCACATATCCAAGTGTCCTGGGTCACATTTGAAAAAATCTGACCTGTGTCGCTCAAACTGTCATTAAAAGATCAGATAAAAGATCGTTAAAAGCTCCCGGTGTGGTCCTGGACCTGGATCAGTCCTGGTTCAGTCCGACATCGCAGTCAAGGAAGTCACGTAAACGGGAAACGGCCGTTATCTGTTTTTTCCATTTTCCATTTAAACACAAAACCAAAAACTGAAAAAAAAAACAAATCATTATCTGTTTTTTCATTTTGGTTTTGGAGACAAATAATGAATCACTTTCTTTTTTTGGTTTTATGTTGAAAAACAAATAATGCTCAGATTCTTATTACTTCTGTTTCATTCATGACCATGACATTAGTTTTGCTCAATAGTTCATTAATGCGTCGTCGTTGTTTGTCTTTAAGTTTTCATCTTTCTTCCCTTGATAGTTGTGGATAAATTCTTCACGTTAGAATGTTTATCCTTTGTGGAGTTTGTTGGTTGAAGATTTGGTGATGGGGCAGATTTATGAAGCTGCTGGAAAATACGCCAGACATTTCCACAGATATTTTACCAAAGAAAACCATTAACAAAAGTGATGTTTACCCGACATCATGGTACTTCTGGTCGTTGTGGAAAAAGTCGACTAAATTCTTGTATTTCTGAATCCTAGAAATGTATGAACAGTCGTCTAATGAATCACGTTAGCTGATTATTTTAATATTTTCAAAGTTTCAAAACCAGCTCCTGAAAATGCAAATCAAAGTTTCTCGCCGCTTTCACTCCCATCGCCGTCTCGAGCTCGTTCTATTTCCGAACATTGCCGACTCATTCCTCTCGGCCCCCTCATCTTTTCTCCATAAAATCTGCGAGCGGGAGGAGCAGCGCGTGGGCGTCCACCAACCGCCACGCTAATTATTTATCGACCGCGGCTAACGCTAATGTCCGACCTGTCCCCGCCCACTCCCTCTCTCGCTCGTCTGATCACGGCGGGGTCAGAGGGCAAACGTCCCAGAGAGAAGCCATTACGGGCGCGCGAGCTCCGTTCGGCCGGTCTCATTAAAACAACGGCGGAGCAGAGCCAGGCAGAGGTTAGCGCTAAAGGCTAACCCCCAGCTAAAGGCTAACTGTGAGCTAATCGGAAACACGACGCAGAGACGAGAGCGGCACAGAGCAGAGAGGTGGGAAAGGTGCATTTTAACAAACATCTGGGGCTAAAAGTCTGTTAGTTACATTATTAGCAGTTAGGACTTGGATTTGGCTACTTATGCAGCATTTTTTTTTTTTTAAGGTAGAGAAACCAGACGTCTCAATTTACCCGAGACAGGCGCAGCAGAGGTGGGACCAAGACGTCGTTTTGCAAGTCTCAAGTCAAGGGTCAAGTCCTAAGTAAAAAACAGGCAAGTCCAAGTCGAGTCTCGAGTCACTGACCCATAAGTCTGTAGCCCAGGCAACATAAGCTGATTAAGTGTAATTTTCTTTATTTCTAAAGTGTGTTATGGCCGCTGTTTTTTGTTATTGAGTGTGTTTACATGCACATCAATAACCCGGTTATGATCGGGTTTTTTGAGTATCCCGGTTTCTTGATGGTGCATGTAAACGCAGTAACCCGGTTATGGCAGTATCCTGGTTATTAGAAACCGGGTTACTGTAGCTGGTTTATTCCGATAATAACCGGGATACTTGTGGCATGTAAACGCAGTATCCCGGTTACTGCAACATAAAGTTGAGTGCGCATGCGTCCAAAAGACACTTTCCAGCCTTTCACCACAACAGTAGTGACATAAATAAATTTACCAACATAAATAAAGTGACCACATGAGTGAAATGACGTAAAATAAAGAGCTGCGCTAAACCTGCACACGTACAATCTGCACTCGTACGACCTGCACTCGTGTGACGCTGAAAAAGCTAAAACATGAACTATCTCCTATACTCTATATGCACGGAACACACTTACCATCATCAGCACCTCTTCTGTCACAGAAATAACACACATAATCCACAGAGTCGTGTCATTTAGTCCAAAAGAAACTGATCACATCAGCGGCGCAAGGAGCGAGTTGTTTTTATCGGCGCTAACAGTTTATGCTAATTAGCCAAACGGTCTTAAGTTTCGTTTCTGTAAAACATAAACAAAATGTGATCACAGCTGAATTATCTGATCAAACGGGCTGATGTGTCTATAGTGTTTATGGTTTATATGTTGTAAAGTTGAGTTTATTTATGCAGAAGATTTTAATGAAGAAGAATCTGCACAGTGGATTGTGGGAGATCTCGTAGCTCCTTAGCTTCTTATGCTAAAGGAGCTCACGGTTTGTATTTTTCCTGGTTTATGAAATTGATTTAAGTTAATTTTTGCGCCTGCGCATTTGTAAGATTATGTCAAGAAACCGGGACACTCCATTTGATCATGTACACGCTGATATGAGTTTCCCGGTTTCTCAGTGCGCATGTAAACACAGTAACACGAATACTGACAGAACCGGGATATGGATAATAACCGGGTTACTGATGTGCATGTATACGCACTCATTGTTTATCCAATCAGCCTAATAGCCCACCTCATACTATATTGAATAGACGACTGTAATGTCCTGCTCTCTGGTCTTCCCAAAAAGACTATTTCAGGTTTTCAGTTATTACAAAATTCAGCAGCACGTGTCCTGACGAGGACCAGAGGGCGGGACCACATTACAGCGGTTTTAAAATCACTGCATTGGCTCCCTGTGTGTTTCAGGATCGATTTTAAAGTTCTTTTACTGGTTTTTAAATGTCTTAATGGTCTTGGGCCTTCTTATCTTTCAGAACTGCTTTTACCCTACGAACCCTCGTGGACCCTGCGCTCCTCCGGCAGCAGGCTCCTGGTCATTCCCAAAGTCAGGACACACACACTCACGGAGAGGAGGCGTCTTTTTCAGCGCTATGGCCCCCGTCTATGGAACTGCAGCCGGAGGAGCTCAGGGCCAAAGAGAACGTTCATGTTTTTAAGAGCAGGCTCAAGACCCACCTTTTTAGTTTAGGTTTTGAATGAAATCTTATACTTTTATTTGTTTTTATTGTACACATTCTATTATATTTATTTATTTTAGGCATATTTTTTAGGATTTCCAGTGTTTCCTCTGTAGGAGCCTCTGCATCAGGAGCGGAGGTCGGCTGTGGCTGTCGGGTCTGTCCTGTGGGCTCCTGGTGGAGGGTTGGTGTTTGGGCTTCATCTCTCCCCTGGCTCCTGTGGTGGTTCCTGGTGGTGGTGGACGTCTCTCTGCTCCTGGTGCTTTCTCAACTGGTTCGCCTGTATTCAGCCTCACATTTTGCTATGTCCGGTTATGTGTTTTAGCATGTTTGTGCGTATGTGAGTGTGTGTGTGTTGGGTGTTGTGTGTGGGGTTGGGGGTGTGGGGTTGGGTTGGTGGGTGGTTGGAAATGTGGGATTGTTTTTAATCACTGTAAAGCACTTTTTGTATGAAAAGCACTTTATAAATAAAGTTTGATTGATTGATTGATGGGAGTGCATGTGTGAGCGCGCACGCCGCCCCAACTCATCGCTGTGCCGCTGGGGCTTGTTCGGGACCTAATGGGACGTAACACGGATTATTGCTCGAGTTGAACCGACTTGGACCATGTGAAATAGGGATCCAGCCCTCCAAGACCTTTAATCTGGCCCTCGGCTGATTTTCTACTAAAATATTTGAATTATATTTTTTAAAACCTGAAGACAGAATGTGCTATTTTTTACACACTGTTCACAGTCAAAAGCTCTGATGTGCTACAACTGTGTCATTTTCAGTTACTACTTTTGTGAGTGTTCTTTGTGACATTCTGAAGATAACAGCTACTCAGGACACGGTGTCTGATATTGATGCACTTGTGCAGGATAAAAGACGCCAAGTTTCAGGAGCCAAAAGAAAACATGACTAAATTCTATGAAATGCAAACAAGTTAATGTTAAAACATTGTGCTGAAATTGCATTTTTCTTCAAGTTTCAGGTTGTTCATAATATTATAATATTTTGTAAAAGAAAGAGTTCATCAATTAAAAAGATTTCTGTAATAGATTTGTGTTTCTCTGCACAAATATTTGAACTTATTGTTATTTTTGGGGTTTATATGACATGAGTTTTCTGATCCAGCCCCTTTAGGATCACAGTAGGTTGGAGTTTGACATCCCTGACTCCATGTACTTTACCTTAGTGCGATGATGGTGATCGAGGTTTGTGTCGCACGAGAGCGAGCGCCGCCGCTGCTGCTTTTTGAATATACTTTTTTGGAGATCACTCATTTGGAATTATGAGACAGTTTTACAGGGGTCTGCGGTGGGATTCGGATCGTGGTGCGGAGGTTCTGGATTAAAAAATCCCACGGATGAAAGACTATTATTTGGACAATAAAACTTTAAAGGGGGTTCGATGATGAACTTCATATTCTAAGTCGCCTGTGTGAAGTTTAAGTGGCCCAATATAATTTCAAGTCAAAGCAGCCTTTACCTTTGCCTTTGTTTTATTTTATTTATTACAAGCAGATTAATTAAAGGGCAATAGTGTTAAAGAGCAATCAGTTACCCACATAATATTTTGATCGGTAGTCTCCTGCGCTCAGTGTGGGTGTTACAAGTCCAGGTCAAGTCCAGGTCATCTGCATTGAGCTTCAAAGTCATTTCAAGTCCTTATCTTAGATTTTTTGCAATTTATATGAATTTTAAGCTAAATTGTACTTAAAGAGTCATGGTATATTTATCTATGAGTATTTATAGAGCATATAAGAGTTGTATAAATGCAAATTGACAAGATCTTAGTGTGAATCATTACGGTCAGAAGAGAAAGAATTTAGATTTTTAAAGTGCTTAATAACAGTTACTTTGTCAAGTAGTTCTCTGTTTTCCTGTATTGTTCTGTATATTACTGTAGTACTTTTGAGGATACATAACACAGTACTTCCATCCAAAGTACCAAACCGAAGTGGGTGGGGCATGTTCCAGTTTGTTCCTTTAAAATTAACCACCACAAGTATTTTCTAAAAACATATATTTTTTTTAGGAGAAGCATCAAGTCTTCTCAAGTCACAGGGCTCAAGTCTGAGTCAAGTCCCAAGTCACTGACCTTCAAGTCCAAGTCGAGTCCCAAGTCTTAGTCCATTTCATCAAGCCAAGTCTCGAGAACTAAAGAGTGACTCAAGTCTGACTCGAGTCCAAGTCACGACCTCGCCTCTGAGTCCCGGTTCTGAGCCCAGCAGATTTATCCAAAACCAATGATTTGTCTCATTTTTATACAAAAAATGTCCCTATTTTTGACCAACCTGATCCCTTCAAACAGTAAAAAGAAACATACATCGTCATTTGTTTAGATAAAATATAGAAAAGCTTCTTAAAAACGACCAAAACACAAAGAAAATGTGACCGTACTGACTCACATAATAGAAGTGAAAAAATGCACAGCACACTCCGATGGCCGATGTCCAAGAGCTTTTTTTTATTTTTAAATTATATCACAGTATAAGACACTGGTCCAAAGCAAGAAAAATGATCTGACGAAGGCTTTTTTGCCAAAACGTTATTTAAAAATATAAAAAGCTTTTGGACGTCGGCCATCGGAGTGTGCCATGCATTTCATTTTAACTTTTATTTTACTGTTCCTTGCATCTGCAGCTCTACAAGGACCTTGGTTTTATTTAATATTCTGACTCACATGTCGTGAATAGGCCGAGTGCAGAACAGTTTTCCTTAATTACACTCTCGTTTCACAATTTTATTATAACCAAACACCACAAAACGAGGGTGTGCCAGTTTTTACATTTGAAAATCTGGTCATTCTGTTTTAAAGACGCCATTTTGAGGACTTTGGGGATTTCAAATAAGGATTCTTCTTTATTATTAATTGACTCTTTCAGTTCCTTTCAAATGACAGTGACTTTCTCTCTTTGTACATCGTCTTCAGAGATTGACTACTGATTTACTTTGTACATAGTTTTTAAAATATGACGTTCTGCCAATTTGTTGAATTTCAGTATCTTTGATTGTATAAATATTGGGTTTGCTGAGCCGCTGATGATTCTTACAGCTCTTTTCTGTAAAAGGGAAACTGGATTAGCACAAGTTTTACAAGCGCTTCTTCTACAAAAGGTCAAATATGGAACAATCAATGAATTATACAACAAAAACAATGCACACCTATTTAAATGACTCTTTTAGCTTATGTAACGGCGCTATTACTGGTGATAATTTAATTCTGACATAAAACACCTTTCACTTAAATTATTATATGAAAGATTTTGCTGAAAATTTAAAACTAGGTCCGGGCACGTTAACGCGTTAACTAATTAAGTCATTATTGCCGACAATTATTTTAGCGCCGTTAACGCAGTTTTTATTATTTATTTATTTATTTTATTGTAAACGTCTGTTTATTTTGAAAAAGTCCTCTGCGTGCATTTCTTTAAGTTTCTTTTCTTTACACTTTTTTCCACTTTTCTGATCACGTGAGATGCAACGTGTCCGAGTCTCTGGCCGGAGTTTATTTGTTTAGTTCAGCGCTGCAGGGGGAGTCACTGATTTACCCAGATACCACTGAAAGAAAAACTGTGATTGGTCCATTTCCGTTCCATTTTATTAACCCTTTGTTTCCCAAGAAATATCAGTCCAAGTTTAAAACAGTGATCTAGAAATTATTACTAGTGTCGTGTTTATTACTCACTGAATAAAAAAAAAAAAAATATATATATATATTAGTAGTACAAAAAAATCATTCAATATTTTTTCTTAAGTCTTCAGAACCTTGAAGACTCTGAGGTTCCCTGTGAAAGAAATGCTCTTTGCACAACAAATGTTTGGCTCTTTCATTTACATTTCCAATAAAAGTGCAGCTCTACTCTACTTTTTAATTCATTAATTGGTTTTGCGTATAACATGCGAATAATCTCAATTAATCGCTCGAACTCATGCGATTAATGTGATTTTTAATTTTTTTTATTTTGCCCAGCCCTGATTAAAACATTGCCAAACACTTCCAAAAATTTCCAGGTTGGAAATCACTTTCACTTTGTAGAAACCGTCTGACCTCACAGCACAGGTAGACGGGTAGTTTTTAAATCTTTTTAAGCAATCACTGCTGTTTGATCATGACGTATGTAATGCCCCAAATCCTGTCGGGAGAAGGACAATAACGTCTTTCCCCTTGATAAAATTCACCAAACATTCTCTTTGTTCCGGCTTTAAATCCTCGATCTCAAGAATCGTTGCCAACACAGAATTAAAGTGAGTTATGTTTGAGCACTTTTTTTCCCTCATGGTTTGTCTATTTTTTGTAGTATTTCCCCAGTTTTTGTTTTTACAAGTTTATCCCTTTTTTTTTTTTTTTTTTTTATATTTAGTAAAGTACTTTTTTTTTGTAGTTTTGCTCCTGGTCTTGTGTTCTGCCTCTGTATCGACTCCCGCTGACGATTCTTAAAGCTCTTACAGCTTCCCCAAATGTCAGTACAAAAGGTCAAATATGGAACAATCAATGAATTATACAACAAAAACAATGCACGCCTATTTAATGACTCTTGTACCTTATGTAACGCAGCGATAGATGCATCAAGAATCTCGGACTTGATGCATTTAAACCTTCATGTTTGTTTTCCCAGTGGGATGTGTCTATTGACAAAGTCGATCTTTTCAAGTCTTTTGAACCATATCGCGTTTGTTTCTGGTTCTGATATTGTCATATTTTAGTTTTGTGATTCAGACATCGTTAATTGTGTGGTTGTTGGATCCTAACAGCGGAAAACGGCTCGAGAAATTTGTTCACGAACTTCATAAATGCAAAAGGGAATCAGATGTGTGTGACTGTAAACCTCTGTTCAAACTGTTTTCCTTCCCAACGGAATTTAAAAAATAGTGAAAAACGAAGGTGATGGGCAGGATTGATCCACAGGAAGGAACCAAAAAGGAAACATTTGACTGCCTAAATCATCCTGAGTTTACAGAGAACATTTTGTATGTGGAGCGTCAACAAAGCAAAATCCCGATCCCTCGCTCCACCTTGGTTTATAACTTTATTAAAGTCAATGCCAAAGTGAAAGGCTCCAACTGTTCACCAAGAAACACCTTCCACTGCAAAGAGACCAAGACGTGATGTTGCTGTAAAACCACAAGAACAAGAAAGTGCAGCTCAGTCTGTTTGTCTTCTGCTCCTCTCACTTAACAAACAGGATCCCGCTTTGTTGTCGCTCCACATACAAAATGTTCTCTGCAAACTCAGGATAATTAAGTCAGTCAAATGTTTCCTTTTTGGTTCTTCCTGTGGATCAATCCTGCCCATCACCTTCACCTTTCACAGTTTTTTTTCAATTCCGTTGGGAAGAGAAACAGTTTGAACAGAGGTTTGCAGTCACACACATCTGATTCCCTTTTGCGCTTATGAAGTTCGCAAACAAATTTCTCGAGCCTTTTTCCGCTGTTAGGATCCAACAACCGCACAATTAACAATGTCCGAATCCCAAAACTAAAACATGACAATATCAGAACCAGAAACAAACGCGATATGGTTCAAAAGACTTGAAAAGATCGACTTTGTCAATAGACGCGTCCCACTTTGATGCTCACTTTTTCAGAAAATCCTTCCCAGTCTGTCTGTGGTTTGTTTTCCAAAATAGCGTCACATGACCGATGTCACGAACCCAGCGAATCAGGAAGGCACAAGTCACAGTGACGTGGTCCAATAAGGACGTGACTAGAGCTCCTACGTCAGAGTATCAGTGTTTTCAGGTGTCCACGCTGGATCAGATCTGTACTCAGGTGAATTCGTGGGAGCTGGCGGCACCGGATCGTTCCGTCTCTGGAGTCGTTTTCCCGTCGGATTAACGTGAACGAACACTGCATCCGCAACGAAAACGACTCGAATACGAACTAGTGTGGGCGAGTCTGAGGGGGCAGAGGTTCCTCCATCGTCCGTTTCTACAGAGTGAACTTAACCAACAGCGCGTGGAGCGGATGAATAATGCACGCGATTGTAAAACGTATAAAAAGACTGATGCATTATTAATTCATGCATTTATTAAAGTAATCCCAGCTGCTTCACAACGTCCGTCTTATTACGGGCCGTCGAGGAGCAGACCCCTGACGTAATCCAGGCCGAGGTTACAGGAAGTACGAGCTATTTTTAAAGAGCTCATGTTACGCTGTTTTCTGATCTGTGTTTATAATCTTATTTCCTCGTCACAAACAGACCTGGAGTTGTGTTTTTTTTTTGTTTCATTCAGACATGTTTAACTCACAAACACACCTGCAGATTTAGGCTGAGTTCTGGTCTCAAACTGAAAACACTCAAACTGTTTAAAGGTCCTATATTACAGTAAATGGATTCTTGTGAGCTTTATAACAGTATTATAACATTATATTGTTGTTTCCTCCTCAAAAACAGACCTGGAGTTGTGTTTTTTTTTCATTCGTGTTTGAGTAACTCTTCATTATTTGTCTGTCTGCATCTCCAAAGCTCAAGATGCTCTGTTCCACCTCGTGATGTCATGAAGCGGTAGTTTTCATGTTAACAGCTCCTTTTACCTTTACAGCCTTTTTCACTGACACAATTTCTAAACTTTTCCATGAGTTTTTCATGTTTTGAAGTGAATTTTCCATGACTTTTACAGCACCTACATGTGTACAATTTGAATCAGATCTTTTAGGTTAAATATGAAATGTTAAGTATCTTTCCACTCACAGTACTTATGGTTTGGATTATAGTTTTTTAACATTCAAAATCCTGTACAGTGACATAAATTTATTGTTTTATTCCGTTAAACTCAAATTCACAGAGGCCAAAATTAAAAACTGGGACTAAGTCATGGGCCAACTTAAATATTTATTGAAAAATGTCAATGTAATGTTAAACCTTTTCTTATTAAAATGAATGTTTAATAATATTTTTTTTCTTAAGCACTGAATCCAGAACAAGCAAAATATAAAATAATAACACAATTTTAAATAAATATTGTCTCTATAGTCTATCTGTAAATGGAGGGCAGCTCTAATACAGATTTGATATGATCTCGCGGGCCAAATATAATTCTATCGGGGGCCAAATTTGGCCCCTGGGCCTGAATTTGACATGTCTGCTCCATTTGATCATGTACACGGGGATATGAGAATTCCGGTTTCTCAGTGCGCATGTGTACGCAGTATCCCAAATACTGCAGTAACTGGGATACTGATGTGTGTGGAAATCGCACTCATTTAATTTACAAAATTCCATGACTTTTCCAGGCTTGTAAAATTACATTTTCAATTTCTATGACCATCTATTTCCAGGATTTCCATGACTGTGGGAACCCTGCCTTTACTTCAGCAGAGACGGCAGTTCCAGGTTTGAAATCATCCAAATGACTCTAAGTAAGGAGTGTGGAGTTTAAAAACACAGTGGAGCACTTCCTGTATGACCACATGACATCAAAAATTGGAACAGTGTTTTCAGAGAAAAACTAAATATAAGCCTAAATCTGCAGGTTTGTGTGTTAAACGTGTGTGAAACAAAACACAACTCCAGGTCTGTTTGTGATGAGGAAACATAACAAAGATCAGAAAATATGTCATATTTGCTCTTTAAAATGCTCCAGTTCTGCTTTTTCTCGGGTTTAAAACAGTAAAAATCACGTACAGAAGCTTTAATTCACACGTTTCATTCTGAAATCATTCTGAAATCCAGGTCCAGTGTTTTCTCTCTGACTCCGTCGTCTCTCTCCGCCCGCTCGCCCACGCAGGTCAGCTCCTCTCCCTCTCTGTGTAAACGACGCGTTCGGGAGCAGAAGCGGAAATCTCGCCGCTCCCTGGTTTTGGACGGGCGTGCGGGGACTGCGCGAGGGTCAAAGGTCACGCTTGTGCTGGAGCGAAAACGGATTTCCTCCAAAACAAAATTAATAAAAGTGAGACGAGAGACAAAAGGGCTGTGTGCACTCGAGGCCAGGCGGGTTTGAGTGCAAAACAAAATGTTGAGGAAATAACGGTGTGAATTTAATTGTTTTTTAAGTAGCACAAGGAAAAATAAACACAAAAAAACACGTACAACTATTTTAAAGACACTGTATCTGATTTTTACCATCTTAAAAATGTTACTCCTCACTTATCTTAGTTAATCACCACAATTAATGTATAAGTGCTTTTTGTCATGGTAAAAAGGTGTTTTCCTGCTCTTGTGGCTGCCTAGCTCACACACTGAGCAGTTTTTTGAAGCATTTTGGTTTTTGAGCTCAGTTTTTAACGTCATATCCTGGGATTTTAATCAACTAAGAAGTGCAGCGTGTGCAGCTCAAAGGACACAAGTAAAGACTGTAAATTAAAATTAAAGGGTTATTCATACTTCATAAGAACATTTGATTTTTTTGAGGCTTGAAGCTCTTTTTTTGGTGACCTGTCTTTTGGCTTTCGCAAACTTGTCACTCAAGTCCTTTTCGAGAAATGTGCTTTTCTGTTGTTTACAATGTGTATGTAGTATATATGATTATTGTTTCTCTCTTGGCACAAACTCGAAATAAAAACCAATCAATCAATCAAAGACGATTTTCTACGCTGATTTTCATCTGAGCCTAAAATGTCGGCGATGTCTCTTCACGAATTTCTTGCCATTTGGCGTCTTTATAGTCATTGAGTGTTGTAAAGATTTTGCATTTTCTTACTATTTCCACCAGTTGTGACTCAAAACTATCCTTTTTTTTTCTTGTTCTGCAGCGGCGAGGAAGCAGATAAACCACGCCCACATAAATAACCAATCAGAGTGAAGATGTGGGACGGCGCTGACGAACTGCCGAGCAAACTTCTGCTCAGCTGAAATGTCGAGAACAAACCACAAGAACTGCCCAACAGGAGCTGGACCAACAAAATGACGTCATTTTGTTCGGCCCTGGGTGCAAGAACAAAGTTTTATGAAGTATAAATAGGTTTTAACTGTTTATTTTTCCTGTTTCCATGGGGACCGTTCAAGAGATTAACTAAGGAGCTAACTGTGGACATTTGAGATCTACAGGCTTTTTACCAGCGTCGAACCGTGGACCTGAGCCTGGGCCTAAACTAGGACCAACTGCTGTAGCTGTCATGACATCATTTAATTAAAAAAAAAGAAGTGAATCACACATTCACTTACTTCATATATTTGTTTATTAATCATAAGCTACTGTTCAACAAATACAGATGGATGGATTGGCAGCTGGCCTCAGGCTCTGAGCTCCTCAGGCTCACCACTGGAAGAAAAACTGTGATTGGTCCATTTCTATTCCATTATAATACTGTTTTTTTCCCAAGAAATATTAGTCCAAGTTTATAACAATGATCTAGAAATTATTATTAGTGTAGTGTTTAATACTCACTGAATATATTAGTAGTATATAAATTCCATCCATCCATTTTCTTCCTCTTATCCGGGGCTGAGTCACGGGGGCAGCAGTACAAGCAGAGACTCCCAGACTTCAGAAGCCCCATGACGAGTAGAAGAACAAGGCCAGTTACGTCGCCCTGATTAACGTCGCCGGAGCCCCACCCTGGAGTCAGGCCTGGGGTGGGTGATCGACGTGGGGCCATCCTCTACACAGGTGTCAAACATACGGCCCGGGGGCCAGATCCGGCCCTCCAAGACCTTTAATCTGGCCCTCAGTTGATTTTCTACTAAAATATTTTAATTATATTTTCTATTAAAATCTTGTTAATTTCCTGTGGTGTTTATCACAGCAGCGTCTCCAGTGTCTCTGTACGTGGCCCCTCCCACCAGAGCAGCACAAATGAAGACTTGTCTCTTTCCAAACGCTCTTAAAGGACGATCGTTTTGACTGTTCGACCGTGACACCCTCATCAGAAAAATGTCCAACATGAGAAAAGTGGAGCCGAGTGCAGGATTTTCCAAGAAATTGACTTATTCCTGTTTGCAAACAAGTTCATGTTAAAACATTGTGTTGAAATTGTATTTTTCTTAAAGTTTCAGGTTGTTCATAATAATATTTTGTAAAAGAAAGAGTTCATCAATTTTAAAAGATTTCTGTAATAGATTTGCGTTTCTCTGCACAAATATTTGAACTTATTGTTATTTTTGGGGTTTATATGACATGAGTTTTCTGATCCGGCCCCTTTGGGATCAAAGTAGTTTGGATACGGCCCCCGGACCAAAATGAGTTTGACACCCCTGGTCTAGTGGGTCCACCACCTGCAGGAGGATCCAGAGGGGCACGGTGCAGACAGATCTGGGTGGCAGTCCAAGGCGAAGACGAGACTGGTAATACAAAAATTCTTTCAGTATTTTTTCTTGGGCCTTCACTGAACACCTTGAAGACCTTCCAGAGGGAGTGAACCACGTCAACATGAAACACCAGAGAGGAGTGAGAGTGAGGTCTTTCCTGTTGTGTTCACCTGACGCCCCCTGGAGGCCGCTGTGACGCTGCAGGACACAGAGGAGGGACACTTTTGTCTCTTCCTCTCCTCAAACCGCCCTGACACAGATCTGCAGACCCTCCCTGACCAGTCCTCCTGTTAAACTGAGACACGTTTAACACTCTGTTCCACCTTGTGTATTTTGATCTTTGGAGATGTAAACAGATGAATAATAAAGGATTTCTCAAACATGTGTGAATGAAACAAAACACAACTCCAGGTCTGTTACCTTCAAACATTATAACACGACTTAACCCTTCCAGATCTAAGGTATTTCATTTTTACTCACCTGAATTATTTTCTTAACTTTGCTATTAAACCTCCTTTTACGTCCTAATGAAGTGTTATTTCCTGTTATTTCTGCTGCCAGGACCAGAAATACAAATGGAAAAAAAAACAAAAAACAAAATTCACACTCTTTCATACAAAACACATGCAGACCAAGATGCGTAATTTTCCGTTTATTTGAGAAATATCTGGACTTAGAGCGATTTTTTTTCAATTGTTACAAACACAGAGACGCTCAGAGCATCGACCGTTTTGACTCACTACACTCTTTGGCAAAGTTTTGGCTGATCAAAATGGACGGAGCGCATGAGTTTGGCGGAAAACAAAGTTCCTACTGGACAAAAAACAAAAAAGTAAGTAAGTTTCTATCGTTTACCGTCGGTCTGGAAGAGTTTTGCGTAATAAAAGACCTTTAAAAGTGGATCTAACCTCACGCGGCAAAGATCTAAACAGAATTTTCCAACACTTTGAGCTTTTCCCAAAATCTGTATTTAAATTTGATATTGAGTAAAATGTGTTTTTTCTTTTTTTGTTCATAAATTCTGCCGCTCCACCTGCTCCATTCGGTCCCTTACATCCCACTTCCCCCGAGTCAAAGCGCCGAGCAGCTGTCGCTAATAACATTAATAACATCTGATTCAGACAAATTTGACTTTTTTGATTCTGAATTTTAGTTTTTTTCTCTCAGTTTTCATTCGCCCAAATCTGAATCGTTAGTAATTTGATGATCCAAATGTTAGCATCTGTGCGCCGCGGGTGACTTTGATTAAATATCGATTGTAAAGAGTTAGACTTTAGGAGAATTGATTTTACCTGTTGTGTTTGTTAATGGATCGACAAAAACACTTTAAACACCGAGCGGGGGTCAAAAGAGTACTGCAAAG
>NW_026571299.1:5462115-5528565 GCF_026225935.1 Boleophthalmus pectinirostris | reverse complement strand
AGTCCTGTTTTAGTCCTGGGTTTAGTCCTGGTTTCCAGTCCTTTTAGAGTCCTAGTTTTAGTCCTGGTTAGTCCTGGTTAGTCCTGTTTTAGTCCTGCTTTAGTCCTGGTTTAGTCCTGGTTTAGTCCTGGTTCAGTCCTGTTTAGTCCTGCTTTAGTCCTGTTTAGTCCTGGTTCAGTCCTGGTTAGTCCTGGTTTAGTCCTGGTTAGTCCTGTTTTAGTCCTGTTTAGTCCTGTTGAGTCCTGGTTAGTCTGTTTAGTCCTGTTTAGTCCTTGTCCTGTTTAGTCCTGGTTAGTCCAGTCCTGTTTTAGTCTGTTTTAGTCCTGTTTTAGTCCTTTTAGTCCTGTTTAGTCCTGGTTTAGTCCTGCTTTAGTCCTGTTTAGTCCTGTCCTGGTTTAGTCCTGGTTCAGTCCTGGTTCAGTCCTGTTTTAGTCCTGTTTGAGTCCTTTTAGTCCTGGTCAGTCCTGGTCCTTTTGTCCCTGTTTTGTTAGTCCTGTTTTAGTCCTGTTTAGTAGTCCTGGTTTAGTCCTGGTTTAGTCCTGTTTTAGTCCTGTTTTAGTCCTGTTTTGAGTCCTGGTTTAGTCCTGTTTTAAGTCCTGTTTCAGTCCTGCTTTAGTCCTGGTTCAGTCCTGGTCAGTCTGTTTTAGTCCTGTTTTTGAGTCCTGTTCAGTCCTGGTTAGTCTGGTTTAGTCCCTGTTTTAGTCCTGGTTTAGTCCTGTTTTAGTCCTGCTTTAGTCCTGTTTTAGTCCTGGTTTCAGTCCTGGTTCAGTCCTGTTTTCAGTCCTGTTTGAGTCAGTCCTGTTTGAGTCCTGTTGAGTCCTGTTTTAGTCCTGGTTTTAGTCCTGGTTCAGTCCTGTTTTAGTCCTGGTTTAGTCCTGTTAGTCCTTTTAGTCCTGGTTAGTCCTGGTTTAGTCCTGTTTTAGTCCTGTTTGAGTCCTGTTTAGTCCTGTTTCAGTCCTGGTTCAGTCCTGTTTGTTTGCTGGTGTTTTCACACTCGGAGTCGTGTTGTGTAAATCTGGTTCCAGTGAAGCCGGTGACTTTTCAAACTCAGGAACAAGACGTCAACATGGAAGAATCCAGCCCGACCGGTTCCACCTGCTCCAGTGTGAAGAAGAAAGAAGAAAGAAGAGATAGAAGAGATAGAAGACAGGAGAGGGGGAAGAGAGGAGGGAGGGAGAGAACGGATCAGGGCAGAAAAGAGAGATACACACAGAGCGGAGAGAGAGAAGAAGAAGGGGTGAGAGAGGGGAAAGAAAGAGAAGAGGGAGGGGAGAGGTAAAGAGAGAACGGGTTTGAGGAAAGAGGGCTGACGGGTAAGGGGGGATAAGAGAGAGAGGGAGAAGAGTGGGGAGAGAAGAGAGGAGAGAGAGAGAGGAGAGAAGAGGAGAGAGAGAGAGAGAGAGAGGAGAGAGGAGAGAGAGAGAGAGAGAGAGAGAGAGAGAGAGAGAGAGAGAGAGAGAGAGAGAGAGAGAGAGAGGAGAGAGAGAGAGAAGAGAGAGAGAGAGAGAAGAGAGAGAGAGAGAGAGAGAGAGAGGGAGAGAGAGAGAAGAGAGGGAGAAGAGAGGAGAGAGAGAAGGAGAGAGAGAGAGAGAGAGAGAGAGAGGGAGAGAGAGGAGAGAGGAGAAGAGAGGAGAGATGAGAAGGGAGAGAGAGAGAGAGAAGAGAGAGAGAGAGAGAGAGAGAGAGAGAGAGAGAGAGAGAGAGAGAGAGAGAGAGAGGAGAGAGAGAGAGAGGAGAGAGAGAGAGAGAGGAGAGAGAGAGAGAGAAGAGAGGAGAGAGAGAGAGAGGAGAGAGGAGAGGGAGAGAGAAGAGAGAGAGAGAGAGAGAGAGAGAGAGAGAGAGAAGAGAGGAGAGAGAAGAGAGGAGAGAGAAGAGAGAGAGAGAGAGAGAGAGAGAGAGAGAAGAGAGGGAGAAGGGAGAGAGAAGAGAGGGGAGAGGAGAGAGAAGATTGAGAGAAGAAAGAAGAGAGTAGAGAGAGAAAAGAGGAGAGAGGGAGAAATGGGAGGAGCGAGTGAGAAGGGAGAGAGAAGAGAAGAGGGGAGAGAGGGAGACAGAAAGGAGAGGGGGAGCAGCAGAGAGAGAGAGAGAGAGAATATGGGGTGAGAAGAGAGGGTTGATAGGTAAGGGGGGATGAGAGAGAGAGAGATAGAAGAGAGGAGAGAGAAGAAAGGGAGAAGAGAGGGGGAAGACAGAGGGAAGTGAGGGAGAAAGGTGAGATGAGAAGATAGAGAGAGGGGCGGACGAAAAAGAGAGAGAGAGAGAGTAGAGGAGGAGAGAGAGACAGAGAGAGAGGAGAGAGGAAGCAGCAGAGAGAGAGAGAAGAGGGGAGTCAGAGGTGAAAGAGAGAAGGGAAGGGATGGAGAACGAAGGGGATGAGAGGAGAGAGAGAGAGAGATGATGGGGGTGGATGAGGGGAGTCAGAGGTGAAAGAGAAGGAGGAGAGGAAGGAGAGAGAGAGAGAGAGAGAGAGAGAGAGAGAGAGAGGGAGAGAGAGGGAGAGAGGGGAGGGGGGGGAGGTGGAGGACAGAGGAGGAGGAGAGTTAAAATGCAGAGTGTGTTGTGTCTCTGCTCCAGTCCTTCGCTGTCACACTTAAACCTGCCTCAAGCTGCAGCCGAGTAAACTCCAGACCTGATCTAGACCTGGTCTAGACCTGGATCTAGACCTGGTTTAGCCCTGGTTTAGTCCTGGTTTAGTCCTGGTCTAGTCCTGGTTTAGTCCTGGTTTAGTCCTGTTTAGTTCCTGTTTATTCTGCTTTAGTCCTTGTTTAGTCCTGGTTTAGTCCTTGTTTAGTCCTGTTTAGTCCTGGTTTAGTCTTGCTTTAGTCCTGGTTTAGTCCTGGTTTAGTCCTGCTTTTAGTCCTGCTTTAGTCCTTGATTTAGTCCTGGTTAGTTCTTGGCTTTAGTCCTATTTTAGTCCTGGTTTAGTCCTGATTTAGTCCTGGTTTAATAGTCCTGGTTTAGTCCTGGTTTTAATCCTGGTTCAGTCCTGCTTTAGTCCTGGTTTATTCTGGTTTAGTCCTGGTTTAGTTTGGTTTTAGTCCTTTAGTCCTTTAGTCCTGGTTTAGTTTTTAGTCCTGGTTCAGTCCTGCTTTAGTCCTGCTTTAGTCCTGCTTTAGTCCTGATTTAGTCCTGGTTCAGTTCTGCTTTAGTCCTGCTATAGTCTTGGCTTAGTCCTGGTTTCATTCTGGTTTAATCCTGGTTTTGTCCTAGTATAGTTCTGGTTTAGTCTTTAGTCCTGATTTAGTCCTGGTTTAGTCCTGGTTTCTCCCTGATCTCTTCCTCTCTCTGTGGGTGTTTCCTCTGGGTCCGTCCCGGCCCCACAGTCCCACACCTCCACAGATCCGACTCGACTCTCTTCCGTTTCCATTATTGGCGCGGACACGTTCAGAACATGAAGAGCTTCTGCACTAAAAGCTTTTTTATGGAGCAGATTTAGAGCTCAGGTCAACGCCGTAATCTCCTCTTTTACTCCCTCGCTCCTCTCTTTCTCTCTCTTTTACTCCCTCGCTCCTCTCTTTCTCTCTCTTTTACTCGCCCTCGCTCTCTCTTTTCTCTCCTCGCTCCTCTCTCTTTCTCTCTCTTTTCCTCTCGCTCCTCTCTTTCTCTCTTTTACTCCCTCGCTCCTCTCTTTCTCTCTCTTTTACTCCCTCGCTCCTCTCCTCTCTCTCTCTCTTTTACTCTCTCCTCTCTCTCTCTCTTTTCTCTCTCTTTCTACTCTCCTCGCTCCTCTCTTTCTCTCTTTTACTCCCTCGCTCCCTCTCTTTCTCTCTCTTTTACTCTCCTCCCTCGTCCTCTCTTTCTCTCTCTTTTACTCCCTCGCTCCTCTCTTTCTCTCTCTTTTACTCCCTCCCTCCTCTCTTTCTTCTCTTTTACTCCCCTCGCTCCTCTCTTTCTCTCTCTTTTACTCCCTCGCTCCTCTCTCTTTTCTCTCTTTTACTCCCTCGCTCTCTCTTTCTCTCTCTTTTACTCCCTCGCTCCTCTCTTTCTCTCTCTTTTACTCCTCGCTCCTCTCTTTCTCTCTCTTTACTCCCTCGCTCCTCTCTTTCTCTCTCTTTTACTCCCTCGCTCGCTCTCTTTCTCTCTCTTTTACTCTCCTCTCTCTCTCTTTCTCTCTTTACTCCCTCGCTCCTCTCTTTCTCTCTCTTTTTACTCCCTCGCTCCTCTCTTTCTCTCTCTTTTACTCCTCGCTCCTCTCTTCTCTCTCTTTTACTCCCTCGCTCCTCTCTTTCTCTCTCTTTTCTCCTCGCTCCTCTCTTTCTCTCTCTTTTACTCCTCTCTCTCTTTCTCTCTCTTTTTACTCCCTCGCTCTCTCTTTTACTCCCTCTCTCTTTTCTCTCTTTTACTCCTCGCTCCTCTCTTTCTCTCTCTTTTACTCCTCTCCTCTCTCTTTCTCTCTTTACTCCCTCGCTCCTCTCTTTCTCTCTCTTTTACTCCCTCGCTCCTCTCTTTCTCTCTCTTTTACTCCCTCGCTCCTCTCTCCTTCTCTCTCTTTTACTCCTCGCTCCTCTCTTTTCTCTCTTTTACTCCCTCGCTCCTCTCTTTCTCTCTCTTTTACTCCCTCGCTCCTCCTCTTTCTCTCTCTTTTACTCCCTCGCTCCTCTCTTTCTCTCTCTTTTACTCCTCGCTCCTCTCTCTTTCTCTCTCTTTTACTCCCTCGCTCCTCTCTTTCTCTCTCTTTTACTCCCTCTCGCTCCTCTCTTTCTCTCTCTTTTACTCCCTCGCTCCTCTCTTTCTCTCTTTTACTCCCTCGCTCCTCTCTTTTCTCTCTTTTACTCCTCGCTCCTCTCTTTCTCTCTCTTTTACTCCCTCGCTCCTCTCTTTCTCTCTCTTTTACTCCCTCGCTCCTTCTCTCTTTTACTCCCTCGTCTCTCTTCTCCTCTCCTCTCTTTCTCTCTCTTTTACTCCTCTCGCTCCTCTCTTTTCTCTCTCTTTTACTCCCTCGCTCCTCTCTTTCTCTCTCTTTACTCCCTCGCTCCTCTCTTTCTCTCTCTTTACTCCCTCGCTCCTCTCTTTCTCTCTTTTACTCCCTCGCTCCTCTCTTTCTCTCTCTTTTACTCCCTCCCTCGCTCCTCTCTTTCTCTCTCTTTTACTCCCTCGCTCCTCTCTTTTCTCTCTTTTTACTCCCTCGCTCCTCTCTTTCTCTCTCTTTTACTCCCTCGCTCCTCTCTTTCTCTCTTTTACTCCCTCGCTCCTCTCTTCTCTCTTTTACTCCCTCGCTCCTCTCTTTCTCTCTCTTTTACTCCTCGCTCTCTCTTTCTCTCTCTTTTACTCCCTCGCTCCTCTCTTTCTCTCTCTTTACTCCCTCGCTCCTCTCTCTCTCTCTTTTACTCCCTCGCTCCTCTCTTCTCTCTCTTTTACTCCCTCGCTCCTCTCTTTCTCTCTTTTACTCCCTCGCTCCTCTCTTTCTCTCTTTTACTCCCTCGCTCCTCTCTTTCTCTCTCTTTACTCCCTCGCTCCTCTCTTTCTCTCTCTTTTACTCCCTCGCTCCTCTCTTTCTCTCTCTTTTACTCCCTCGCTCCTCTCTTTCTCTCTCTTTTACTCCCTCGCTCCTCTCTTTCTCTCTTTTACTCCCTCGCTCCTCTCTTTCTCTCTCTTTTACTCCCTCGCTCTCTCTTTCTCTCTCTTTTACTCCCTCGCTCCTCTCTTTCTCTCTTTTACTCCCTCGCTCCTCTCTTTCTCTCTCTTTTACTCCCTCGCTCCTCTCTTTCTCTCTCTTTTACTCCCTCGCCTCTCTCTTTCTCTCTCTTTTACTCCGCTCCTCTCTTCTCTCTTTTACTCCCTCGCTCCTCTCTTTCTCTCTCTTTTACTCCTCCTCTCTTCTTTCTCTCTTTTACTCCTCCGCTCCTCTCTTCTCTCTCTTTACTCCCTCGCTCCTCTCTTTTCTCTCTCTTTTACTCCCTCGCTCCTCTCTTTCTCTCTCTTTTACTCCCTCGCTCCTCTCCTTCTCTCTCTTTTACTCCTCGCTCTCTTTCTCTCTCTTTTACTCCCTCGCTCCTCTCTCTCTTTCTCTCTCTTTTACTCCCTCGCTCCTCTCTCTTCTCTCTCTTTTACTCCCTCGCTCCTCTTTCTCTCTCTTTACTCCCTCGCTCTCTTTCTCTCTCTTTTACTCCCTCGCTCCTCTCTTTCTCTCTTTTACTCCCTCGCTCCTCTCTTTCTCTCTTTTACTCCCTCGCTCCTCTCTTTCTCTCTTTTACTCCCTCGCTCTCTCTCTTTTACTCCCTCGCTCCTCTCTTTCTCTCTCTTTTACTCCCTCGCTCCTCTCTTTCTCTCTCTTTTACTCCTCGCTCCTCTCTTCTCTCTCTTTTACTCCCTCGCTCTCTCTTTCTCTCTCTTTTACTCCCTCGCTCCTCTCTTTTCTCTCTTTTACTCCCTCGCTCTCTCTCCTCTCTCTCTCTTTTACTCCCTCGCTCCTCTCTTTCTCTCTCTTTTACTCCCTCGCTCCTCTCTTTCTCTCTCTTTTACTCCTCGCTCCTCTCTTCTCTCCTTTTCTCGCTCTCTCTCTCTCTCTCTTTTACTCCCTCGCTCCTCTCTTTCTCTCTTTTACTCCCTCGCTCCTCTCTTTCTCTCTTTACTCCTCTCGCTCTCTCTTTCTCTCTCTTTACTCCTCTCTCCTCTCTTTCTCTCTCTTTTACTCCCTCGCTCCTCTCTTTCTCTCTCTTTACTCCCTCGCTCCTCTCTTTCTCTCTCTTTTACTCTCCCTCGCTCCTCTCCTTCTCTCTCTTTTACTCCCTCGTCCTCTCTTTCTCTCTCTTTACTCCCTCGCTCCTCTCTTTCTCTCTCTTTTCTCCCTTCTCTCCTCTCTCTCTCTTTCTCTCTTTTACTCCCTCGCTCCTCTCTTTCTCCTCGCTCCTCTCTTTCTCTCTCTTTACTCCCTCGCTCTCTCTTTCTCTCTTTTCCCTCGCTCCTCTCTTTCTCTCTCTTTTACTCCCTCGCTCCTCTCTTCTCTCTCTTTTACTCCCTCGCTCCTCTCTTTCTCTCTTCTTTTACTCCCTCGCTCTCTCTCTTTCTCTCTCTTTTACTCCCTCGCTCCTCTCTTCTCTCTCTTTTTACTCCCTCGCTCCTCTCTTTCTCTCTCTTTTACTCCCTCGCTCCTCTCTTTCTCTCTCTTTTACTCCCTCGCTCCTCTCTTTCTCTCTCTTTTACTCCCTCGCTCCTCTCTTTCTCTCTCTTTTACTCCCTCGCTCCTCTCTTTCTCTCTCTTTTACTCCCTCGCTCCTCTCTTCTCTCTCTTTTACTCCCTCTCTCTCTTTTCTCTTTCTCTCCTCTTTTACTCCCTCCTCTCTTTTCCTCGCTCCTCTCTTTCTCTCTTTTCTCCTCTCTTCTCTCTCTTTTACTCCCTCGCTCCTCTCTTTCTCTCTTTTACTCCCTCGCTCTCTTTCTCTCTCTTTTACTCCCTCGCTCCTCTCTTTTCTCTCTCTCCTCGTCCTCTCTTTCCTCTCTCTCTTTTACTCCCTCGCTCCTCTCTTCTCTCTCTTTTACTCCCTCGCTCCTCTCTTTTCTCTCTTTTACTCCCTCGCTCTCCTCTCTTTCTCTCTCTTTTACTCCCTCGCTCCTCTCTTTCTCTCTCTTTTACTCCCTCGCTCCTCTCTTTCTCTCTCTTTTACTCCCTCCGCTCCTCTCTTTTCTCTCTTTTACTCCCTCGCTCCTCTCTTCTCTCTCTTTTACTCCTCTCGCTCCTCTCTTTCTCTCTCTTTTACTCCCTCGCTCCTCTCCTTCTCTCTCTTTTTACTCCCTCGCTCCTCTCTTTCTCTCTCTTTTACTCCCTCGCTCCTCTCTTTCTCTCTCTTTACTCCCTCGCTCTCTCTTTCTCTCTTTTACTCCCTCGCTCTCTCTCTTTCTCTCTCTTTTACTCCCTCGCTCCTCTCTTTCTCTCTCTTTTACTCCCTCGCTCCTCTCTTTCTCTCTTTTACTCCCTCGCTCTCTCTTTCTCTCTCTTTACTCCCTCGCTCCTCTCCTTCTCTCTCTTTTACTCCCTCGCTCCTCTCTTTCTCCTCTTTTACTCCTCGCTCCTCTCTCTCTCTTTTACTCCCTCGCTCCTCTCTTTCTCTCTCTTTTACTCCCTCGCTCCTCTCTTTCTCTCTCTTTTACTCCCTCGCTCCTCTCTTTCTCTCTCTTTTACTCCCTCGCTCCTCTCTTTCTCTCTCTTTTTACTCGCTCCTCTCTTTCTCTCTCTTTTACTCCCTCGCTCCTCTCTTTCTCTCTCTTTTACTCCCTCGCTCCTCTCTTTCTCTCTCTTTTACTCCCTCGCTCCTCTCTTTCTCTCTCTTTTACTCCCTCGCTCCTCTCTTTCTCTCTCTTTTACTCCCTCGCTCCTCTCTTTCTCTCTCTTTTACTCCCTCGCTCCTCTCTTTTCTCTCTTTTACTCCCTCGCTCCTCTCTTTCTCTCTCTTTTACTCCCTCGCTCCTCTCTTTCTCTCTGACACTAGAGCAGGTTTAAATTCACTGCAATTTCTTTTTGACGATGTTTAAAAAAAAGCACTTTTCTGTTTAGTCAAATGTTTTTCTCGTCTCTGACACAAGTTTAATATCTTTCAGTATTTGATGTGACGCTGTTTAACGTCTCCTGTGTGATTCTGTGGAAATAGAACATGGAAAATTATATATTTATATCTGTTTGTTTGTTTTTTTTGCTATACTGTGGCAGATTAAAGGCAAGGCAAGTTTATTTGTACAGCACAATTCGTACACAAAGTAATTCAAAGTGCTTTACAGAATAAGAAATACATTAAAATCATAATAAAAACAAAACAAAACATAAATAATCATGAAGATTAAAATTAAAAAAGAGAGACATAAATTGGAGAGAAGAGTGCGGAATGAAAACCTTTCAGTTATTTGCACAGTTAAACAGAAATGTTTTGAGTCTGGATTTAAACAGCGTCACAGAAGAGTCTGTCTCACATGTTCAGACTGTTCCAGGTTTTAGCTGCATGAACCTGAAACTCTGACTCCCCTTGTTTAGTCGTGACTCTGGGCACCAGCAGGAGTTGGTCCCTGAGCTCCTCAGAGTGTGAGATGTTCATATGACACTAACATGTCACAGATGGACTTTGGTGCTCGGCCATGGAGACACTTGTACAAGCAGAGCTGCTTTAAAGTCTCTGAGCCACAGGAGCCAGAGCAGAGACCTGAGACCAGGACTTATGTGCTCGTACTTCCTAGTTCGAGTCAGGACCCGAGCTGCAGCGTTCTGGATGTTCTGGATGTTCTGGATGTTCTGGATGTTCTGGATGTTCTGCAGCGTCTCACAGCTCGTTTGGAGAGACCAGTGAGCAGAACATTACAGTATCTAACCTACTGGAGACAAACGCATGGATAAGTTTCTCCAAGTCTGATTTAGACAGTAAACCTTTGATTTTTGCTCTGTTTTTTAGATGGTAAAAGGCTGCAGATGTTATTGATTTGATGTGGCTGTTAAAGTTCAAGTCTGAGTCCATTATTACCCCTAGATTTTTTGCCTGATTTGAAGGTTTTAGAGAGAGAGACTGGAGGTGACTGCTGACAGATTAAAGCCAGAAGAACAATTCCAAGGAAACAAACAGGAGTCCAAATAAGTGTCGGGTTTGTGGAGATTAGGGATGTAACAATAACCGAAAATCATGATGTTGTATCGTCAGAGTTCTCACAGTAATCACAATATATCGAATTACAATTAAATTTCTTTGCTTAAATTCAAAATTAAAATGAAAAAGAAACATATTAGCCTCAACAAGATATCATAATAAATATCGTACTGTGAGGTTCATACCGTGACGATGTCATATCGTAAGTAAGTAAGAGCGCTTTTTACACACATTTTTTGTCACAAAGACACTTTACAGAACATTATTCAGTATTATTCATTCACTCTTTACCTGGTGATGGTAAAACTACTGTTGTAGCCACAGCTGCCCTGGGGCAGACTGACAGAAGCGCGGCTGCCGTGCCAATCGGCGCCAACAGTCCCTCCGACCACCACCAACACCAACACACACACACACACACACACACACACACACACACACACACACACACACACACACACACACACACACACACACACACACCACTTTCATACTAGACGAGCGCGTTCACAGTGACGATTAGAGATGGACTCATATGTTTTTTTTTTTGTTTTGTTTTCATGGCTGATTGTTTAGAATATGGGCCACTTCACCTGGAAGTCTGAGGGCCCCCAAAAAAATTTTTAGGGCCCCATTTGGTCCACGGGCCATAATTTGGACACGCCTGCACTAAACAAACAACAAAACTGCAGCTGTAACAAAATAAATTTGTAAAACACACACAAAAAAAATACTCTTGGTGATGTATCGATACAGCAGCCCACGATATCGATACTGTATCATCAAATTAAACTACACGATATATCGATATTTTGATATTTTTGCACAACATTAGTTTTCAGTGCTATGATAACTGGTAAATAATTTGGCAAAATTGTAAAAGCGTCGCCTTCCCTTGGAAACATGAACAGAGTTTTCACTTCAGTTTCCACAAACCTATTCGCTAAAAAGTTCAAATATCTGCCCACTGTAGTGAGGATGGTTTTCAGTAGAGCTGGTATCATTAAGAAGCTGCCGATACGATACATGCTTCGGCACACTGGCTCTCAAAAGAGTGCACGATTCGATACGATATATTTCAAAATCATTTCGGTACAGTTCCATAAAAAGTAATATCTACTAAATCATGTGTGTGATACCAAA
Source organism: Boleophthalmus pectinirostris (assembly GCF_026225935.1). Lineage (NCBI taxonomy): Eukaryota > Metazoa > Chordata > Actinopteri > Gobiiformes > Gobiidae > Boleophthalmus > Boleophthalmus pectinirostris. The sequence continues at coordinate 5,517,859 of NW_026571299.1, read as the reverse complement.
AGTCTTTGTTAAACCACTAAATTTGCGCAAAGTTCAAATGAAACACAAACATTTTAATCATCAAAACTGTGAAAATGTCAAACGTGTCAAATAAACGAGTTTCCTTCCACTAAACAAACAACAAAACTGTAGCTCTGTAACAAAAGAATTTAGTAAAATACGCCAAAAAAAAAATACTCTTGTTGATATATCGATACAGCAGCCCAGGATATCGAAATGGTATCATCAAATTAAACAATACGATATATCGATATGTTGATATTTTTGCACACCATTAGTTTTCAGTGCCATAATAATCGGCAAATAATTAGACAAAATTGTAAAAGCGTCGCCTTCCCTTAGAAACATGAGTGACAGAGTATTCACTTCAGTTTCCTTTTTTTCATTGTTTGATTTTTTTTTTTTTCAAGATAAACAACTTCAATCTTCAAAAATTTATACACATTTAAGTTTTGAAAATCTGAAATTCGATCTGAAGTGACAATTGCACCAACAACCTCAAAACCAAACACCTCGTAGAAGCTCAGAATGAATGAAAAAAAACTAAAACAAAAAAACTTCACAGATGTTTAGTTAAGATTCCACGACCATCTGTCAACTCTCCCGTGACAAACGTCGAAACGCTTTTGTCAGTCAAACATCTGCAGCCTCCTCCCGGTTTCCCGCCGAGTGTTTGTCATGTTTTTTTTTACGACCGTGCTCTCCGCTGGCCCCCGTTCACCCGACCCGAGGCTGCGGTCCGTAAACCTCTGTCCTCAAACGCATTAGAAGAGCGTTTGTCCGACCTCCGCAGACGCTAAAACCTCCAAACGTCACACATTAACGTCTTCTTCATAAATAAATCAGGACAATAAGTAAACAGACGTAGAAATTTTGCTAAAAACAACTACGACTTAATACTTCAAGACTAGTATTTTGAAGTTATAATACTTTTTTTTTCACTTTCCTCTTTGCCTTTGTTGTGTCCCAATTTATGACTTATCTGGTTTGGTTTTTGTTAAAGCTGCATTGCGTAACATTTCTAGTCGTCTCCACGGAAATGTTATTACTTTGTCTAGAATGTTCCGCCGTACAGATTAAATATGGTACGATGCAGATGGAATTATTGTGTTTTCGAGCGACAGAAACGCGCGTAATACAGAAATGTCAGGTGGAAATGTTTAAAGTTATACCTTGGGACATTCCAGGCAAAGATAACTGACATCTCCATGGAGACAGATGTGGTTGAGATCCCGGTTAAGTCCCGGTTTAGTCCCGGTTTGAATTGTCGTCTAGTTAAGTTCTGATTTAGGCCTGGTACAGTTTGACTAACGTCGTTTTAAGCCAAATATGTTAATTTTGTCGTCTTATGTACTTTGACTTCTTGGGTTCTTTTATTTACTAGAGGTTTATCGATATCCAAGTCTCACGATACGATATCGTCACGGTATGAACCTCACGGAACGATATTTATTGCGATATCCTGGGAAAGATCTGGTGGGAAAGCTCACGATTAGGGATGTAACAAGATCCAAATCTCTTACGATATTTACGCAATATTTTCACGATATACATCTCACGGTACGATATTTATTCCGATATTTTGTGGAGGCTTACAAACAAAACTGTTAATATGTTTCTTTTTCCTCTTAAAACGCCCTGACAAGATTTAATCCAAAGAACTAAGACTTAAAAGTTATTTCTTCTTGTCGTCTGCGCTGAAATGGAGCAAAGGATCATGGTCTATGTAGTTCCCTCTGTTTTTGTTTTTTTGTTTTTTTAGCTATTGCTGCATCATAACTCTTAGAGACTTGTAATTCGATATATTGTGATGGTCCACGAAATTATTGTGAGAACTTTGACGATACGATATCACGACATTTAGGTCAGGGGTGTCAAACTCATTTTGGTCCGGGGGCCGTATCCAACCTACTTTGATCTCAAAGGGGCCGGATCAGAAAACTCATGTCATATAAACCCCAAAAATAACAAAAAGTTTAAATATTTGTGCAGAGAAACACAAATCTATTACAGAAATCTTTTTTAATTGATGAACTCTTTCTTTTACAAAATATTATAATATTATGAACAACCTGAAACTTTAAGAAAAATACAATTTCCTGTAAAATCCTGCACTCGGCTCCACTTTTCTCATGTTGGACATTTTTCTGATGAGGGTGTCACGGTCAACAGTCAAAACGATCGTCCTTTAAGAGCGTTTGGAAAGAGACAAGTCTTCATTTGTGCTGCTCTGGTGGGAGGGGCCACGTACAGAGACGCTGGAGACGCTGCTGTGATAAACACCACAGAAAATTAACAAGATTTTAATAGAAAATATAATTACAATATTTTAGTAGAACGTCAGCTGAGGGCCAGATTAAAAGGTATTGGAGGGCCGGATCTGGCCCCCGGGCCTTATGTTTGACACCTGTGATTTAGGTTATTCTTACATCCCATTACCACGTTGACATGTTTTGGCTGCTGCTGCATCTTCAGAACTTTCCCCGGTGTTGGTGTTGGTGTTGACGTGTCGTATATCAGATGTTGTTACTTCCTGTGGGCGTGGCTGGATGTTGTTACTTCCTGTGGGCGTGGCTGGCAGTTCGCTCAGACTGACCACGCCTCCTGTCGTTTATGCCTCGTTTCCTGATGTCAGTGGCCTCCCTGATCCAGCGTTTGAACTTGTTGTTTTCCGATCCACCGGAGCCCGAGTCAGGCTGGTGTCACCTAGTGCCTCCACTCGATTTCATTTCTCTCCAGCGACTAGATCAAGAATCACGAGACCAAGGCTGTCAGACTCAAATTCACAGAGGCCAATATTAAAAAATGGGACTAAGTTGTGCCCAAACTAAATATTTATTGAAAAATTTTAACAACATGCATGTTTTCTCTTCTTACGAGATATGTAATGTTAAACCTTTTCTTGTTAAAATAAATGTTTAATAATAGTTTTTCTTAAACATTGAATCCAGAACAAGCAGAATATAAAAAAGCCATGTTCAAACTACGGCCCGTGGGCCAAATGTGGCCCTCAGACAGATTTTTCTTGGCCCTCAGGCCCTTCAGGTGAATTGGCCCAAATTACCTTACATCATTTAAAAATTAACTTCTCACTGCAAGTTTTTGGAAAATCTACCTTGATAAAGTGAATATTTAATATTTAGTGTTTGTTTTTAAGGATCTTAGCATGAAACATTAGTGTTTATTCATGCTATTCGTGTTAAACATGCACATATTTCAATTATTCACTGTTTTGAGCATCAGTGTACGGCCCTCGATCAGACCTCTGCTTCATCTGTGATTAGATATGTGGCCCTTGATGAAAAAAGTTTGGACACCCCTGATATAAAATAATAACAACATTTTAAATAAATCATGTCTCTATAGCCTTTATAATGTCTCTGTAATCGGCGGGAAGCACTAATACTTATTTGATATGATCTCGTGGGCTAAATATAATTACATCGCGGGCTAAATTTGGTCCCCGGGCCTGAGTTTGACATGTCTGCAGTACAAAAACCCTGGAAGTGCAAGTCCGAGCACAAGTCAATCAGCAAAGAGTCAGACATTCTGTGTTGGCGACGATTCCCGAGATCGAGGATTTAAAACCGGAACAAAGAGAATGTTTGGTGAATTTTATCAAGTGGAAAGACGTTATTGTCCTTCTAACTACGGGATTTGGCGCATTACAAACGTCATGACCAAACAGCAGCGATTGGTTAAATAAAAAACCACCCGCCTACTGTCGAGCGAACGAATCCTAACGCTGCGAGGTCAGACGGTTTCTACGAAGTGAAACCGGCTCGTGAATCAGACTACCCGAGCCCCGTCTCAATCCAGAATGTGGTTATTTCTTTTACAGTGGTTCTGATTTTAGGTTTTCCCGTTCTGCTTTGTCTTTTTGTGTTCTGGTGAGTCTCCAAAATATCGTAATAAATATCGTACCGAGAGATTTGGACATCGTTACTTCCCTAACGCTGACATGTTTGACCATTGAACAAGGACAGTTTTAAAGCGTTAGAAAGTGCTGCCAGTGTTGAAAGTTCTCGTACATGAGCTCCGTCTGTTCCACCACTTTTATTTCCTTTTTTTTCCTTTGAGTAAAACAGTTTTGAGCGGCGGCATCTTCACTCGCCCTCGCGTCATTAGCCAAACCATGAGCCTACACCCTTTTGTGAATCCGCTATCACATTTACACTTTTGTTTCTGTGTTTCTTTCCACATTTGCGTTAATCCCGGAGCTTTAGAAGTCTTTGCAGTACACGCCGCTCATTAATTCAGCGGAACAAAAGGAGCCGGCGCCGTCGCGACTCAGAGAGAGGAGTTCAAGGCCCTTCAAACAAATGATTTTCACTTAAATTAAAGCCAACAAAGGAGAGCAAACTTGTCTTCAAACATGTCCCGGGGCTTTGGAAAAGTGCGGAGTCACTGTTGTCTTTTTGAAAAACTTACTTCTTTCGACAAACCGGAGATACGAGAAGAAGAACAAGAAGAAGAAAGTAAAAAATAGAATCGAGATCAATGCGCGAAATCACAAAATCAGAATCTGAATTTGAGTTGGTGCTTTTTGTGAAATCGCGAAAATCAGGTCTAGTATTGTCATGAGACCAGCGGTGGAAGCAGTCGTTTTTGTAGTTTTGTTAATTAAAACGCGCGCCTGTGTCGCTTTTCTTTGTCTCCATGACGATGCGATTGCTTTGCTTGGAATGTTCCACAGTACGGCATTAAATTTAACTCTTAATTTTCGTTTAAACGAGCTTGAGATGCCACCAGACCATGATACGGCTCAGACTTTAGGTGTGTGTGTGTGTGTCTACTTTGAGTCATAAAAACACCCAAAATTGTAATGATTACTGAATGGATAATGGTTTAATTAATGGTTTAATGCCACACTGTGAAACATTTCTGACAAAGTAATACCATTTCTGTGGAGACAAGCAGAAGCACCTTAAAAGTACCGATACAGGAGCAAAATAAATAAATAAATAAACAAACGTAAGTAAAAGTATCACATGAAAAAACATGAACGTAAAAGTATTCATGTACTTGTTCAAAAATGTACTTAGGGAGTAAAAAGTATAAGTATTTCTCGTATATTTTGAGCTCTAATAAAGCTTCAAATGTCGTGATTTTGATACAGATTTGTGCTGAGTTTTGGGTGTTTTCATTTGTATATTTTTGTTTGCTCAAATTGTGAACACGACAAAAATGAACCCAGCTGTAACTCTAATAGAAAATACTTTTACTTTTCAGTCCTGTTCAAAAATGTACTGGAGTAGAATTTTCCATAGGTAAAGTCGTACCGCGGAACATTACAGACGAAGGAATAACATTTCAAGCAGGTGGTGGTGGATCATCTGCTTGAAAAGTTACACAACGCAACTTTAAGTACTGATACCGGAGAGAAAAAAAAACCCAAAAACACTAAACTAACTAAAGTAAAAGTATCACATGAAAAGACAGTAAAGTACATATACTAAAGTACCTATTTAAAAATGTACTAAAGCATAAAAAGTAAAAATGCTTCTCGTAGATTAAGATTTAAAGCCTCAAGCTGTTTTTCTTTGTATATTTTACAGGTGTCAAACTAAAATAATAAATAATACTTTTACTTTTCAATTCTTTTCAAAAATGTAGTGGAGTAGAAATAAAATGTTTTAAAAAGTCATGCCGTGGAACATTATAAACAAAGGACTAACATCTCCATGGAGACAAGGAGGTGGTGGACCCTGAGAAGTTACACAGTGCAACTAAATTTAGTAAGTACATGTTTAAAAAAGTACTAGTAAGAGTATTCCGCGTGTATTTTGAGCTCTAATAAAGCTTCAAATGTCGTGATTCTGATACAGATTTGTGCTGAATTTTAGCCGTTTTTCCTTCAAATACAACATTAAATTTTCTTCAAATTATAAACGTGTTAAAATAACCCCTCAGCCTTTTCTGCAGATCTCAGACTATAATAAAAAACACTTTTGCTTTTCGGTCCTGTTCAAAAATGTAGTGGAGAAGAAATGTAAGAAGTCATACTGCGGAATATTCCAGACAAAGCAATAACATTTCCATGGAGACAAGCAGGTGGTGGAAAAGTGACACAATGTAATTTTAAGTAAAAGTACTGATACTGGAGCAAAAAAAAAAACTTAAGTAAAAGTATCACATGAATGTTAAAGTAGTACCTAAAGAGTAAAAAGTAAAAGTATTTCTCATATATTTTGAGCTTTAATAAAAGGTTGTATAGAGGATTTTTTAAGGGAAGAGAAATACAGCGACAGTCGTTGTGATTGTCATTCAGAATCACTGTTGAAGTTTCCTGTCTAGAAGTAATTCAGCGACCGACGCGTCAGTTTTTAGACCCTTCGTCTGCTTCGGTCGCGCCATCGCTGGACGAGATCTCCAAGAATCACCTCAGTTTTGGCTTTGCTCCTTTTCCTCTTCTCTTCTTCTTTCAGCGACCTCAAAAACGGACTTTCTTTTGCGGCGAACCGGTCGTGGATTCTCGTCCGCCGTCGCGACAAACTTTGTGCGAAATGCGAGGAAGCGACAGTTCGAAAAAGCCTCTAAGAACCGCTGCGTAAACCACGTAATCCCCGCGCTCCGACGAGTCAGTTACACTAGGGAGTTTGATTGACAACCTAACAGCCAATAGAAAATGAGGGAGCCTCGTTTTCTATTGGCTGATGTTTATCTGGCCTCAACACGTCCACAGTTGATGGTTTTTCGTTCTTTTTTTTTTTTTGGTCATCATAATTACAAAGCTGCTGCGTCTCTGCAATGGTATTTTAATCTTTCACTGACAGTTTGAAACTAAAAAAAATCCTCCATACAACTTCAAATGTTGTGATTTTGATGAATTTGCTGAATTTTAGCCGTTTTGATTTGTATAATTTTGTTTTCTCAAATTGTGAACTCAACAAAAACTAACTATAGAAAATACTTTTACTATTCAGTCCTGTTCAAAAATGTAATGGAGTAGAAATTGTCACACCTAAAGTCATACTGTGGAACCTTACAGGCAAAGCAAAAACATCTCTAAAGTAAAAGTACTGATACCAGAACAAGAGAAAAAAACAAACAAACACTAATCTAACTAAAGTAAAAGTATCACATGAAAAAAACAAAACAAAATATGAAAGTAAAGTATTAAAGTACACGTTTAGTAAGTAAAATGTTCACGTATTTCTAATCTATTTTGAGCTGTAATAAAGCTTCAAACGTCGTGATTCTGATACAGATTTGTGTTGAATTTTAGCCGTTTTTCCTTCAAATACAACATTCAAATTTTCTTCGAATTATAAACGTGTTAAAATAACCCCTCAGCCTTTTCTGCAGATCTCAGACTGTAATAAAAAACACTTTTGCTTTTCAGTCCTGTTCAAAAATGTACTGGAGAAGAAATGTAAGAAGTCATACTGCGGAATATTACAGACAAACGAGCAGGTGGTGGAAAAGTGACACAATGCACCTTTAAGTGAAAGTACTGATACTAGAGCTAAGTAAGTAAAGTAGGCACATGACAGTAAAAATATTAAAAGTACCTGCTTAAAAATTTACTTAAAGAGTAAAAAGTAAAAGAATTTCGCATTGATTTTGAGATTTTATAAACTTTAGTACACTTTTTGTTTGCTTAAATTGTGAACGTGACAAAAATAAACCCTCAGACTTTTTAGCGGGTCTCAAACTATATTAAAAAACACTTTTAGTTTTCAGTCTTTTTCAAAAATATAGTGAAATTTTAATTTAAAAAAGCACAATTTCCACAAGACGAGACGAGACATGACGGGATTTTAACACAAGTCCTAATCCATTCCGTAAATTTCACGATTCAGTTTCCAATTTTGGCCTCACAATTTTTGTATTTATTTGATTTAATATGTTTGTTTTCATTCTAGCGCTGCTTTTTGGAACTTTAAAGAGATGCAACTCGCCAAAACGTGACCCTTTTTTTGTGAAACACTTGAAAAAAGATCGTTTTTCTCTTGTGCGCACGATCTTGTACCATCCTTAAAAATAAATTCTGAATAAATAGCGATAAAAACAGCAAGAGACTCGAGTCAGATAAGGAATAATTACAAAAAAGTACATGTACAAGTCAAAATAAAATAGAAAATAAGTCAAATAAGTCAAGGTTAGGTCTAGTTTAGTGCCGTAAATGATGCGTTTTAAACTCTTACAAAGAACCATCAATATCATTTTTTCGCAGCTTTGTTTTTCTTTCTCACGCCTGCCTCGTTCTGTTCTACTTTCTCCTGCATTGTTCTGTAAAGTTAATCATCTCAGGTGTATTTTTGTACCCATCATAAAAGTATGTGACCGGACCAGCCCGATCTGCAGTTGCCGAGCTGCCGGTTCCACTCCCTCAGTCAACAGTCCGAGGTGAAAGTCTGCCTGCCTCTCTGGTGTCGCTTTGGTTTCGGTGGATCGTCTTACCTGCGTTGCTCAAGGGCACGGCGGCAGCGTACGCAACCCCCGCCATTCAAAAGAGCGGGGTCGGATTTCAGTCGCTTTTCGCCCGTGACAAAACCAAACAAATATGCGGACGAGGCGGATGATGGATGCGGGACACTGCGGGGAGTTTTGGAGTGACACAAAATTAAACGGAAGTCAAATTAAAAATAATAATTAAAACCTTGGAAAATATATGTTTCATTTTAGTTTTGTCATATAATTTTCAAGGAATTATTTACCATATTTTTCGGACTATAAGTCGCCTCAGAGTATAAGTCGCACCAGCCAAAAAATTAGTAATAAAAAAGAAAAAAAACCTATATAAGTCGCACTTTTTGGGGGGAATTTGTTTTATAAAATCAGAGACCAGGAACCGATATTTCATCTCAAAAGTCAAGTTCTAGTAAAAACAATAGAAGAGAGAACAACAGACTGTTAAAGGTCACATATGAACAGTTCTTCAGATAATTAGATAAGTTTACCAAACTCTCCATCTCACTCCAAATCACTAAATCCATTCAATTCTTCATCCTCGGTGAAGCAACTCGGCCTCGACCTCCGGAGGTAAACAGTTCCAGTTCCAGTTAGAATTATTCGGGCCTTTCTGAGTCCCGACAGGATGGTTTCGGTGTCACTGAAGTCCAGGAATCCGTGTATCGTTCATTTTTCAATATAAAACCAAACATAAGAAAACAAAAAAAGCAACAATTGTCTTCATTATTTGTCTCCAAAACCAAAATGAAAAAAAACAAAAATGGATAATGGCCATTTCACGTTTTTGTGACTTAAACTGCGACGCCGGACTGAACCAGGGCTAAACCGTTTTCAGTCCTGGTCTCAGTCCCAGTTTAAGTCCCGTTCTGGTCCTGGTCTGGTCCCTGCCTCAGTCCTGGTCTCAGTTCCAGTTTAAGTCCCATTCTGGTCCTGGTCTGGTCCCGGTGTCAATCACAGTCTGGTCCTGGTCTGATCCCAGCCTCAGTCCTGGGCTCAGTCCCAGTTTAAATACTGTTCTGGTGCTGATCTGGTCCTGGCCTCAGTCCTGGTCTCAGTTCCAGTCTCAGTCCGGGTCCTGGTTTTGGCACTAGGGATGTAACAATAACCGAAATATCGTCATATCGTATCGTCAAAAGTCTCACAATAAAATCGTGCTCTGTCACAATATATCGAATCACAAGTTCCTTTAGTTAAATGTATTTTTTTATAGAAGCAACAGCTAAAAAACATCAGGAACTACAAATCCCATGATTCATTTCAGCGCAAACAACATGAAGAAATATGTTTTTTACTTGAATTCTTGGGATTATGACGGAAATAATTCACACTAAAATCTTGTAAAAGTAAAAAAGTGTCACATCTACAAAATATCCCAATAAATATCGTACTGAGAGATTTGGATTTCGTTACATCCCGAGGTGTCACTGAAGTCCAGGTTTTGTCCATCCATCCAGTGACTTCAGGAAAGTTTCACGGTGCATCCTCCCGGTGTCACAAGTTTCTCTCTCACTCCAAACTTTCTTTCTTTCTGCTGCTCGATTATCGTTTTCAGATGCAGATTTTACGACTTGCAGTTTGTAATCTGCAGAATCTGATTTTGTTTTTGGGGACATTTGTGGTCAGTCTTGTCAGTCGTCTTTATAAGTTTGTTTAAATTTTAGATTTTTAGTAACGGTGCGATCGACTGACATGATACAGACAGAACAGAGGCTCTTTCTGCAGGAGACATGCGCAGTAGAGCCAAGTGACAGTGGTGCAGGAGGAACAGGAGCAGCAGATACTCACACACAAGACTAGAACCTCTCCACACTTCACTCAAACATTTTAATATATAAGTCGCACCAGGAAACACCCAAACCATGAAAAAAAGTGCCACTTATCGCCCAAAAAATATGGCTACTATATTTTACACAGATAGAAAAATGAAAAATAAAACAGTTTTTAATTAGATGTGTCAAAAATGTCTGTTCATTAGGGGTGTGCAAAAATATTGAAATATCGATATATCGTATCGTTAATGTGATGATACAGTATCGATATTGTGGGCTGCTGTATCGATATATCAGTATTTTTTGGTATATTTTACTCAATTATTTTGTTGCAAAGCTACAGTTTTGTTGCTTGTTTAGAGGAAGGAAACTTTTTTTATGCGACACATTTGACATTTTCACTGTTTTGATGATTAAAATGTTTGTGTTTCATATGAACTTTGCACAAAAAGTGGTTTAACAAAGACTTTTAGTATCACAGAAATGATTTAGCCATTATTTTTATTGAACTGTATCGTGGCCTGTGTATCGAGGTACGTATCGTATCGGCAACTTCTTAATGATACCCAACCCTACTGTTCATAACATTGATATAGACTTATTTTTATTATTTTAATTTTTATTTATTTATTTTTTAGTTTTGTTTTTGTTTAGTCACAAGATTTTACACCAGATGCCCTTCTTAGAGCAACCAGACAAATAATGGGACTGGGGTAGTGTCTTGCTCATGGACACAGTGGCAGTATGTCTTTTTCCATGTGGTTGTTCGGCGTGCACTTGACCTGCTCCTCCACTCCTGTCCTAGTAAAATTCAAACCGGTCACCATGTGGTTACTGGGCGAGCTCGTAACCCACTGCTCCACTCACGCCTTGGTCAAATTTTAACCGGTCACCACGTGGTTGTTGGGCGTGAACTTAATCCAATACTCCATTTCCGTCTCTAGTTAAATTTAAACCGGTCACCATGTGGTTATTGCATGAGAACTTTTTTTTTTTATTGCTTTATTTAGCTTAACCCACTACTCCACTCACATCCTGGTTAAATTTAAACCAGTTACCGCGTCATAGTTGGGCGTGAACTTAACCCGCTACTCCACTTCCGTCCCAGTAAAATTAAAACCAGATACTATGTGATTTTTAGGGAAAGCACTTAACCCACTACTCCACTCACACCCCACAAAAACCGGTTACCACATCGTTGTTGGGCGTGAACTTAACCCACTACTCCACTTCTGTCCCAGTAAAGTTCAAACCGGTTACCGTGTGGTTACTGGGTGAGCATTTTTTTTTGTAATTGCGTTTAATTTAATTTAACCCACTACTCCACCCCAACCGGAGTCAAATTTAAACCGGTTACCACATCGTTGTTGGGCGTGAACTTGGCCCGCTACTCCACTTCTGTCCCGGTTAAATTCAAACCAGCTACCATGTGGTTATCGGGCGAGTCCTTAACACACTACTCCGCTCTACAACACTAAAATTCAAAGCAGTGATCGCGTCGTTGTTGGGCGTGAGCTTAACCCACTACTCCACTCCATGCCCCACTAAAATTCAAACAGGTTACCACACCGTTATGGGGCGTGAAATTTAACCCACTACTCCACTCAACTCCACAAAAATTCAAACCGGTTACCACATCGTTGTTGGGTGAGAACTTAACGCACTACTCCACTTGTGTCCGAGTAAAATTCAAACCAGTTACCACGTGGTTGCTGGGTGTGAACTTAACCCACTACTCCACTCAACTCCACTTAAATTCAAACCGGTTACCACATCGTTACTGGGCATAAACTTAACTCACTACTCCACCCCGACCAGAGTAAAATTTAAACTGGTTACCACATCGTTGTTGGGCGTGAACTTAACCCACTACTCCACTCAACTCCTCAAAAATTCAAACCGTTTACCACATCGTTGTTGGGCGTGAACTTAACCCACTACTCCACTTGTGTCTAAGTAAAATTGAAACCAGTTACCACGTGGTTGCTGGGCATGAGCTTAACCCACTACTCCACCTCAGCCCAAATCATTTTCAAACCAGTTTCTATGTGATTGTCGGTCGAGTTTTAACCCACTACTCCACTTGTGTCCGAGTAAAATTCAAACCGGTTACCACATCGTTACTGGGCGTGAACTTAACCCACTACTCCACCGGGCCCCCTGTAAACCAAAGCCCTGAAGTTGTTCCGTTTTGTCCCGTATCTGTCCCGTTGTTGTTCCGTATTTGTCCCGGGTTGTCCCGGTTTTGTCCCGGTTTTTCCCGGTTCGTCCTGGTTTGTCCCAGTTCATCTCGTTTCGTTGCAGTTGGTCCCATATTGTCTCGTGTTCGTCCCGGTTCTTCCCGTATCTGTCCCGGTTTGTCCTGTATTCTGTCCCGTGTTCGTCCCAGTTGGTCCCATGTTGTCCCGTGTTCGTCCCGGTTCGTCCCGTATCTGTCCCGTGTTCGTTCCCGTCTGTCCGTATCTGTCCCGGTTCGTCCAGTTGTCCCATGTTGTCCCGTGTTCGTCCCGGTTCGTCCCGTATCTGTCCCGGTTTGTCCCGTATCTGTCCAGGTTTGTCCCGGTTTGTCCCGTATCTGTCCCGGTTTGTCCCAGTTCTTCCCGTATCTGTCCCGGTTTGTCCCGGTTCGTCCCGTATCTGTCCCGGTTTGTCCCGGTTCGTCCCGTATCTGTCCGGTTTGTCCCGGTTCTTCCCGTATCTGTCCCGCTTCATCCTGTATTGTCCCATGTTTGTCCCAGTTGGTCCCATGTTGCCCCGTGTTCGTCCCGGTTCTTCCCGTATCTGTCCCGGTTTGTCCCGGTTCGTCCCGTATCTGTACGGTTTGTCCCGGTTTGTCCCGTATCTGTCCCGGTTCGTCCCGTATCTGTCCCGGTTCGTCCCGTATCTGTCCCCGGTTCGTCTCGTTTCGTCTCAGTTGGTCCCATATTGTCCCGTGTTCGTCCCGGTTATTCTTGTATCTGTCCCAGTTCATCCCGATTCATCCCGTTTGGTCCCGTTTGGTCCCGTTTGGTCCCATTTGGTCCCGGTTGGTCCCGTTTGGTCCCGGTTGGTCCCGGTTGGTCCCGGTTGGTCCCGGTTGGTCCCGTCCTCTCCGCTCACAGACATGTGTTCTAAATATGTTCGTGTGGGGGATTTGGAGCTTTTGATCTGCTGCTGTTGCTGCTGTTCATATGGACTACATCCATCCCATAATTCAATCCCATAATCCCCCGCTGCTGCTGCTGCCGCCGCCACGGAGACCGTTGCCAAGGGGATCAGCGGGAGGTCACATGACTCATCACATGATCAGAACCGAACAGAACCACGGGCGCCGGGTTTGTCGGGAACATGGGACTATGGACTTTATATTTTCATTTATGGGATTATTTTATTCATTAAGTCAATTATTATTATTTTTTACTACTTTATTACTTTAAAAAATATTATTATTATTATTATTATTATTATTATTAGCTACTTCTTTTACTTTTACATGTTTTTTTTTTACTTTTTTATTATTGTTAATTAATTAATGATTTAAATTATTTATTTTATTTTTATTCTTTACTTTAACTTTTTTTTTTTTATTTTTTTAACTGTTTAATTGTTCCCTTAGTCTGGTCTTAATCTGGTTTAGTTTTCATTTAGACCAGATTTAGTCCCAGGAAGTCTAGTCCTAGTGGTTTAGACCTGGTTCAGACCTGATGTAGTCCTGGTTTAGACCTGGTTCAGACCTGATGTAGTCCTGGTTTAGACCTGGTTCAGACCTGATGTAGTCCTGGTTTAGACCTGGTTCAGACCTGATGTAGTCCTGGTTTAGACCTGGTTCAGACCTGATGTAGTCCTGGTTTAGACCTGGTTGAGACCTGATGTAGTCCTGGTTTAGACCTGGTTTAGTCCCTGATTTGACATCGGATTATAAAAAGCATTAAAAATCTGATAATTATCGATACTAAAACTCATTTGAGCAGATATCGATACTACTGTATACTAGTATCGGAATCGGTATTGGTATCAGTATCGAGTATTGATACTACTATAATACTGTCAGCAGAATTGGTATCAAGTATCGAAATTGAGTTTGAAATTCTAGCATCTTGACAGCACTAACAGAACTACAAATCTTCATTGTTTTCATCTCAAGCCTTCATAAATCTGCACTGAATTGTTGCAAAGGATCATGGTCTATGTAGTTCCATTCAACCCGCAAATCCAATACCTCCTTGTTTATTGTGTTTCAGATTCCTCAACACAATGCAAATTATAATCACCTTTTCAGACTTAGAACAATGAATCAGACTTTTACGATTCACACGCCCGATTACCCACAATGCAGCAGCGACCCGACCGGCTCTTCTTGACTTGAATTTTTATTGGTTGACGGGCGTCTGGTGAGCTTCCCGGTGAGTCAGCGGCGCGGCAACAAAAGCGCGTCACTTACCCGGTCCGACTCCGCTGCCAAAACACAATAAACAATAATTATTAACAGTTCAAATATGTGTCCGCGTGTGATCCGGCTTTAGTTTTGGTTGATCCAGTCTGAAAAGTATGAGGTGTGGAGACGACAGGTATGCTGCTTTGAACAGGTGTGGTAAAAAAAAAAAAAAATTCCTAAAAAATTACTTACAATTATTATTATTTTTTTGAAGAATAAAAAACAGTGAAAGTTCTTCGGTATAATTTATTTTAATTTTTTTTAACGCGTTTTTTTTTTTTGTGTTCTAAAGTTGTTTTCTCGTCACAAACAGACCCGGAGTTGTGTTTTGTTTCATTCGCACATGTTGAACGCGCAAACCCGGTTCTTCTCGCGAACCGAAAACGCTCCGTTCCACCTCGTGATGTCATCATGTGATACAGAAAGCGCTCCACTGCGGTTTTAAACTCCGCACACCTTCGCTAGAATCATCTGGATGAATCGTTTGAATGATTTCAGAGCTGCAATTGCGAATCTCTACTGAACTAAACTTAAAAAGGTAGCTGTTAACTTTAAACCTACCACTTGATGACATCACAAGGTGGAACGGAGCACTAATAACAGACTAATAATAACAACAAAACACAACTCCAATCTGTTTTTGAGGAGAAAACAACATTCTAACATGACTTAAAGCTCACAAAAGTCCATTTTGCGTACAATTTAGGACTTTTAAAAGGTGCATTATGTAACTTTTTGGGTCCGTCACCTGCTTGTTTCTATGGATACGTCACTGTTCAACCTGGAATGTTCCACAGTGTGACTTTCAAACAGCTTTACTTTACATTTGTTCAATTACAAGTGGTTTTATAGCACAAAAATATCTCAAAAAACAACATTCTGACTGTGAGCGGCGTCGCCTCTCCACAGATCTGACCTGTAACTTGATCTGGTTTGGTTTCCATGGAGATAGAAAGGTTTAAAGCCATACTGTGGAACATTTCAGACACAAAAAAAGGAATAACATCTCCATGAAGAAAAGCGTTTTATGGACACGGCACCAGAGTCAATCCATAATTTGAGTTTTGTTTTAAAGATACAGGATGTAACTTTTATGGTTGGGGATCCGTCACCTTCTTGTTGCTATGGATACATCATTATTCTACCTGGAATGTTCCGCAGTGTGACATTAAACGGTTTTACTTTACTTTTATTCAATTACAGGTGGTTTTAAAGCTCGAAAATACCTAGAAAAACAACTTTTTTTGACTGTGATTTGGGTCGCCTCTCCACAGATCTGACCTGTAACTTGGTCTGGTTTGGTTTCCATGGAGATAGAAAGTTTTAATGCCATACTGTGGAACATTCCAGACAAAATCGTAAGCATTTGATGGACCCACCAACAGGGTCCATCCATAATCTGAGCATAATCTGAGTTTTGTTTTAAAAGTTACAGGATGTAACTTTTATGTTTGGGAAACTGTCACCTTCTTGTTGCTATGGATACGTAATTACTTTAGCTGGAATGTTCCACAGTGTGACATTAAACAGCTCTACTTTGCATTTACTCAATTACAGGTGGTTTTATAGCTCAAAAATATCTAGAAAAACAACTTTTTGACTGTGGAGTGAGGTCGCCTCTCCACAGATCTGACCTGTAACTTGAGCTGGGTTGGTTTCCAAGGAGATAGAAAGTTTTAATGCCATACTGTGGAACATTCCAGACAAAATCATAAGCATTTGATGGACCCACCACCAGGGTCCATCCATAATATGAGTTTTGTTTTAAATATACAGGATGTAACTTTTATGGTTGGAGGTCCGTCACCTTCTTGTTGCTATGGATACATAATTACTTTACCTGGAATGTCCCACAGTGTGACTTTAAACAGCTCTACTTTACATTTATTCAATTACAGAATCAAAAACAAGCTCAAAAATACCTAGAAAAACAACTTTTTGACTGTGAGTGAGGTCGCCTCTCCAGAGATCTTGACCTGCAACTTGGTCTGGTTTGGTTTCCATGGAGATAGAAAACTTTAAAGCCATACTGTGGAACTTTCCAGACACAAAAAAAAAAGCAATAAAATCTCCATGAACCAAAGCTTTTGACACTAGTACGCAGCTAAAAACAAAGCCACAAAGTATAAAACCAGAGTGTCGTATCAATAAACAAACGCGGTTTTCGTATTTTTAAAATGATTTTTTTAGTTTTTTGTTGCGTCGTTCTCGCGGTAATAACCTTGTATTCCGCGCTGAAGGCAGGTTGAGCGCCATAAATAAAGCAGGAGAGCCAGATCAGCTCGCTCCAAAAAGTGAATAAAATATGAGAAAAAATCAAACGCCCCTTTGAAGTACCGCCGCGCTGGGGGAGCAGAGGTGAGTGTGTGGTCCCGGACAAAGGATTACTGCAGTACTACTACCTCCTCTGCGTACTGCCGGCTACCAGTATTGTGTACTATTGTTAAAGCGGGATTAGGGCTAGACAAACATCCTACTCATTCAGATGCACTCAGTCACAGATACAAAAGGCTACAGGCTCCGGCAGCTGTCGCAAAGAGGATCAGAGACGTACCGGGGAAGCAGGTTTAAAAGGCCCACATTTTACACTTTTATTCTGTTTTTTTCTAAGTTATAACGTCGTTTCCTCGTCGCAAACGTCCGTGTACCTTCCGTCCTTTTGAATTACAATCAACAACGAAAAGCAATCAAATGGGAAAACAGTTTGTCGTTTCATTATTCCGTTTTAGCGTCCAGCAAAAAAACAGATTTCGACCTCTAATTTCCAATATTTAATTTAAACTTTTATTCTCTCTGGTTTATTTGCCCCGGAAGTTATGCTGCTTATTTATTTATTATTTAAATTTATGTTTATTTAGACAGGCCAGATGCGTTGCTTAGAGTGTTTTAGCGCAAGTACTTGTTTTCAACACCTGTCCGTATAAAAAAAAAGAATAAAAATCTAAACTACAAGCGTAAAAACAGATAAGACGAGACACATAAGTTACATACAGATAAATCAGCTGGCGCCACCTAGTGCCTTCGCTCAATTTCATTCCTCTCCAGCGACTAAATCAGGAATCAGAACACACGAGACGGTTTGACTGCAAAACCTCGGTTCAAACTGTTTCTCTTCCCAATGAAATTGAAAAATAGTGAAAGGTGAAGTTGATGGGCAGGATTGATCCACAGGAAGAACCAAAAAGGAAACGTTTGACTGACTAAGAAATCATCCCGAGTTTGCAGTGAACATTTTGTATGTGGAGCGACAACAAAGCAGGATCCTGTTTGTTAAGTGAGAGGAGCAGAAGACAAACAGACTGAGCTGCACTTTCTTGTTCTTGTGGTTTTACAGCAACATCACGTCTTGGTCTCTTTGCAGTGGAAGGTGTTTCTTGGTGAACAGTTGGTGCCTTTTGCTTTGGCGTTGACTTTTTAAATTCGTAACCGAGGTTGAGCGAGGGATCGGGATTTTGCTTTGACGGCGCTCCACATACAAAATGTTTGCTGCAAACTTGGGATGATTTAGTCAGTCAAATGGTTCTTCCTGTGGATCAATCCTGCCCATCGCCTTCACCTTTCACTATTTTTCAATTCCGTTGGGAAGGGAAACAGTTTGAACGGAGGTTTGCAGTCACACACATCTGATTCCATTTTGCATTTATGGAATTTGCAAACTTCCGAAGCCCGTTTCTCGAGCCGTTTTCCGTTGTTAGGACATCCAGCAGCCACACAATTACGACGTCCGAATCCCAAAACTAAAATATGACAATATCAGAACCAGAAACAAAAGCGACATGGTTCAAAAGATTTGAAAAGATCGACTTTGACAATAGACGCATCCCACTGTGAAAACAAACATGAAGGTTTGATGCTCACTTTTTTGGAGGATCCTTCTCAGTTTGAATTGCGCGATGACCGGAAGTCCGGAATTTGTGATGCCTGTATATACGATCCTTTACTGAGTATTAGTGTCCCTCCTGTCATGAAACGGTACTTTTTAGCTTTAGTTCAGTAGAGATCGGCAATTCCAGAGCTGAAATGATCCAAATGATTCTAGTGAAGGTGTGTGGAGTTTAAAAACACAGTGGAGCGCGTCCTGTATCGCAATATAACATCGAGCGTTTTCCGTTTGAGAGAAAAAGTCTGCAACAGAACTCCAGGTCTGTTCGCGATGAGGAAACACCATTAAAACATAGATCAGAAAATAGTTTAACACGGTCCTTTTAACAACTCATTTTTCTACTATTTTCCGATAACTCTTTAAAACGTTTCAACCTTGGCTGGTCCAAGTACGAGGCTGAGAATTTAAAAAAAAGGAAAGACGTACATGTGCGTTTCCAAAAAAGGTTTATGAGTGGTTCCATTCACTGCCAGAACGCTGATAATAATTTCAGAATTATTGACAAAAAGGTTGGCAATTTGAGAATTTTAAGTGTGCCAATTCTGCAAAATGACAAGTCTTTAAAATAAATCAGCGATAAAAGCACTTCAGCCGTCGTTATTAAAGGGTGGCTCTTTCGTGGG
Organism: Boleophthalmus pectinirostris; assembly: GCF_026225935.1. Taxonomy (NCBI): domain Eukaryota; kingdom Metazoa; phylum Chordata; class Actinopteri; order Gobiiformes; family Gobiidae; genus Boleophthalmus; species Boleophthalmus pectinirostris. The sequence goes on along the minus strand of NW_026571299.1, from coordinate 5,498,752 downwards.
AGTAGTAAAGCGGGAGGTAAAGTGCCTATGTGGCCACGTTTACATTATGTTTTTGAATTCCGTATTAATTGTTCTGAATTAAATAGTTGTTGTATTTTTTTTTTTTTTTGCTCTTCTACTGTAACAAAATTGTGTACCCTTAGTTCACTACTCCACACTTCGCTGTATAGACTCTATTCGCGCTTACCGGAAGACGTTTGGAATCGCGCGGACGACGACTTCCGGTGTAGTTTCCGACACCGGGCTTACGATAAAACCGTGGATTCAGCGGCAGCGTCTTCACAACCTTCCAAAGCTTTTCCACGGGGGACGGGACTCTAATCCAGGGGTCTCCAACCTTTTGTTTTCCCACCTTTACGAAACAAAAATGCCAAAGAGCGACCGATTTCAGCAGTCGCAAAGAAACTTGAGTAAGTATAAGAGCCACGACGAGCCTTAGATGGAGAACAGTTATGCGTCAAATTATGCGTCCATCAAAATGATATATTTATAATGAATCAGTAATTAATCAAAATTTAGTCCAATCAGGTTCATTTGTTTTTCCGATATGTTATTAGGTTCTTTTTTTAGACCAAGAGTTTGCTTTTATACTTGATATTTTCGACTGCTCCCTGCGCTCTTCCTCAGAGATATTGTTGGTATGAAAAAAACACACACACAAAAAACTAATAACATATATCATCAAATTTTGCTTATTATCTACAATACATATAATTCAGAAATCCCTGGGCGAGCTGCTTGGGAGGAGGTGGAGAGCTGCTGGTAGTTCCCGAGCTACAGGTTGGAGACTCCAGCTCTAATCGTGTCGTCCGTGTCACTCGCAGGCAGCTGGTTGGAACTGTTGATCTGACAAACATAACGGAACGCTACGATGACATTTTTTTGTGAATTATTTTTGTCATTATTATTAAGTTAGACAAATTATGACACACAACTCAATAGGCAATTTAAAAAAAAGAAAAAACCAGGCCATTTTCCCAGTTTTCCCAGAGTTATTTTCGCCAACAGAACCCAAAGGAAGTCGTCGTCCACATGTTTCCAAACGTCTTTAGGTTATGTGATGTAAGTGTGGAAAGAGCCCGTTGGACACTACCTTTTTTTTTGTTTTGTTAGTTTCTCTAGATAATCCTTGACTTTGGTTCCATATCTGGATAAAATATTATGCCCAAATTTTATGCAAATTAATTAATATTTAAAAGGTTGCTCAAGACTTGAAAATTACCCTATACCAGACATGTCAAACTCAGGCCCAGGGGCCAAATTTGGCTCGCGGTATAATTATATTTGGCCCACGAGATCATCGAATGTGTATTAGAGCTGCTCGCCAGCTACAGATCGACTATAGAGACATTATTTATTTCAAATTTTGTTATTATTTTATATTATCTTTGTTCTGGATTCAGTGTTTAAGCAAAACTATTATGAAACATTTATTTTAATAAGAAAAGCTTTAACATTACATATTTCGAAAGAAGAGAAAACATGCAAGTGTTGAAATATTTCAATAAATGTTTAGTTTGGTCCCAGTTTTAAATTTTGGCCTCTGAATTTGAGTTTGACATCCTTGCCCTATACTCTAACATAGCGAAACAAATAAATAAGGCGTATTTGGATCATTTGTCATTTTATTCTTCAAACACAAACTGAAACTTGCATAAAAATTACTTAAAAGTCCTTAAAAGTTGCTTAGAGAGTCCATAAAGTCCATAAAAAGTTACTTGAAAACGCAAAATTCGTCAATTTCCAGGAATCTTCACGCAGCTTGAGCAACCTCTAAAACATCTAAATTTTCTTCCAAATTTCCTCTAAAACCTAACGCAGGTTCTAATCGAGGTTATCTGAAACTTTTTTTTTTTTTTACCATGCTCCTATTGGTCAGGTTTCGGTATCGACGAGTACAAAAACACCTAGTATCGGTATCAGATCGGATCCCCCCTTCAAAATGGAACCAGAAACACAGTGAGTTATTACAGCTGATGTCGCTGATTTTCTAACTTTGCACTTCTCCAAAACAAAAGTGCCGCACCTCCTGCCTCCGCGATCTCGACGTGAGACCGGGAAACTTAAATGAGTTTAATTGTTCGTAATTATCTAATGATTATGTTCGGAGTCGTGCAGTCGAGCGCAGGAAGTTGCGAGTGAAACTGTGCCTAAAATAACTTTTTGGTTTAGCGGGTTCACTCCGCGACCTTTGACCTTTCACACGTGGCCCGAAGTGACCTCGCGATCTCACACTCGGGCGCCAAAATGTTCACAGGCATCTCACAAATGGTCACGACGGACTTTTACTCGTTTATCCGGGGTTGTGTTTTGTTTCATTCACACACGGTTAAAACACAAATCCTGCATTTTTAGGCTTCAGAGTTTTTCTTACATTTTTTTTTAACGTCAATGGCACAATTTTTTTTCAAATTTTTATACATTTTTACACAGATTAACGCCAAATCAACACTAGAATCTTCCCAGAAGCAGAGTAGCAAAAAAAGGAGTGTTAAAGTGTTAAAATTGACTCTCACAGAATCAATTTTAACATTTTCTAAGTGTTAATACGAGTCCAGTCTGTTCTCGAGTTAATTTAACGATTTTGGAAATGTTAATCAAGTAACACTGGACCAAAGTTCCAAAAGTTTAAACCCGGAATCAAGAGTTATATTACCGTTTTGAGAGTAAACGGGTAACACTTTGTAGAGTTATCCTGATTTAGCAAAACAACACACAGAGGTGGTTTAATTTTTCACTTTATTTTAGTTAATTTAAGATGAAATTATGAACAAAACTGGTTCAAACTGGTCTACTCTCGCGAGAGTTTGAAGTGGTGAATGGGAGGAGCCAAATTAACACCAATGGAAGTTGAATTAACACTAGTCGAAGTTGAATTAACACTAGTCGAAGTTGAATTAATACTAGTCGAAGTTGAATTAACACTAGTTGAAGTTGAATTAACACTAGTGAAGTTGAATTAACACTAGTGGAAGTTGAATTAACACTAGTTGAAGTTGAATTATTACTAGTCGAAGTTGAATTAACACTAGCTGAAGTTGAATTAACACTAGTTGAAGTTGAATTATTACTAGTCGAAGTTGAATTAACACTAGTCGAAGTTGAATTAACACTAGCTGAAGTTGAATTAACACTAGATGAAGTTGAATTAACACTAGTTGAAGTTGAATTAACACTAGTCGAAGTTGAATTAATACTCTAGTCGAAGTTGAATTAACTCTAGTCGAAGTTGAATTAACACTAGTCGAAGTTGAATTAACACTAGTCGAAGTTGAATTAACACTAGTCGAAGTTGAATTAACTCTAGAAGAAGTTGGATTAACACTAGAGGAAGTTGAATTAACACTAGTCGAAGTTGAATTATTACTAGTCGAAGTTGAATTAACACTAGCTGAAGTTGAATTAACACTAGTTTAAGTTGAATTAACACTAGTTGAAGTTGAATTATTACTAGTCGAAGTTGAATTAACACTAGTGGAAGTTGAATTAACACTAGTGGAAGTTGAATTAACACTAGCTGAAGTTGAATTAACACTAGTCGAAGTTGAATTAACACTAGTCGAAGTTGAATTAACACTAGTTGAAGTTGAATTATTACTAGTCGAAGTTGAATTAACACTAGATGAAATTGAATTAACACTAGATGAAGTTGAATTAACACTAGCTGAAGTTGAATTAACTCTAGTCGAAGTTGAATTAACACTAGTGGAAGTTGAATTAACACTAGTGGAAGTTGAATTAACACTAGATGAAGTTGAATTAACTCTAGTCGAAGTTGAATTAACACTAGTCGAAGTTGAATTAACTACTAGTCGAAGTTGAATTAACACTAGTGGAAGTTGAATTAACACTAGTCGAAGTTGAATTAACTCTAGTGGAAGTTGAATTAACACTAGTGGAAGTTGAATTAACACTAGTGGAATTGAATTAACACTAGAAGTTGAATTAACACTAGTGAAGTTGAATTAAACACTAGTTGAAGTTGAATTAACACTAGCTGAAGTTGAATTAACTCTAGTCGAAGTTGAATTAACACTAGTGGAAGTTGAATTAACACTAGTGAAGTTGAATTAACACTAGTCGAAGTTGAATTAACACTAGTGGAAGTTGAATTAACACTAGTCAAAGTTGAATTAACTCTAGTCGAAGTTGAATTAACACTAGTGGAAGTTGAATTAACACTAGTCAAAATCGTCATTATACAGTAGGAAATAGCCACTTCAGAAACTCGAGCTTCTCACATTTGTTTACGCTTCTGCTTAAACTCCTAATGTGTAACTCCAAATAGTATCTTAAACATCTCAAACCCACTGACTCTTCTGCTGCCGACTTGCCAAACTGGATTTTACCGTTTCTCTCCCAGACTGTAAACGTCACCGGAGCCTGTCCTGTATTTTGTAAATGAAGGGGGCGGGGTCTGGGTCTGGAGTCTTTTGTCATGAGGATTGCTGGTTTTGGTTTGGGTTTGGGGAGGACGCACTGCAGTTTTAGTTTGGGTTTCTTGCTGTGAACATCCCACCGCTGTTTGCGTCAAAGTTTTTACTGGAGTTTTCTCGTCTACAGGAGTCCCCTGAACGCAACGCAGGTTTGTTTACGAGTTTAAAGGTATTTTACAGACTTTAAATTCCTGTAATTCTTCCAGTTTTTTAGATTTTTCACGTATTTCTGCATTATTTAGTGACTGTGATCTCCTGTCAGTCGGGTTTGGACTATATATTTTCGTAGACATTTCTTTAAATAAGGAATTTTAAGTTGACAATTTTGAGAGATTTGAGATTTTAAGTGTAAAATCAACTCTAAACTGGAACAAACATCATGTGCATTTGTTTTATACACTTTAAATTCCTCTGATTGTTCCAGTTTTTTTTTATTGTTTACTTTTTGTGATGTCTATACGTTTGTTGGCGTTTCTTAAATTGTTGCAACTAAAGAATTTTAAGTTGATAATTTTGAGAGATTTGAGATTTTAAGTGTAAAATCAACTCTAAACTGGAACAGAAACATCATGTGCATTTGATTTTATACACTTTAAATTCCTCTGATTGTTCCAGTTTTTTTGCATTGTTTACTTTTTGTGATATATATTTGTTGGTGTTTCTTAAATTGTTGCAACTAAAGAATTTTAAGTTGATAATTTTGAGAGATTTGAGAATTTGAGTTTAAAATCAACTCTAAACTGGAACGGAAAAGTCTACGATTGTTTGATTAGACTTTAAATTCCTGTAATTGTTCCAGTTTTTTGCTTTGTTTACTTTTTGTGATGTCTATATATTTGTCGGTATTTCTTAAATTGTTGTAACTAAGGAATTTTAAGTTGAAAATTTTGAGAGATTTGAGATTTTGAGTGTAAAATCAATCTCTAAACTAAAACGGAAACGTCTGCGTTTGTTTTATAGACTTTAAATTCGTCTAATTGTTCCAGTTTTTTGCTTTGTTTACTTTTTGTGATATATATTTGTTGGCGTTTCTTAAATTATTGTAACTAAGGAATCTTAAGTTGCCAAAATGGTAAAACTCTCTAAAATTGAGAATAATAACTGATGAATGGATGAGTTTTGGTGTATTTTATTTAAAAAAAAATTCCAATTCCTAAAAATACACTTGCTGATTATGCTTTGCTGCATTATTTTCTGAATGGCATTTTTATTTATTTAGTGAAAATTGTCATGTTGCGTTCAGTTTAGTGGATTTTATCGAAAATCAACCCAAAACCCAAGGGAAAAAGTCAACAGATATTTTATAGATTTGAAATTCTTATCAATCTTCCAGGTTTCTTTTTAGAATCTTCACTATTTTTTATTTTAAATTTTTTTTTGCATTGTTTAATTTTTGTGATCCTGTCCTAAGTTTATTTTTATATATTGTTGGCGTTTCTTAAATTGTTGCAACTAAGGAGTTTTAAGTTGCAAGAAATGGTAAAACTGAGAATAATAACTGAGGAATGGATGAATTTGGGCATATTTTATTTATTTATTTATCGATTGCTAAAAATAGGTTTGCTTATTATGGGTTGATATAATATTTTTTTGAATTTCTTTTGTTAAAATTGTCGTGTTGCGTTCAGTTTAGTGGCTTTTATCGAAAATCAACCCAAAACCCAAGGGAAAAAGTCAACAGATGTTTTATAGATTTGAAATTCTTGTCAATCTTCCAGTTCTATTTTTAGAAACTTCACAATTTTTTTTTTTTTTGCATTGTTTATTTTTTGTGATCCTGTCCAAGTTTATTTTTGTAAACATTTCTTAAGTTGTTATTACTAAGGAATTTTAAGTTGCGTGTAAATTGTTTGTATTTTACATTTCCGATCACTAAAAAAAAGTTTGCCAAGTATGCAATTGTGTAATATTTTTGGAGTTGTTATTTATTTTGTCTAAATAGTCGTGTAGTGTTCGTTTTGGCAGCCAAACTGACCCAATTTCCACAAAACGAGGTGAGACACGAGGTTGGAAAAGTCGAGATTTTAAATTTTTAAATAATAATAAATACATTTTGTGATTCAGTTCGCAATTTTGGCCTCAGTGTTTATGATTTATCTAATTTTATATGTTGGAATTTTGTCGTTGTAGCGCTGTTTTTGGAATTACAGCTTCTCAAGAGCCATTTTTTTCCAACGCAAATGTAAAATCACAACATAATTTTTCCCTTGTGGCAATTTTGTCTCACGAAATGTTCCGGTACGAGATCTTGAACCATCCCCGGTTGTTTTTATCGAAAATCAGCCTCAAACAGGAGGGAAAAAAGTCTGTTTTTGGAGTTTGACAGGTTCCTTTTCAAAGATACGGATCAAAACATCCAGCTGATAAGATTTTGTTTGTCTGTTTGGTTTTATTTGTCGTCTGCTACTGGTCTGGTTTTGGAGAAAAATAAATTACAAGATGCGACGCCGGTGGACGGTCTGCTCTTTTGGACAGTTTTTTAACATCAGTGCCTCAATCTGGCTCAGATTTTGACACCTTTTTACGGAGATTAACGCTGAACCAACACTAGAAACACCCCGAAAGCAGAGCAAGCAACAATAGTGAGCGCAAAAAAAAGCAAATTTGACGTCTTAATAACGGGTTCAGTTTTAAAATAATTGTTGTAGCGCACGGTTTTATTTAGAATTTTGTATTTTCAATGGACAAACCCAATCTTCGCTCTCAGTCTGAACCGTTTTAGTCTTTAGTCTTTCTCTCTTGGATTCGTTTATTGTGAAAATTTGGTCTAAAATAAGATAAATTCCCAAAGATTCGAATCCCTCAAAGGAGTCAAAAGTCCCATCCTAAAAATAAAAATAAAAAATTTAGCAAAAATGAACTCTTTAAACATTTGGAAAGTTGAGTGCGCTTGCAGAGTTGTGTTTTTACGCAACATTCTTAATTTTTAGGCTATTGGGGTTTGTTTATTTTACCTGATGGGACTTTCGACTCCTTTGCGGGATTTGAATCTTTGGGAATTTGATCTTATTTTAGAACAAATTTTCACAATAAACAAATCCAACAGAGAAAGACTAAAACGGTTCAGACTGAGAGCGGAGAGTGGGTTTGTCCATTGAAAATACGAAATTCTAAATAAAACCGTGCGCTACAACAATTATTTTAAAACTAAAACCGTTATTAAGACGTCAAATTTGCTTTTTTTGTGCACGGTTTTGTTTAGAATTTCATATTTTCAGTGGACAAACCCACTCTCCGCTCTCAGTCTGAACCGTTTTAGTCTTTAGTCTTTCTCTCTTGGATTCGTTTATTGTGAAAATTTGGTCTAAAATAAGATAAATTCCCAAAGATTCGAATCCCTCAAAGGAGTCAAAAGTCCCATCCTAAAAATAAAAATAAAAATTTAGCAAAAATGAACTCTTTAAACCATTTGGAAAGTTGTGTTTTTGTGCAACATTCTTAATTTTTAGGCTATTGGGGTTTGTTTATTTTACTGATGGGACTTTCGACTCCTTTGCGGGATTTGAATCTTTGGGAATTTGATCTTATTTTAGAACAAATTTTCACAATAAACAAATCCAAGAGAGAAAGACTAAAGACTAAAACGGTTCAGACTGAGAGCGGAGAGTGGGTTTGTCCATTGAAAATACGAAATTCTAAATAAAACCGTGCGCTACAACAATTATTTTAAAACTAAAACCGTTATTAAGACGTCAAATTTGCTTTTTTTGTGCACGGTTTTGTTTAGAATTTCATATTTTCAGTGGACAAACCCACTCTCCGCTCTCAGTCTGAACCGTTTTAGTCTTTAGTCTTTCTCTCTTGGATTCGTTTATTGTGAAAATTTTGTCTAAAATTAGATAAATTCCCAAAGATTCGAATCCCTCAATGGAGTCAAAAGTCCCATCCTAAAAATAAAAAATAAAAATTGAGCAAAAATGAACTCTTTAAACATTTGGAAAGTTGTGTGAATTTAGTCTTTCTCTCTTGGATTCGTTTATTGTGAAAATTTGGTCTAAAATAAGATAAATTCCCAAAGATTCGAATCCCTCAAAGGAGTCAAAAGTCCCATCAGTAAAATAAACAAATCCCAATAGCCTAAAAATTAAGAAAATTGCGCAAAAATGAACTCTTTAAATCACTTGGAAAGTTGTGTGCGCTTGCAGAGTTGTGTTTTTGTAGCTCGCGTACTTGTTTATTCTCTTGAGCGTTGGCTTCTCGTACGGTCCCTGAAGTGGCGTTCACATGCGGACCACATTTTTGGTCCAAACCTGTGACATTTTGAGGTCACTTAGAGCGTGGTTTGGAATGGACAAGTTACACAATGGACTCACTTAACCCGCGTTACTCGGAGCCTTGTGTTTCCCGTATTTTAAAAGTCACAAACCTTCGCGACCCAAGTCATTAAACATTAAACATCCGTAAATCACAAAATAAAGTTGGGTTTGAGCGTTATTGAACATTAATGAGGAGATTTTTTTGTTGACTTGAGTGATCGTGTCTCTGAACAATTTGTTTTACTCAAGTTTTAAACAGTGAAAAGAAAAAGAAAGAAATTGTACAGTGATTTTTTAGAAGTTTTTTGATTTTGTGTTTAAATGAAGAATGGAAAAAAAAATAAGGATAATGGACGTTTCCTGCTTCCGTGGCTTTAACTGAGATGCCGGACTGAACCAGGACTAAACCAGGACCGAATCAGGACTGAATCAGGACTAAAACAGGACTAAACCGTTTTCATGCCTGGTCTGGTCCCAGTCTCGTTCCTGTCTCAGTCCCAGTTTCAGTCATGGTCCGGTCCTGGTCTGGTCCTGGCCTCAGTCCCGGTCTCAGTCATTGTCTGGTCTTGGTCTGGTCCCGGTCTCAGTTTTGGTCTGGTCCTGGTCTGGTCCTGGTCTCAGTTTTGGTCTGGTCCTGGTCTGGTCCTGGTCTCAGTTGTGGTCTGGTCCTGGTCTGGTCCCAGTCTCTGTCCTGGTCTCAGTCCCGGTCTGGTCCCGGTCTCAGTCATGGTCTGGTCTCAGTCTCAGTCCTGGTCTGGTCCCGGTCTCAATCATGGTCTGGTCCTGGTCTGGTTCTGATCTCTGTCCTGGTCTCAGTCCCGGTCTCAATCATGGTCTGGTCCCGGTCTCAGTCCTGGTCTCAGTCCTGATTTGGTCTCGGTCTCAATCATGGTCTGGTCCTCGGTCTCAATCAGTCTGGTGGTCTGGTCAATCTGGTCTGGTCGTCTGGTCAGTCCTGGTCTCAGTCCGGTTCAGTCCCAGTCTCAATCTGGTCCGGTCTGGTCCTGGCCTCAGTCCTTTTTAGTCCTGGTTCCGGTCTGGTTCCAGTCTGGTCCTGGACCTGTTTTAGTCCTGGTTCCGGTCTGGTTCCGGTCTGGTCCTGGACCTGTTTTAGTCCTGTTTTAGTCCTGGTTCAGTCCTGCATCTCAGTTTAAGTCACGTCTATTTTATTATTCATATAAACAAAAAATCGAAAACTGAAAAAAAAACAAATCATTATCTGTTTTTTTTTTTTTCATTTTTGGTTTTGGAGACAAATAATGAAGAAAATAGATGTTTTCATTTTCTTATTTTTGGTTTTATTTTGAAAAACGAATGAACGAACGACACACGGATTAAAATAATACTGTTAAATAATGTTCCATACTTCTCCAGCATAATTACAATTTTTAATGAAGAAACAGAGGCCTTTTCTAACTTCCCACTCGTCATTATGGGCTTTTCGTTTTCAAATATCCTTCAAATCACCTTTTTTTTTTGTTAGCGGATATTTTCTGTCATGAGTCTTCTTTTCTTTGGAGTGAATTTGAGTTTTTCACACGTGTTTGTCGAGTCATTTTGGTCCAAACCTGTGACATGTGGAGGTTTTCTGAGGACTCGTGTCAGAACGAACAGACCATTGAACTCATGATATCACGTTTGGTTTTAGTTCCTCACTTTGTGCCCGCAAGTTCCTCCTTCCAATTTGCTACCCGGCATTTTTATTGTATTGAAATGTTTTTGTCATTGTTCTAACATGATCAAAAGGAAGTGTACGTTTTAAAACAGCCTAAATTACGACTGTTGTGAGCTTCAAGTCGTGTTAGAATCTGTGTTCATTTTCTACTTTGTTCATAATTGTTTATTTACAGTGTTGGGAAGTTTACTTTTAAAATATATTCCCCTACAGATTACAGATTACATACACCAAAATGTAGTTTGTAACGTAATCTATTAAATTACTGAAGGTGAGTAATGTAATCTGAATACTTTGGATTACTTGATTTGCTGTAGAGAAACAAAGACGAGGATAAAATAAGATATAAGAAGTTTTGTCTGTTAAAAGAAAATAAAAAGTCCAGACTTTACTGAACCAAATTAAAAATATTATTGATAGAAGAAGAGGATACACGTCCACACAGCAGGATTTAGTCTTGGTTTAGTCCTGGTTTAGACCTGGTTTCCTCCTGGTTTAGACCTGGTTTAGTCCTGGTTTAGACCTCATTTTTGACCTGGTTTAGTCCTTGTTTAGACCTGGTTTGGACCTGGTTTAGTCCTGGTTTAGACCTGGTTTGGACCTGGTTTAGTCCTGGTTTAGTCCTAGTTTAGACCTGGTTTAGACCTGGTTTGGACTTGGGTTTAAACCTAGTTTAGACCTGGTTTTAGTCCTGGTTTAGACCTGGTTTAGTCCTGGTTTAGACCTGGTTTAGACCTGGTTTGGACCTGGTTTAGTCCTGGTTTATTCCTAGTTTAGACCTGGTTTAGACCTGGTTTAGACCTGGTTTGGACCTGGTTTAGTCCTGGTTTATTCCTAGTTTAGACCTGGTTTAGACCTGGTTTGGACTTGGGTTTAAACCTAGTTTAGACCTGGTTTAGACCTGGTTTTAGTCCTGGTTTAGACCTGGTTTGGACCTGGTTTAGTCCTGGTTTATTCCTAGTTTAGTCCTGGTTTAGACCTGGTTTAGACCTGGTTTTAGTCCTGGTTTAGACCTGGTTTAGACCTGGTTTAATCCAGGTATAGACCTGGTTTTAGACCTGGTTTATACCTGGTTTAGACCTGGTTTTAGACCTGGTTTAGTTTCCGGCAGTGAGTGGAATTACCTGAAAAAAAAAGGGATTTAGCCCAAAATGTGAAAACAGGAAAATACCGCCTTGTAATCCATAACTGTAAAGTAACTGTAATCCAATTACCACTCACTGAAACAGTAACTGTAACTGAATACAGTTACTCATAATTTGTACTCTGATTACATAACTCTGGTACATGTAATCTGTTACTCCCCAACACTAGTTAATAGTTCGTTCATAGTTCCAAAAAATGGACTAGTTCATTGCTCTTTTTTTTTTTTTTTTGGTATTTGTGTTTGTATTTTTGTATTTATTTTGGGCAAGTTAAGATTTACATTCTTATACAATGGAACTTATATATAACATGAAGTAAAATCACAATAGAAATGAAAATAACCACAACAAAAACGAGATTGGGAAGAAGAAAACTTACTGATCTTTCTTTTGCATTTTTCAGACATTTTGCTTTAAACTATGTGAACCAACAACGGCCAACGATTATTGTTCAGTTTCATTGCCAAAGCCCGTGTAGAACCACAGACAGCGATTATTTTATCAGTTTTATCGATGAAACTACGTGTTAGATTTATTTTTCTGTTCCATTCACTTTTTTGTTTTGTCTTGTTTGGATGAGGCGTGCGGCGATGTGACGCTGGAGGCTCGTGTTGTTGTCAGACTGAATGTTTTTCCGCTGAATATTAAAGGCTCATTACGGCGTGTTTAGTCGGGTTTTTGCCAGTAACACTAAAGAAATCCGGCGCTTTATTGAACGATCTTAAATAGAAGCGCGTGTCGTTCACAGACTCCAGAATAAACGTGTTCACAGTTCGTTCATCGGGCAGTAACATCGTATTTTCAGTTCACGTTCGCCCCAAAATATGAACGTTCAGGCACAACTCTGGTTATAATGTCGTTTCCTCTTCAAAAACAGACCTGGAGTTGTGTTTTGTTTCATTCACACTTGTTTGAGTAACCGTTTATTTATTTTTATAACCAAGTATTTTTTTTTAACCTATTTTTTTTACCATTTTGCATGCTTTTTTTTTTTCTTTTTTTTTTGGGTCAGGACTAAACCAGGTCTAAACCAGGACTAATCTTGGACTTAAGAGAGAAAACGCCGAGCAGTTTGTCCGCAAAGCGCGATCGGGCAACTGCCGTGTTTAACTCCGTGCTGAGCCGGTCCTTTCTCCTGCGTCACCTCCGAGCCCGTCCCAACGGTGAGTCCTGTTTCAGTTCTGGTTTAGTCCTGGTTTAGTCCTGGTTTAGTCCTAGTTCAGTCGTGGATTAGTCCTCCTCTTCAGTCCTGGAATCAGTCCTGGGATCAGTCCTGGGTTAGTCCTGGTTCAGTCTGTGGCGTAGGCAGCGCAAAAGTTTGATATAATCTCTGGTTAACGGGCAGGTGCGGTCCTGTCCTGCGTGGGTGTGGTCCTGTACTGGGGGTCTCCAAAAATGGCCCCGTGCAGGACTCTGCGCTGTCGGCTCCATTACGAAATAAATGAATCTTCAGTTCGTTACATAAAGGAGGAAAATAACAAAAGGACGACAGCAGCAATAAGTTTTAAGAAGGATGTAAAAAGTGTTGCACCTGTCGATCCTGTCTGAGAAAAAGTGCATAAAGTTTGTGCTGAGGTTTTACAGCCTTAACACAGATAGAATAATTGTTAAATATAAAGTTGATACTTCGTGGATTTCACCGTCGCGGGTTATTTTTAGAACATAACTCCCGCGATAAACGAGGGACACTGAACTCTCACCTCACAACCTGTGCACATGGACTCACACTTGTCCCACCGGAAAACGGAGAATTTCTTGTATAATTCAATGTTAAATGTGCATTTGTGCTTCGGTATGTTACAGACTGACCGACTGTTTGTGTCTCGCTCCTTCTGAGTCACAGACGCTACGACAGACGCTCAGTTTAATGTCCCAATGAACGATACTGAAAACCCGGACATTTGCATCACTTTATAAAAAAAAAAAACCCGGACGCCCCGGACAGGACGTAAAATACGGACATGTCCGGGAAAACGGACGTTTGGTCACCTTATGTAACAGACAACACGACATTTGACAGGCTAAAGTCCGGAAATCTCATATGCTTATTTTCATTGGTCCTACAGGTCATGACCAGACTCTTGGTTGCATTATACTTTATATTGTATTCCACACTGTAGGGGTGTGCAAAAATATCGGAATATCGATATATCGTATCGTTTAATGTGATGATACAGATATGGGCTCTGTATCGATATTTCACCAAGAGGTATTTTTAGGTGTTTTACTAAATGATTTTGTTACAGCTACAGTTTTGTTGCTTGTGGAGTGAAAGGAAACTCATTTATGCGACACATTTGACATTTTTACTGTTTTGAGGATTAAAATTTTTATGTTTCATATGAACTTTGCACAAGAAGTGATTTAACAAAGACTTTTAGTATCACAGCCATGATTTAGAGTTTGTTTTTTTGTTGTTTTTTTTATCGAAAATATTGAAAGTGTACTGTATCGAGATATGTATTGTACTTCTTAATGATACTCACTGGACATTCCAGCGTCTGACAGAAAAGTTACTTAGTGGATCTTTAACGGGCTCTACTGTACGTAATCATGTTGTTACCTCCTCAAAAACATGCCCAGATTTGTGCTTGTGGTTTGTTTAATGCACAAATTTAGGCTGATTTCTTTTCTCAAACTGAAAACACCGTTCCACCTCGTGATGTCACGGGTAATTTCAGCCCTGGAATTGTTTATCTCTACTGAACTAAAGGTAAAAGGAGCAGGTTAACTGGAAAAATACCACTTCACGAGGTTTAACGGAGCATTTTGAGATTTGGAGATGTAAACAGACTAATAATAATAAAGATTTACTCAAACATGAATGAAACAAAACACAACTCCGGGTCTGTTTTTGACAAGAAAACAACATCATAACACGACTTAAAGCTCACAAGAGTCAATTTAGGACCTTTAGGCTGGTGTTTTCAGAATCAGTTTACCAAATAAACATTGTCCCAACCCCCGACGTTTCTAGACGTCGTTTGACTTTTAACCCCGCGTCCTGAATAGCTCGGCGGGAGGGCGCAGCAGCAGTCGCCTGCAGGAAGGGGGGGGTGAGCAGTTGTGGTTTATTGTCACGGTAACGCCTCCGTCTCGGCCTCACGCCTCTTTTCTCGTTTGACTTCGCACCAAAACAAACAGGTCGAGCCGCACGCCCCTCTCTTTGAAACGCACGAACTGAACACGCCTGAAAGGAAATCATAATAACAACTTCTGACTTAACGGTTATCTTTCCGATCGGTGTCGTAATGCCGTTTCCTCGTCCGTCTGCGTCTCCAGAGCTCAAAACGCTCTGTCGTGCGGCGATACAGGAAGCGCTCCGTTGTGTTTTTAAACTCCACGCTCCTTCGCTAGAATCATTTGGGGCGATTTCGGTCCCTGGAATTGCCAAATTACTGAACTAAAAAAAGGAGTAAAAGGAGCTGCTGACTTGAAAACTATCTAAACTAAATTGCAAATGTCAGTTTCCAGGCCTTGAAAAGTGATGGAATTCTGTAAATTCAATGAAAGTTTTGGAAAAGTCGTGGAATTTTAGTATCTCTTTCACACAACGTTCTGTTAAGTTCTCATGAGTCTATTCTGATTATTTCTGAACGTCTAAGCTTTTTGTTTAAAAGAGACGACAATAAATGCACTGACAGGATTTTGAACGTTAAAATCCCAAACTATAAGGTGAGTGGAAAGAGTATTTAACCCTAAAACTCTGATCAATTCTAAAGTCATGGAAAAGTTATGGAAAAGTTTTGAAGTTTCGTCAGTGAAGAACAGCGGGAACCCTGAACAAAACACAACTCCAGGTCTGTTTTTGAGCTCGTAACAGGATTATAACACGACTTAAAGCTCTGAAGAGTCAAATTTCGTGTATTATAGGACTTTTAAAAACTGCAACTTTTCTGTAATGTTCAGTGTTTCAGTGTTTATAAATGCAGGGTTTGTGTGTTAAACATGTGTGAATGAAACAAAAAAAACTCAACTCCAGGTCTGTTTTTGAGGAAATAACTGTACTAAAACATGACTTAAAACTCACAAGAATCAATTTTGCGTAATATTGGACTTTAAAAACTGCAACTTTTCTGTAACGGTCTGATTTTATTTGTTGATAATTTGGTCAGAATGTTCTAATTGGCAATGAATTCACTCTACTGATGCAAAAAAAATGTGTATATTACACATTATATTACATTTTATATTACACAAAATTGCCTTTTTTGAGCTTTAAGCCATGTTATAATGTTGTGTTTTCTATTTGAGAAGAAAAAGTCAGTCTAAAAATGCAGGTTTGTGTGTTAAAAATGTGAATGAAACAAAAAAACACAACTCCAGGTCTGTTTTTAAGGAGGTAACAGTATTATGACATGACTTAAAACTCACAAGAGTCAATTTTGTATTTTGGAACTTTTCTGTAACGGTTTGATCTGATTTGTTGGTAATTTGGTCGGAACGTTCTAATATTTCAGAAGAAGCAAACTGTTGACATTGACGATGAATTCAGGTTGTGTATCAGAATACTGATGTGAAAATATTCGGTTAGTCTGGATTTTTCAACAATATAAAGGTCTTGTACTATGCAAAATTGACGTTTTTGAGCTTTAAGTCATATTATAATGTCGTGTTTTCTATTTGGGAAGAAGAACTCAGCTTAAAAATGCAGGTTTGTGTGTTAAACATGTGTGAATGAAACAAAAAAACTCAATTCCAGGTCTGTTTTTGAGGAGGTAACAGTATTATAAAATGGCTTAAAGCTCACAAGCCTCAATTTTGTCAATTATAGAACTTTTAAAAACTGCAATTTTTCTATAACGGTCTGATTTGATTTGACTTGTAATTTGGTCGGAACGTTCTAATATTTCAGAAGAAGCAAACTGTTGACATTGGCGATGAATTCAGGTTGTGTTTCAGAATACTGATGTGAAATTATTCGGTGGATCTGGGCAAAATTGACTTTTTTGAGCTTCAAGCCGTGTTATAATGTTGTGTTTTCTATCTGAGAGAAAAACTCTGCTTAAAAATGCAGGTTTGTGTGTGAAACATGTGTGAACGAAACAAAAAAACACAACTCCAGGTCTGTTTTTGAGAAGGTAACAGAATTGTAACATGATTTAAGACTCACAAGATTCAACTTTGTGTAATATAGAAAAGAAAAACAACTTATTTTTGGAACAATTTGATTTGTAATTTGGTCGGAACATTCTAATATTTCAGAAGAAGCAAACTGTTGACATTGGCGATGAATTCAGGTTGTGTATCAGAATACTGATGTGAAAATATTCGATTAGTCTAGATTTCTCAACAATAAAGGTCCTATATTACACAAAATTTTGAGATTTAAGCCATGTTTTCTATTTGAGATAAAAACTCAGCTTAAAAATGCAGGTTTGTGTGTTAAACATGTGTGAATGAAACAAAAAACTCTTGTTTTGGAGGAAGTAACAGTATTAAAACATGATTTGAAGCTCATACGAGTAAATTTTGCATATTCTAGAACCGTTAAAAACTTTTCTGTAATGTCTGATTTGATTTGTTGGTAATTTGGTCGGAACATTCTAATATTTCAGAAGAAGCAAACTGTTGACATTGGCAATGAATTCAGATTGTGTATCAGAATACTGATGTGAAAATATTCAGTTGGTCTGGATTTCTCAACAATAAAGGTCCTATATTACACAAAATCAACTTTTTGGAGCTTTAAGTCATGTTATAATGTTGTTTTTCTCAGTTGAGAGAAGAACTCAGCCTTAAAATGCAGGTTTGTGTGTTAAACGTGTGTGAATGAAAAAAAAAAAAACACAACTCCAAGTCTGTTTGGGATAAAGAAACTACATTATAACCAGTGTTGGGAGTAATGCAATATAAAAGTAACAAATTACTATAACGTGTTACTTTTTGCTGTAATGCAGTAATGTGGCTTTACAGGGAAAAAAGTGTTAATATTTTACTCTGTACAAATGTGAGTAACGTGCGTTACAATGCTTTTTTAACCTGGATTGAAGTGTTGGGTTTTTCGTTTTTTCTTCATACAAATTTGCTAAAATCACGGCTTTATCAGCAGCGCCCGTGTAGACCGTCAGGTGCCCGTGTAGACCGTCAGGTGCCCGTGTAGACCGTCACCGTGTGACCGTGACCGTGTAGACCGTCAGGTGCCCGTGTAGACCGTCAGGTGCCCGTGTAGACCGTCAGGCGCCCGTGTAGACCGTCAGGCGCCCGTGTAGACCGTCAGGCGCCCGTGTAGACCGTCAGGCGACCGTGTAGACCGTCAGGCGCCCGTGTAGACCGTCAGGTGACCGTGTAGACCGTCAGGTGCCCGTGTAGACCGTCAGGTGCCCGTGTAGACCGTCAGGTGCCCGTGTAGACCGTCAGGTGCCCGTGTAGACCGTCAGGTGACCGCGGGCGAAAGGACCGACGCAGAACTCCACGCTCCACGGGGCTAAACACAGCTGACGCCCAATCGCACTCGGGGTTCTCTCAGGGGCGGTCCTTCCTAGATTCCAAGTTCTAGCCCAAGATTAGTCCTGGTTTAGTTCTGGTTTAGACCTGATTTAGTCCTAGTTTAGACCTGGTTCAGGTTTGGTTTAGACCTGGTTCAGTCCTGGTTTAGTCCTGGTTCAGTCCAGGTTTAGTCCTGGTCTAGTCCTTGGTTCAGTCCTGGTTCAGTCCTTGGTTCAGTCCTTGGTTCAGTCCTTGGTTTAGTCCTTGGTTCAGTCTTGGTTCAGTCCTGGTTTAGTCCTGGTTTAGTCCTTGGTTCAGTCCTGGT
This sequence comes from Boleophthalmus pectinirostris, assembly GCF_026225935.1. Classification (NCBI taxonomy): domain Eukaryota; kingdom Metazoa; phylum Chordata; class Actinopteri; order Gobiiformes; family Gobiidae; genus Boleophthalmus; species Boleophthalmus pectinirostris. The sequence continues at coordinate 5,480,486 of NW_026571299.1, read as the reverse complement.
TCAGTCCTGGTTTAGTCCTGGTTTAGTCCTTGGTTCAGTCCTTGGTTTAGTCCTGGTTCAGTCCATATACGGCGCAAAAGTTCAGCATCTTTGCAGTTATTTTGGTGACAGTAACTTAAAAATACTGCATTAGTCGTGTAATATTTTACATTTTAAACACAGTAATATTGTAACGTAACGAATGACTTTAAAACGACAGAAACAAGTCATAAATAAATACCACATTACAGTTTTAAAATCACTCGCCCAACAGTGATTATAACAGATCAGAAACTGTCGTAATACGGCTCCTTTAATTCCATAATTCCTTTGCTTCAGTGTTTGGATCTTCTGTAGACTACATATATACGCTCTGGCCCCTCTCAACCTTTTCCTGTCATCTTGTTAAATATTTACTCCAGACCCCCGTCCCTCTGTCCGCTTCCTCTTGAGCCTCTTGAGCCGAACTCTGGTGGGAAAGACAGCACCCCTGCCGCGTCCCCAGTGCATTTTTTTTTTTTTTTTTCCCTTCGTTTTCGTCTCCGTTTTGCTTTAGAATCGGTGGGAGCGTGCACATCCTCCTCTTCTCTCTCCGCCGCGAGATAAAACCGCTCTTGACTCTTTGGCCTTTCCCAAACTCTCAGTATTTACATGTTCCGCAGCTCTGGACAGCTGCGGGGACACTAAACAGGAAGCTCCGAACACTCACCAGGGACTGACGGGGGATATGGAAAATGTAACTCGTCTCCGCGCTGGTTCTCATGGATCATACATGTTGGTTTTGCTTAACGAGATTCAGCTTTGAGGTTTTTCATTTGATAAACAGAGTGTGCATCATTTTAGAAGCAATTATCTGGAAAACTACGAAGTCCAGCTCGACGAAACGGAACAGTTGAGGCGTTGAAGATCAGAAGTTTGTTTGCCAGTCGGTGAAGTTCTTTTTTTTCTAGATTTTGATTGAAGGTAGGCCGCAGTTTTGGGTGACTTTTTTTCATCCGGAACCGCATCACAAAACCCGTCATCCGTCCGCTGTCCATTTGCACCCACGATTTTTGACCAGTTTTCAAACCCGCCCGCGCCCGCCATCCGCTCAGTCTCCTGCGAGTTCCTCCGAGTTCTGAGTTTTTTATTTGAGTAGTTAAACCGGCACTCGCCCGAATTTAATTAAAGTAATATTTTTCATCACGTCATCTGCCCGACTCGCGGTTTCGCTGCGGAGTCCGTGGCTGTAACCGCCGTCTGCGCATCTCTAAGCGAGCAGATTCCAAAAGCACAAAATGATTTCTCTTTGAGAGTGAATGGCTCAACTTGAAAATAAAATTAAAATAAAACATTACATATAAAATCTTGATCTGTTTCTGTACCTTCAGTGAAAATTTGAGGTTATTTCAACAAGAATTGAAAAAAAATTGTTGGCTTGCTGTTAGGTCTGCCTAAACATTAAAACAAGAAGAAAGACAAGAGATTAATTCAGTTTTACTCGCGAGGAGAACGGGCAGAGAGTGGGCATCAAAACCAACAGTCTCCACACGTTCTGATGCCTCAAGGCCGTTCTCCTCTTTTTATTTCATTAGGAGGCCCTAGTTACAGAACGATAATTCTCAAGGGGAAGGGGAAACAGCCAAGACATAATAAGAAACTGGTGCAGCTATGCAAAGTACAAACAATCAATGATTAATCCATGATTAACAATCAGGAGGTGCCTTAGGTATGGACAGACACCGTCATAACTCTTGCATGTGTGACAGTGGGAGTTGGCTTCATGTGAGGAATCATCTCGAGGTTCACTAGAGCAACAGGACACTGCACACAGTTGTCAAACACACAGAGGTTATTCATTTTCATACAAGTGATTGGTACATTATTAATCAAAGAATTGTAGTTACATAAATGGTTAACTCATAGGCCTAGAATATCACACAAGTATTTAGCAAATATGGGATAATAAAATTATTCTGACACTTGCAAAATGATTTAAAACATTTTTGTGACACTCTGTATATATATTTATAGTTTAAGTTAGTTTATTTTCTTTGGTCATTTAACATAATCATACATCATATTACAATGATTAAACCTCCCCAAAATTGCATTTTTGCATCTCACTAAAGTTATTCTACAGACCGGTTAGACCAGGCATGTCCAAGCTATGGCCCGTGGGCTAAATGCGGCCCTCAGACAAATTTTTCTTGGCCCTCAGACGTCCAGGTGAATTGGCCCAAATGACCTTGCATCAATTAAAAATTAACTTTTTACTGCAAGTTTTTTGAAAATCTCCCTTGATGGAGCTAATATTTAATATTCAGTTTGTGGTTTTAAGGATCTTAGTGTGAATAAAGACTGATGGCTCTTTCTAATGTGTTAAACATGCACATATTTTAATTATTCACTGTACTGAGCATCAGTCTACGGCCCTTGATCAGCCTCTGCTTTGTTTGTGTTTAGATATGTGGCCCTTGATGAAAAAAGTTTGGACACCCTGGTTTAGGCTGAAGTTTTAACACGTACCTTATTAACATATAAAACAGGAGACAAGACGCAGAACTATTTACAGAAAACAACACAAAACTTACCTTTTATCAGAGCAGGAAAGAAAATGTACTTAAATCTTTTAGTAAACACACATATATACAATACAGACACACAATCCAATATACGTTAACGTTCATACACAAACACACACACTGACCGTGCACATGTTAATATTTATACCAGGGGTGTCAAACATAAGGCCCTCCAAGACCTTTAATCTGGCCCCCAGCTGATTTTCTACTGAAATATTTTGATTATATTTTCTATTAAAATCTTGTTAATTTTCTGTGGTGTTTATCACAGCAGCGTCTCCAGCGTCTCTGTACGTGGCCCCTCCCACCAGAGCAGCACAAATGAAGACTTGTCTCTTTCCAAACGCTCTTAAAGGACGATCGTTTTGACTGTTGACCGTGACACCCTCATCAGAAAAATGTCCAACATGAGAAAAGTGGAGCCGAGTGCAGGATTTTACAAGAAACATGAACTTATTCCTATTTTCATACAAGTTAAAGTTAAAACGTTGTGTTGAAATTGCATTTTTGTTAAAAGTTTCAGGTTGTTCATAATATTATAATATTTTGTAAAAGAAAGAGTTCATCAATTAAAAAAGATTTCTGTAATAGATTTGTGTTTCTCTGCACAAATATTTGAACTTATTGCTATTTTTGGGGTTTATTTTCCAATAAGTTTTTTGTTCCGGCCCCTTTGGGATCAAAGTCGGACCAAAACAAAATGAGTTTGACGCCCCTGGTTTATACCTATTGGTTTATAAATACAGTTCACTTAATTGAGGGTTACACTTAATCTGTAAATCACATGATATGATCAATATGATTTGATCTGGAGGGTGGTTTCAGATTTTTGTATTTTTAAGCCCCAAAAACGCCGTCGCCGTCTAAACCAGAGGTGTCAAACTCATTTTGGTCCGGGGGCCGTATCCAACATATAAACCCCAAAAATAACAATAAGTTCAAATATTTGTGCAGAGAAACACAAATCTATTACAGAAATCTTTTTTAATTGATGAACTCTTTCTTTTAACCTGAAACTTTAAGAAAGAAGCAATTTCAACACAATATTTTAACATGAACTTGTTTGTAAATAGGAATAAGTCAGTTTTTGTTGTAAAATCCTGCACTCGGCTCCACTTTTCTCATGTTGGACATTTTTCTGATGAGGGTGTCACGGTCAACAGTCAAAACGATCGTCCTTTAAGAGCGTTTGGAAAGAGACAAGTCTTCATTTGTGCTGCTCTGGTGGTGGGAGGGCCACGTACAGAGACGCTGGAGACGCTGCTGTGATAAACACCACAGAAAATTAACAATATCTTAATAGAAAATATAATTAAAATATTTCAGTAGAAAATCAGCTGGGGGCCAGATTAAAGGTCTTGGAGGGCCTTATGTTTGACACCCCTGGTATAAATATTAACATGTGCACGGTCAGTGTGTGTGTTTGTGTATGAACATTAACGTATATTGGATTGTGTGTCTGTATTGTATATATGTGTGTTTACTAAAAGATTTAAGTACATTTTCTTTCCTGCTCTGATAAAAGGTAAGTTTTGTGTTGTTTTCTGTAAATAGTTCTGCGTCTCGTCTCCTGTTCTATTTGTTAATAAGGTTTGGCAAAATACGTGTTAAAACTTCAGCCTAAACCAGGGTGTCCAAACTTTTTTCATCAAGGGCCACATATGATATCTGGGGGCCACATTAAAGGTCTTGGAGGGCCGCATCTGGCCCCCGGGCCGTATGTTTGAAAGGCACTTCTGATTAAATATTTTGTCATTTTTACCCGCAACTGTTCTCATGTAAACAGGCCCGAAACAAGCAACAGAACTGTAGCTCTGTGACAAAATAATTTAGTAAAATACGTCGATATTTCAGCGTTTTTGCACACTCCTATTGGCCTGGAGGTTATTTATGTCCATTTCTATATCTTTAATGTCTGTGGTATCTGCCAATATCAATAATGCGCCACATCAGCGTCGGTATCGGCTCCGAAAATCCATATCCGCCCGTCCCCCGCGTGATTCGCCGGTCCTTGTTCGAGCTTTGTTGTTCACTCTACCGTTCGCCTTCAGCCCGAATTTTCTCTCTTGTTTCAATAAAACTCAGTCAAAATATTCTTCTGTGAACCGCATACATTAAACATTTTTCTCCGCCGGTTCTGGCCCGAGTTTGAAGAGGAGCCGAGCGTAATGGGCCCATGTAGTGAGACCTCTCCCTTCTGTTTTCTGTGCCCCGCGTGCGCTTCTCCTGGTTAATATTCAAACGCGCTGCTCCCAAAATCAACAGGCACTTTGGACTCAAAAACACTCCAAACGCACTCCAATTTGAGCCTCTTCGGGTCAAACTACTTCAAGTGCGGAGTGTTTATCTCCATCTTGAATCGGGCCTGGGGTCTCGGGTTTGGCCTGTTTTACTTTAATCCTGGTTTAGTCCTGGTTTATTTGGATTTATGTGTTTCTCAAATCCTGCAAAGATTGGATTAGAATTTGGGTTTATTTGTCGGTCTGGTCCGGTCCACTTTGTTTAGTCCAGTTATGACTTCTTTGTGGTTTAGTTTAATCTCGGTTTTGATTTATATAAGGCTGTTTTTAGCTTGTCCAGTTGAATTTCAGTCCAGATTTAGTCCTGGTTCAGTTCCAATTTAGGTTTAGGGTTATTTTAGTTCTGTTTTAGTAGTTTTAAGTCTTCTTTTTGGTTAAGATTATCTCTTTTTGAAGTGGTATAACTCTGTTTTTATCTTGTCCAACTGAATTTCAGTCCAGATTTAGTCCTGGTTCAGTTCCAGTTTGGGTTTAGGTCTGTATTAGTCCTGTTTTGGTAGTTTTAAATCTTCTTTTTAGTTTAGTTTCTCTCATTTTGACTTAGTATAATGCCGTTGTTTTCTTGAATTTTAATTGAACTGAGTTGAATTTCAGTCCAGATTTAGTCCTGGTTCAGTTCTAGTTTGGGTTTATGGTTATATTAGTCCTGTTTTGATCCTTTTAAGTCTCCTTTTTAGTTTAGTTTCATTCTTTTTGACGTAATTTAACTTCGTTGTTGTCTTGTCTAATTGAATTTCAGTCCAGATTTAGTCCTGGTTCAGTTCTAGTTTGGGTTTAGGGTTATTTTAGTCCCGTTTTGGTAGTTTTAAGTCTTTTTAGTTTAGTTTAATCTCAGTTTTGACATGGTATAACTCCGTTGTTATCTTGTCTAATTAAATTTCCGTCCAGATTTTGTGCTGTTTCAGTCCTCGTTTGGGTTTAGTCCTATTATATTAGTCCTGTTTTGGTCGTTTTAAGTCTTATTTTTAGTTTAGTTTAATCTCGATTTTGATTTATATAACTCTGTTTTTATCTTGTCCAATTGAATTTCAGTCTGGATTTAGTCCTGGTTCAGTTCTAGTTGAGTTTAAGGTTATATTAGTGCTAGTTTGATCTTTTTTAAATCTTCTTTTTAGTTTAGTTTCTCTCTTTTTGATCTGGTATAACTCTGTTTTTACCTTGTCCAATTGGATTTTATTCCAGATTTAGTCTTGGTTCAGTTCCAGTTTAGGTTTAGGGTTATTTTAGTCCTGTTTTGGTAATTTTAAGTCTTATTTTTAGTTTAGTTTAATCTCAGTTTTGATTTATATAACTGTGTTGTTATCTTTTCCGGTTGAATTTCAGTCCAGATTTAGTCCTGGTTCAGTTCCAGTTTGGGTTTAGGTCTGTGTTAGTCCTGTTTTGGTAGTTTTAAATCTTGTTTATAGTTCAGTTTCTCTCTTTTTGACATAGTGTAACTCCGTTGTTTTCTTGAATTTCAGTTGAATTGAGTTGAATTTCAGTCCAGATTTAGTCCTGGTTCAGTTCTAGTTGGGTTTAGAGTTATTTTAGTGCTGGTTTGATCCTTTAAAGTCTTCATTTTCCTCTAGATTAATCTAAATTTTGATGTGGTTTAACTGTTTTTATCTTGTCCAACTAAATTTCAGTCCAGATTTAGTCCTGGTTCAGTTCTTGTTGAGTTTAGGGTTATTTTAGTCCTGTTTTGGTTCTTTTAAATCTTCTTTTTAATTTAGTTTCTCTCTTTTTGACATAGTATAACTCTGTTTTTACCTTGTCCAATTGAAGTTTAGTCCAGATTTAGTCCTGGTTCAGTTCCAGTTTGGATTTAGGATTATTTTAGTCCTGTTTTGGTAGTTTTAAGTCTTTTTAGTTTAGTTTAATCTTAATTTTGACGTGGTATATAACTCTGTAGTTAGTTTATCTAATTGAATTTCAGTCCAGATTTAGTCCTGGTTCAGTTCCAGTTTGGATTTAGGATTATTTTAGTCCTGTTTTGGTAGTTTTAAGTCTTTTTAGTTTAGTTTTTCTTTTTTTGATGTGGTATAACTCGATTTTTAGCTTGTCTAATTAAATTTCAGTCTGGATTTAGTCCTGGTTCAGTTCTAGTTTGGGTTTAGGATTATATTAATCCTGTCTTGTTCCTTTTAAATCTTCTTTTTTAGTTAATAAATGTCATTAACGTGTCCAAGTGGATTTCACACTGGATTTAGTCCTGGTTCAGTTCCAGTTTGGGTTTAGCCTTCTGTCATTTCAGTCTTGATTCTTTTAAGTTGTCGTTTTAGTTTAGTTTCTCTCTTTTCGATGTGGTATAACGATGTTTTTATCTTGTCCAACTGAATTTGAGTCCAGATTCAGTCCTGGTTCAGTTCCAGTTTGGTTTTAGGGTTATATTCGTCCTGTCTTGATCCTTTTAAATCTTCTTTTTAGTTTAGTTTAATCTTAATTTTGACAATTTGTCCAGTTAAATAGACTCAGCCGTACTGTTAGCGTCACTGCTTCCTTTTAGTCCTGGTTTAGTCTTGGTTCAGTTCTGGGTTGGGTTCAGAACAGGGCTGGATTTTAACCCTGGATTGATTTCTGTTTTGTTTAGTTTTTTTAATCCCAGTGTTGATTGTTGGTTTAATTTTTAATCTTTAGTTATCTTGTCAAATCGAGTTTTAGTCCTGGTTTAGTCTTTTCTGTATTCACCTTGGTTTCGGGTCCTAGTCTTGGTCTAATCCTGGTTTAGTTCTGGTTTAGTCACACTTGTTTTGCTCTCGGTTTAGTCATGATTTAATCTTTAACATAGATCTTCGTAATAATATTTGTTTAGTCGGGTTAGTTCTAGTTAAAGGTGCATTGTGTAACTTTTCCATCAAGTGAGATTTGATGGCGATTACTTTGTCCGAAATGTTTCACAGTGTGGCTTTAAACCTCAGAATACAAATTTCAGAGTTTTAAAACCTCTAAGGCTGCAATTAATTGAATTTTGATAACGATTTTTTGCGTCAAACGATCTCGAAATTCATATAATCGATTAAAAAGAAACAATTTAAAGCTTAACAACATTTATTTTAGGACATTTTTTATATAAACAAGTATATTTATTTCATTTTTTAAGTACAGAGATTGTAGAACAGCTGGATATATAGTTTATTTTGGATGCATTTTTGTTTTTCTATGCTTTATTTTTCATTTTCAAAGTAGATTTTATTCATTTTATGTTTTATTCATCGCAAAACTGCTCTGAGGTACAGATTCGTAGCCTATTTTTATTTTCAGTTTGGTATTTTTGCGTAAATTATGAATAACAAAGTGGGTTTTTTTGAAAGAAATGCTGAATAAATGCATCGTGTAACTAAAAAATATCAATATTGACCAAAATAATCGTGATAATGATTTTTTTCCGTCATAAAAACCACCTGTAATTGGAAATGTAAGTCCAGTTCAGTCCAGTAGTCCATTTAGTCGTTTACTAGTCCTCTTCTAGTCCTTCTCTGATCCTGGTTTAGTTCTAGGTCCCTGGTCCTTCAGTTTCAGTCCGTGTCCAGTCATTATCCACCCTCCTCCTCCTCCTCCTCCTCCTCCTCTTCCTCTTTTTCTTTTTGTCCCCGTCTGCTTTTAAAACCTCGTCCCATTAAAAAAAAAAAAAAAAAAAAAAAAAAAAGCTTTCTTCTTCTTCTCCTCCGCTGCTCTTTGCGTTGTTTGCGGCCGAGTCCCGGGTTGCCACGGCGACGCGAAATGCCACGGTCGAGGGGGTCGGAGGTCGAGGGTCGTCGATCGGCTCCGGACAAAAACACACAGACACACACAGAGCAGAGATTCGAGGCAGAGACGAGGACACGGGAGCCCAGACGGCGGCCGACGGCGGGACAGGAAGGACCTCTCAGCTTTAAGGACTCGCCGCTAATGAGGACGCGTATTGTGTAACTTTTCTGGTCGGGCGTCCGAAAAAACTGTAATGTGTTATTTATTTATTTATGACTCGTTACTGTCATTTCAAAGTGATTCGTTACATTGCAATATTACTGTGTTGAAAATGTAAAATATGACATTAATATTTAATCACTTTTAAGTCACTCTCGCCAAAAGTAACTGCGAAAATGATGAAGTTTTGCGTCGGATATGGACTGAACCAGGACTAAACCAAGACTAGACCAGGTCTAAACCAGGACTGAACCAGGACTGAACCAGGACTAAACCAGGACTGAACCAGGACTAAACCAGGTCTAAACCAGAACTAAACCAGAGCTGAACCAGGACTGAACCAGGACTAAACCAGGTCTAAACTAGGACTAAACCAGAGCTGAACCAGGACTGAACCAGGTCTAAACTGGGACTGAACCAGGACTAAACCAGAGCTGAACCAGGACTGAACCAGGTCTAAACTGGGACTGAACCAGGACTAAACCAGAACTGAACCAGGACTAAACCAGAGCTGAACCAGGACTAAACCAGAGCTGAACCAGGACTAAACCAGGTTTAAACCAGGACTAAACCAGAACTGAACCAGGACTAAACCAGAGCTGAACCAGGTCTAAACCAGGTCTAAACCAGAGCTGAACCAGGACTAAACCAGAGCTGAACCAGGACTAAACCAGAACTGAACCAGGACTGAACCAGGACTAAACCAGAACTAAACCAGGTCTAAACCAGGACTAAACCAGGACTAAACCAGGTCTAAACCAGGTCTAAACCAGGACTAAACCAGGTCTAAATCAGGACTAAACCATCTCTAAACCAAGACTAAACCAGGACCAAACCAGGACTAATCTTGGACTAGAACTTGGAATCTAGGACCCCTGAGCGCGATCGGGCGTCAGCTGCGTTTGTCCTCGTGGATCGTGAAGTTCTGCGTCGGTCCTTTCGCTCGCGGTCACCTGACGGTCTACGCGGGCGCACCGCCGACGTTTCACCGCTGCTGATACCGCGGTGATTTTAGCGAACTTGTATGAACGAAACGCAGCCCACGATATCGATACTGTATCATCACATTAAACGATACGATATTCGATATTTCAATATTTTTTGCACACTCCTGTTTCTCATCACAAACAGACCTGGAGTTATGTTTTGTTTCATTCTCACATATTTAACACACAAACCCTGCGCATTTAGAGTTCTCCTCTCAAACTGAAAACACTCTGTTCCACCTTGTGATGTCACGCGGTGATACAGGAAGTGCTCCACTGTGTTTTTAAACTCCACACGCCTTCACTAGAAACATGTGGATAATTTAAACCCTGGAATTTCTAATCTCTACTAAACAAAATGAATAAAATTAAAGTAAATAAAATAAATAAATAAAATAAATAAAAATAAATAAATAAATAAATATAAAAATAAATAAATACAATAAATAATAAAATAAATGAATAAATATAAAAATAAATAAATAAAAAAAATTTAAAAAAAAACATAAAAAATTAATAAAGAAAGAAAGGAGCTGCTCACTTAAAAACTACCTCTTCATGACATCACAAGGTGCAGCGGAGCGTTCTGAGCTTTGGAGACGCAGCCCGAATAACAACAAAGCGTTACTCAAACACGCGAACGAAACAAAACACAAAACTCCCCGCGGGAAAAGTGACACAGTGGCCCGTTTAAAACACCTCAGGTCACAATAATAAGTCCTAATCGCTCCCGTCAGAATGAGCTCCTCGGGGTTCGAACCGGCGATCTTCCGGTCTGTGGGCAAAGGCGTTTATGAAAAGAATAATAGAGGTAGTTGATTTGAAATATAGCTGCATCCAGAAATTGGAATAGCTCCATAAAGTAATCCATTTTATCAGTCATTCAAGGTAAGAGCAAATGGTCTCGGAAGCATCAAAAGAATGAGGGGTTGTAAATTTAAAATGGCACACAGCTCTGGGGCTTGTTGCTTAATTCATCGGCTGTAATAATTTACAAAATAGCTGAAATTTTAATGCCGCGAAATGTTTTATTCTGTCTTCTCAGTGTCGGGAGTTGGAGGCTTTTAATTTGAAAATATGTTTTGAGAAGAAGTTGAAAATACAGAAAGTAAAAGCGAACTGGGAATGGAGCTTAAACTGTGACGCTGGACTGAAGTAGTAGTAGTAGTAGTAGTAGTAGTAGTAGTAGTAGCAGGAACAGCAGTAGTAGTAATTGTAGAAGCAGTAATAGTAGTATTAGTAGTACCAGCAATAACGGCAGCAGCAGCAGTAGTAGTAGTAGTAGTAGTAGTAGCAGTAGTTGTAAATGAACTAATAGTGGCAGTAGTACTAGTAGTAGTAGTAGTCACAGTAGCAAAAGTAGTAGTAGTAGTAGTAGCAGTAGCAGTAATAGTAGTAGCAGCAGCAGCAGTAGTAGTAGTAGTAGTAGTAGTAGTAGTAGTAGTAGTAGTAGTAGCAGTAGCAGTAGCAGTAGCAGTAGCAGTAGTAGTAGTAGTAGTAGTAGTAGTAGTAGTAGTAGTAGTAGTAGTAGTAGTAGTAGTAGTAGTAGTTGTCACAGTAGCAAAAGTAGTAGTAGTAGCAGTAAGGCCAGTGGTAGTAGCAGTAGTAGTAGTAGTAGTAGTAGTAGTAGTAGCAGTAGTAGTAGTAGTAGTAGTAGTAGTAGTAGTAGTAGTAGTAGTAGTAGTAGTAGTAGTAGTAGTAGTAGCAGTAGCAGTAGCAGTAGTAGTAGTAGTAGTAGTAAGTAGCAGTACAGTAGCAGTAGTAGTAGTAGTAGTAGTAGTAGTAGTAGCAGTAGTAGCAGTAGTAGTAGTAGTAGCAATAGTAGTAGTAGTAGTAGTATAGTAGTGTAGTAGTGTAGTAGTAGTAGTAGTAGTGTAGTAGTAGTAGTAGTAGTAGTAGTAGTAGTATAGCAGTAATAGTAGTAGTAGTAGTATAGTAGCAGTAGTAGTAGTAGTAGTAGTAGTAGTAGTAGTAGAGTAGTATAGTAGCAGTAGTAATAGTAACAGCAGTAAGTAGTAGTAGTAGTATAGCAGTAGAAGTAGCAGTAGTAGTAGTTAAGTAGTAGTAAGTAGTAGTAGTAATTTAGTAGTAGTAGAGTAATAGTAGTAGTAGTAGTAGAGGAGTTGTATTTGTAGATATACAGTAGATGTAGCAGTAGTAGTAGTAAAAGTAGTAGTAGTAACATCTGTAATAGTAGCAGTAATAGTAGTAATTAGTAGTAGTAAGTAAGTAATAGCAGCAGTAATAGTAGTAGTAGAAAACTTTGATTATAGATCAAATTATGATGTTTTTTTTTTTTTTAAGTTGAAAATATATGAAGTAAAATGGTATTGAATCTTATGGATGATGGTCTGGACAGAAGTTGCAGTAGTAGTAGTTGCAGATGTACTCATGCCAGTAGTATTAGTACTAGTAAAAGTAGTAGTAGTAGTAGTAGTATAGATCATATTATGTTGAAATTCATCCTAAAATCCAATTACAGTACTGTATACAGATATTGTAATAGACTACGTGACCGCGCCCGGCTGTTTACATCTGATTATAAAATGTAAACAAAGGAAGCAGGAAGTTCTCCGGTGCACTGTTAGCATGCTAGTTGTTGACAGCAATGCAAAGTTAAGAAACACCAGCTCTGTTTTCACGTTTTAAGAGCATAAAAAGTTATTACGATGCTGAAATTTCAAACTCGATTTCACTTAGACGCTACTTCTAAACTTTATTTCTTGCCGCCCGTTTCTAAAATATTTATCTTGGTCCTTGTTTGGATGTAAATTAGCCCGTGCTGTTGGGTTGCGGGCGGCGTTTTGCATCCTCTGATCCACATGTAAATAGGGGCGTGCCTGTGACAGAGGCGTCCGTGCGCGGAGACCAGGACGCTGAACCCGACCCCGGAGCTCAGGGTGGGATCACGGCTCGGGTTACAAAAAAAACTCCCTGACCTGAGCGAAAAGGGGAATTTTCAGGATGGATTTCTGCTAGAATCGCAGCTTTGGACGTTCTGCGTTCGAAATGAAAACATCAGGATCATGTCGAGCGGGTTAATACGAACATTTTAAGACCAGTTGAGAATTATTTTAGAACGGAAACGGTCTGAAACTGCTCAAGACCAGGGTTTATCACAGAACTAAACTAAGACTAAACCAGGACTACACCAAGACCAAAAAATGAACCAAACCAGGACTGAACAAGTAAATCAGGACTAGACCGGTGCTTAAAGGTGCACTGTGTAACTTTTCCGGAGAGGGTTCGCAACTTGTCTGTCTCCATGGAGATGTAAATGCTTTGGTTTAAATGGTCCACAGTGCAGCATTAAACCAAGTCTTGCATTTATTCAACTGCAGGTGTTCAAAAATATCTACAAAACATGAGTTCTTATTGTGAGTGGGGTCACCTAGATATGATCCATTGATATTTTGATATTTTTGCACACCTCTAATTTTATGTTTAGCATTTACTGATGTATAAAAAAATTTTTAAAATTTTCTATAGCGCTTTTCTACCTTCAAGGCTGTCATAGCTTAGCCAGGCTGGCGCCACCTAGTGCCTCCGCTTAATTTCATTTCTCTCCAGCGACTAGGTCAGGCATCAAAATAAACTAGACGGTTTGCAGAAGCCCCGGAAGTGCAAGTTCGGGCACCAGCCAATCAGCGAAGAGCCATACACAGGACTTAAAGCCGGAAACAAAGAGAATGTTTGGTGAATTTTATCAAGTGGAAAGACGTTATTGTCCTTCTTCCTTACGGGATTTGGCGCATTACATACGTCACCACCAAATAACAGCAATTGATTAAATTAAAAAAGTACACGCCTACTGTCGAGCGAACGAATCCTAATGCTGCGAGGTCAGACGGTTTCCACAAAGTAAAACCGGCTGATGAATCAGGCTATTAAAAGCTAGAATCGCTCTGCCAACCTGTGGGTCATTGGATCTGACCGTTCTCCCAATTATGTTTTTTTTTTTGTTTTTAATTATATGTCAAGAGCGAAATACGAACTGCCAACCTTCAGATCAGTGGATAAACACTTTATCAACTGAACAATTGTCACCACAGCCTAAATCCGTAGCCGCTGAGTGCAGGGATTTATCTAGAAGGACTTTGGTTTTACTTAGTGTTTTTGGGTTTGTGAGAAATGACTGTAAAACCTTTAAAACATTCTATTAAATAAACTGTACTTTTCACAGAATTATGTCATTTCAGTGTAAAACCAAAAAACCACACTTGATTTAACATGTTTCACTCCCTCTAGAAGTGATTTTTCCCCGTGTATTTTCGCGCTGTAAGTTGACCATCGCGGTCTTACCCTCCCCTTGACCCACATAAGGACCAGAGGCACCGGTTGGGACCCCGGCCCTACAGATGAGGTCCCGTCTCTGGAGCGGAGGACATCAGGTGTGGCTAAGATCTCTCCGTCTGCTGCACATTAAGGTGGAACGCCGACCTATAAAATTAATTAAGCGTAGAAATCGTATACTGTATTATTACGGCAAAGTGTTACTCACAAACAAGGATCAGGTGGTGAAGAAGTACGTGCACTGTGGAGTAAAAGTACTGCTGATACTACTGTTTTTGTGTGTGGGAAATGGCTTTTGTGTTCTTTTGTGTTTTCGTTTGTCGGATGGTTGAACGCTGATGTGCCCTTAGGCAAGACACAGAGTAAAAGCCACAGAAAAGCAGCGATTTCTTTTGTCCTTCTGCTCCAAACAAGTCAAACGAAATTATTTAGGTCTGCTTCAAACATAAAGATGCACTGTGTAACATTTCTTGTGAAGGGTTTGGTACCTCCTTGTCTCCGTGGAAACATGTTTGTCTAGTGCAAGGGCGTCAAACTCAAATTCACTCAAATTCAACTTAAAAATTTAAGTCGTGGGCCAAACTAAATATTTACTGAAAATTTTCAACAACATCTGCAGGTTTTCTTTTCTTTCGAGATAATATTAAACCTCTACTTATTAAAATAAATGTTTAAAAATAGTTTTGCTTAAACATTGAATCAAGAACAAGTATAATATTAAATAAAATAAAATAATAACAAATTTTAAATACAGTAAATAATGTCTCTATAGTCTATATGTAGCCTGTTGGCAGCTCTAATACAGATTTGATACGATCTCGCGGACCAAATATAATTATATCACCCTCCAAATTTGGCCCCCGGGCCTGAGTTTGACATGTCTGGTCTAGAATGTTCCGCAGCAGCAGTCCACAAACTTTTTTTTTCTCAAAAGGAAAAATCTAAGGGTGTGCAAAAATATCAAAATTTCAATATATCGTATCGTTTAATGTGATGATTCAGTATCGATATATCGCCAAGAGGATTTTTTGGTATATTTTACCAAAATAACTGTAAAATACAAATAAATGTTGGAAATTACAAAGATGGTCTTGATTTGATCTCGATGGGCCATAGTCTCGGTCTTGGTCTTTAAAAGTCTCGATCTTGTCTTGGTTTTTAAAAGTCTTGGTTTTTGTCTTTAAAAGTCTCGGTCGTTAATAGTCTCGGTCTTGGTCTTTAAAAGTCTCGGTCTTGTCTCTTGGTCTTTAAAAGTCTCGGTCTTGTCTCGGTCTTTAAAAGTCTTGGTTTTGGTCTTTAAAAGTCTCTGTTTTTAATAGTCTCGGTCTTGGTCTTTAAAAGTCTCAGTCTTGTCTCGGTCTTGGTCTTTAATAGTCTTGGTCTTGGTCTTTAAATAGTCTCGGTCTCGGTCTTTAAAAGTCTCGGTCTTGTCTCGGTCTTTAAAAGTCTCAGTCTTGTCTCGGTCTTTAAAAGTCTCGTCTTTAAAAGTCTCGGTCTTTAAAAGTCTCGGTCTTGTCTCGGTCTTTAAAAGTCTCGGTCTTGTCTCGGTCTTTAAAAGTCTTGGGTTTTGGTCTTTAAAAGTCTCTGTCTTTAATAGTCTCGGTCTTTAAAAGTCTCAGTCTTGTCTCGGTCTTGGTCTTTAAATAGTCTGGTCTTGGTCTTTAATAGTCTCGGTCTTGTCTCGGTCTTTAAAAGTCTCGTCTCGGTCTTGTCTCGGTCTCGGTCTTGTCTCGGTCTCGGTCTTTAAAAGTGTAACTTAAAAACTACGTCACACACGCACTCCTACTCATTTTAATTTTTTGTTTGACGCTTCAGAAAATATCCACAATTCCACCGATTTAACGTGTTTTTCTTCTTCTCTTGTGTTGCAGAGTTCAGATGGGCGGAGTCATGGCTGCGTCCTCCTCCTTACATCACTTCCTCCTCCTCTTCCTGTCCTCCGTCCTGTTCCTGAGCGCCTGCCTGGCCGCGCCCACCGACATTCTGTACCGCGTCGCCGAAGAGCAACCGCCCAACTCGCTCATCGGGAGTCTGGCCGCCGACCAGGGCCTCCCCGACAGCGGCCACCTCTACAAGCTCGAGGTGGGCGCCCCCTACCTGCGCGTCGACAGCAAAACGGGCGAGATCTACACCACGGAGACGCCCATCGACCGCGAACTCCTCAAGGACTGTCGCAACCTTTTAGACGACGACAAATGCTTCCTGGAATTCGAGGTCTCCATCACGGACATGGTCAAAGGGATGGGGCCGAGGTTGATAGAAGGTCGCATCGAGGTCCTGGACATTAACGACAACACGCCGCAGTTCGTCTCGCCGGTCATGACGCTGTCCATACCGGAAAACACGCACGTCGGAGCGCTGTTCTCGATCCCGATGGCGAACGACCGAGACTCCGGCGTCAACGGGGTGGACAGGTACTCGCTGAGCACCAGGGACGATTTCGAGCAGCTCTTCAGCCTTCAGGTGGCGACGGATTCGGACGAAAAAGTTCCGCAGTTGGTGGTCATGGGCAGCCTGGACCGGGAGGCGAAAGAGTCGTACGATATGAACATTCTGGTGGTGGACGGCGGGACCCCCGAGAGGCAGAGCAGCGCTTTGCTCAGGGTCCTGATCACCGACCAGAACGACAACGCGCCGAAGTTCGAGAGGAGTCACTACGAGGCGAACCTGCTGGAGAACAGTCCGCTGGGGCACTCCGTCGTACAGGTGAGGGCACAGACCGAGGACTGGACCAGGACTGGACCAGGACTGGACCAGGACTGGACCAGGACTGAACCAGGACTAGACCAGGACTGAATGAGGACTAAACCAGGGCTGAATGAGGACTAAAAACAGGACTGAACCAAGACTTTAAACAGGACTGGACGAGGACTGAACCGGGAATGAACCAGGACTGGACCAGGACTAAACCAGGACTAAACTAAGACTCAACCAGGACTGAACCAGAAATGAACCAGAAATGATCCAGGACTGAACCAGGACTCGACCAGGGCTGAACCAAGACTAAACCAGGACTAAACCAAGTCTAAATCAGGTCTTAACCAGGACTAAACCAGGACTGAACCAAGACTGAACCAAGACTAAACTGAGAGTGAACCAGGACTAAACCAGGGCTGGACCAGAGTAAACCAGGTACTAAACCAGGTCTAAACAAGGACTGACTGGACTAAACCAGGACTAAACCAGGACTAAACCAGGACTGAACCAGGACTAATCTAGTACTGGACCAGGACTGGACCAGGACTAGACAATTACTCACCCAGAACCAACCAACCAAAACTCCACTAGGACTAAACCAGGACTGGACCAGAACTGAAACAGGACTGAATCAGGACTAAACCAGGACTGAACCAGGACTGAACTGGGACTGAACCAGGACTGGATCAGGACTAAACCAGGACTAAACCAGGTCTAAACCAGGACTGAACCAGGACTAAACTAAGACTCAACCAGAAATGAACCAGGACTAAACCAGGACTGGACCAAGACTCAAGTAGGACTCAAGCAGGACTAAACTTGTACTCAACCAGGACGAGACCAGGACTAAACCAGGACTAAGCCAGGACTAAACCAGGACTGCACAAAACCCAAGAGTTCATTTTTAACTTCAAAACCACCACTTCATGACATCACAAGGTGTAACGGAGCATTTTTGAGCTTCTGAGACATAAACAGACGAAAAATAAAGATTTACTCAAACGTGAATGAAAAAAAACACAAGTCCAGGTCGGTTTTTTTGACGAGGAAACAAAATTATAACTCGACTTAAATCTCTCTAGAGTCGATTTTGCGAAATATCGGACCTTTAATTCGATCTCACTGGAAACTCTGTCTCTCGTTTTTTTTTTTTTTTTTTTTTCGTCCTCCTTTAACACAATTAAATTCGCCCGTCTGAATTCAAAGCGTCTCTGATCTGATGCTAATAGAGTCTCTATATGACGGAGTGGAAATGGCCCATAGGCTTCAGTGTGGGCGACCTCCCTGCTGAATCTAAATGACTGACTCGTGCTCTGATTGATTAATAACAGGCTCCGGTTCTGACGAGCGCCTCTGAAATCATTAAAGTCCTCTACAGCCTCTCGCGCGTAATTACAACTTCAGTCACAACGGCGCTGACACCTGTCCAGTCGCAGCCGGGCCCGAAACCAGGCCAAAAGGAGGGAAAAAACTGAGGAGAACCAGATCAAAACCAGGCCAAAAGGAGGGAAAAAACAGGGCAAAACCAGAGTCAAAACCAGGGCAAAATCAGGGTAAAACCAGAGGAAAACCAGAGCAAAACCAGAGCAAAACCAGAGCCAAAACAAGGCCAAAATCTGGGAAAAACCAGAGGAAAACCAGAGCAAAATCAGAGGAAAACCACAGGA
>NW_026571299.1:5452115-5454615 GCF_026225935.1 Boleophthalmus pectinirostris | reverse complement strand
CTGTTAGACCTGCTTTAGACCTGGTTTAGACCTGGTTTAGACCTGCTTTAAGACCTGCTTTAAACCTGCTTTAGACCTGTTTTAGACCTGGTTTAGACCTGGTTTAGACCTGTTATAGACCTGTTATAGACCTGCTTTAGACCTGCTTTAGACCTGCTTTAGACCTGTTATAGACCTGTTAGCTTTAGACCTGCTTTAGACCTGGTTTAGACCTGCTTTAGACCTGTTATAGACCTGGTTTAGACCCTGGTTTAGACCTGATTTAGACCTGCTTTAGACCTGTTATAGACCTGTTATAGACCTGCTTTAGACCTGGTTTAGACCTGCTTTAGACCTGTTATAGACCTGGACCTGGTTTAGACCTGACCTTTAGACCTGCTTTAGACCTGTTATAGACCTGCTTTAGAGTTTAGACCTGCTTTAGACCTGTTTAGACCTGTTTAGACCTGCTTTAGACCTGCTTTAGACCTGGTTTAGACCTGTTATAGACCTGCTTTAGACCTGGTTTAGACCTGCTTTAGACCTGGTTTAGACCCTCTTCAGACCTCTCTTTCTCTTTCGACCTGTTTAGTTGTAGTTCTTCCCGGTTTTAGCCCTGGATTCCGTCTTTCTCGGCGTTCGATTCGCTCGTACTAATCCTCGCGCTCTGTCCTTCTTCTTGGCCTGACAAAATCGATACTGCCGCCGGAACGATCATTTCAGTTTGTGGTTCTTTTGAAATCTGGCCCGGGCTGCACGCCTGGGTGACTTTTCTCTGCTCCGTCACGCAGAGACGGTCCGGGCGCGCGACACCGGGAAGAGTCCGCTCGCAGACGAGGGTTTTTATCAGGTCTGAGCCGAGAGAAAGATCACCTCAAAGAAAAGGTCACTGCCAAAAGTTCAAAATGTGGCTGCAGGAGTTTTCTTTAGATCTGGTAATTGGGCAAAGGTCAGACTCTTTCCATTTTAATTCTTCATCTGTGAGTTCTGACTTAGTCCCGGTTTAAGTTCTGATTTTGAGAAGAGACATAATCACGTTTTAGTCTTGGTTTAGTTCTGTATCAGACCTGAGTTAGTCCTAGTTTAGACTTGGTTTAGTTCCAACTTTTGATCTGTATTGGACCCGTTATGTTCTTGTTTACAGGTTTTAACTCCTGTGTTAGACTCCTGGTTTAGTCCTGGTTTAGTTCTTGGTTTTGATCTTGGTTTTGATCTGGATTAGCCCTGAATTGGAACTGACATAATCACATTTTTGTCTGGATTGGAAGTGTAACTGTAATTTTTTAGTCCTGTATCAGACTGGTTTAGTCCTGGTTTAGTCCTGGTTTAGTCCTGGTTTGGTCTTGGTTTAATTCTTGGTTCAGTTGTTGGTTTAGTTCTGGTTTAGTCCTGAATTGGAACTGACATAATCATATTTTAGTCTGGTTTTGACCTGTTAAAATGTTTCGTCTTTGTTTATAGACCTGGTTTAGTCCTGTATCAGACCTGAGTTAGTCCTAGTTTAGTCTTGGTTTAGTCCTTGTTTACAGTTTTATTCCCATGTTAGACTTTGGTTCGTCCTGATTTAGTCCTGGTTTAGTCCTGAATTGGAACTGACATTTTAGTTTGGGTTTGATCTGTATCTTTGAAACCTGGTTTAGTTCTATATCGGACCTGTGTTACTCTTAGTTTAGTCCTGGTTTAGTTCCAGTTTTGATCTGGGTTTGACCAGTTTTAGTCCTGGTTTAGTCCTTGTTTACAGTTTTTACCCCTGTGTTAGACTTTGGTTAGTCCTAGTTTAGTCCTGGTTTAGTCCTGGTTTAGTCCTGGTTTGGTCCTGGTTTAGTCTTGGTTTAATTCTTGGTTCAGTTGTTGGTTTAGTCCTGGTTTAGTCCTGAATTTTAATCACATTTTAGTCTTTAGTTAGGTTTTGGCCTAGTCTTGGTTTAGTTCCAGGTTTGATTTGTATTTGACCTGTTTTAGTCCTGGTTTAGTCTTGGTTTAGTTCTTGGTTTTGATCCATTTTCACCATGATTTGGAGGTCCTGTATCAGACCTGAGTTAGTCCTGGTTTATTCCTGGTTTAGTTCCAATTTTGATGTGGATTTGATCTGTTTTGGTCTTGGTTTAGTCCTTGTTTACAGATTTACTCCTCTGTTAGACTTTGGTTAGTCCTGGTTTAGTCTTGGTTTAGTTCTTGGTTTTGATCCATGTTCACCATGAATTGGAACTGACATAATCACATTTTAGTCTGGTTTTGACGCATATTAGTCTTTAGTCTTTGTTTATAGACCTGGTTTAGTCCTGTATCAAGCCTGAGTTAGTCCTAGTTTAGTCTTGGTTTAGTTCCTGGTTTTGATCCATATTTGCTGTGATTTGGAAGTTACATTGGAATATTTTAATCTGGTTTTGACCTCTATTAGTCCTTAGTCTTCGTTTATAGACCTGGTTTAGTCCAGCATCAGACCTGCGTTAGTCCTGGTTTAGACTTGGTTTAGTTCCAGTTTTGATCTGTATTTGGCCTGTTTTAGTTCTGGTTTTAG
>NW_026571299.1:5377115-5447115 GCF_026225935.1 Boleophthalmus pectinirostris | reverse complement strand
AAACTGAGGTGATTCTTGGAGATTCCTTCCACCGATGGTGCGACTGAAACAGACGAAGGGTCTAAAAACTGACGGATCGGTCACTAAATTACCTCTAGACAGGAAACTTCAACAGTAATTCTGAACGCGCACAAGGACTGTCACTGTATTTCTCTTCCCTTAAAAAAATCCTCTATACAACCTTTAAGTGCATGGTTTTATAGAAGCAACAGCTTATAAACATCGGGAACTACATATCCCATGATTCATTTCAGCGCACATAGGTTAGGTTAAGTTAGGTTGCTTTATTCGTACCTGTAGGTAAATTTGTTTTGCAGATTTGAGAGGCAGGTTCCATATCCACATTTCACATTTCATTCATCCACATTGTGACAAAGAGGGTCACTTTATTTCATCTATCAACTAAACAGCTAAATGAGACTATCCCGGGTTTGCTTTATTTAGTCTTCGTTTAGTTTAATTGATCACATTCACACAGTTACTTTAAATTCATTTTATTTGGTTATATCCTTTTGTTTAAACTTAAAGGTTGTATGGAGGATTTTTTTTTGTTTCAAGTTGTCAATGATAGATTATAGAGATGCAGTAGCCTTGTAATTATGATGACCAAAAAAAAAGAGACTAAAAATTCATCAACTCTGGACGTGGTGGGGCTAAACATTTGCCAATAGATAACGACACTGCCTCGTTATCTGTGAGCTGACAGGCTGTCAATCAAACTCCCTACGTTTCTAGTGTAACTGACTTGCCTGCGCCGCCGGTACGTGGTTTACGTACGACTGTCACACAGTCCACAGACGCAAGACGCACAGACGCTGTTTACTCCACCAACACAACAGTTCTTAGAGGCTTTTTTTGACCTATATCTTCCTCGCAGTTCGCACAAAGTTTGTTGCAATGGCGACAAGAATCCAGTCCAATTCACGCATGCGCAACATTTGAAAAAGGACAAACAGTCGCTGGATTTCTCGTTCCTTGGAAAATCCTCTATACAACCTTTAACTGTGAGAGGAGGCGTGTCTTTCGGCAGCCGTATTTATAGGTTCAGGGGGGAGGTGTTGGCCCAGACCATGTGGAGGGAAGCCTCAGAATTGGTTCTTTTTGTTTTATCAAATTGGTTTGGAGAATTTTGGTTTTAGTGTTTCTCGTTGAGTTGGAGCACTGTTTAGTTTAAAGGGGGATTTAGGCCTCGGATGATAAACAAAGGCAGCACACCAGGAAAACAAGGAAGTTGCAAGAATTTTACCTGCGAGTTGGTGTAAACCCAGGGGGAGGGACTTCCTCTCTGGGCTGTATAAAAGGAGAGGCAGTGTAATCAGTTACAGGTTCACCATCAGTGCAGCCGGGTGCACGTGGGGTATTTTCTTTTGTTCCGTTACTTTCTGTTGCTTTTGCTTTAGTTAAGCACGGTTATTTTTGTAAATATGTAATTTAATTTTGCCCACAACTCGGTGAAGGATGCAATAAATAATTTTTTGGTAACGGGACGTTGTTTCATCTGACTCCTACTTCGAACACTTGGGCCAGCTTCCCCACACACATTATATGCAAAAAACACGTATAAAAACACAATTACAAAATAAAGTGTTACGGAGCTCTAGTGCAGAATGATTTGTTCCATAAATAATTTGTTAATTTCATCCATCATGCTTGGCTAAAATCACAAGAAATATTAAATATGTTAAAAACACACAATCTTTAGATAAATAGATTACAGTTTATTCATAAGTACGACAGCAGCCAGAACAAAGCTCCTTTTAAAACTCTGAATTTAGTGGATGTTGGACGTTTTTAAAAATCCTCTGGGACGTTGTCTGTAAGTGTCTCGAGTCCAGAGAGTCCAGGCGGCTCTGAGGACGGCCAGTCGCCCGTTTAACCAACGGATTCAGGGTTCACAACATGAAAAAAAATATGTTTTTTACTTGAATTCTTGGGATTATGACGTAAATAATTAACGCCAAAATCTTGTCAGTGTATGTTAAACACAAAAAAAGTGTTCCATCTACAATTATATCAACCTCTTCAAAATATCGCAATAAATATCGTACCGTTAGATTTGGATATCGTTACATCTCTAGTCCTGAGGCAAGAATTATTGCTGTTGATGGTGTTTTTTGTTGTTTTCTTTTTACTTTTTTGTGCATAAATTGAAATCACTTTCAATTTGACTGTAACTTCATTCAGTTTTACTTCGCCACAAATAGTTATTCCTCTATCATCCTTATACTCTCTTTTTAAATAATACAACACGATTTCTTATGCTTGAAAACGGAGATCTCCAGGCAAAGAAATAACACCTCCACGATGAGTATTTCCAGCACTGGAAAATCTCTAGAACCAGGGACAACTTTGAGCTACGAGTAAATACCAAAATACTGCTCTATTTCTTCTGTTGTGTAAAAATCCTACAATCTTGAGGCCTGTTTTCGCCCTGGTTTTGTTTGTAATAATAGTAGTAATATTAATATAGTAGCAATATTAGAGTAGTAATAATAGTTGTAGTAGTAGTTGCTGTTGTACTAGTACTAGTAGAAACAGTAGTATTCTAGTAGTAGTAGTTATTGTTCTAGTACTACTAGCAGTGTTCTAGTAGTAGTAGTACTTGTAGTTGTAGTAGTAGTTGTTGTTGCTCTAGTACAAGTAGTAGTTGTAGTATTCCAGAAGTAGTAATAGTTGTTGTGCTAGTACTAGTAGTAGTATTCCTGTAGTAGTAGTTGTTGCTGTACTAGTCCTAGTAGTAGTAGTAGTCTAGTAGTAGTAGTAGTAGTAGTAGTAGTAGTAGTCTAGTAGTAGTAGTAGTAGTAGTAGTAGTACTAGTAGTAGTAGTAGTGTGCTAGTACTAGTAGTAGTATTCTATTAGTAGTAGTAGTTGTTGTACTAGTCCTAGTAGTAGTAGTAGTAGTAGTAGTGTAGTAGTAGTAGTCTAGAAGTAGTAGTAGTTGTTGTACTTGTCCTAGTAGTAGTATTAGTAGTATTCTAGTAGTAGTAGTTGTTGTGCTAGTAGTAGTAGTAGTAGTAGTTGTGCTAGTACTAGTAGTAGTATTCTATTAGTAGTAGTAGTTGTTGTACTTGTCCTAGTAGTAGTAGTAGTAGTAGTAGTGTAGTAGTAGTAGTCTAGTAGTAGTAGTAGTAGTAGTAGTAGTAGTAGTAGTAGCAGTAGTAGTCTAGAAGTAGTAGTAGTTGTTGTACTTGTCCTAGTAGTAGTATTAGTAGTATTCTAGTAGTAGTAGTTGTTGTGCTAGTACTAGTAGTAGTATTCTAGTAGTAGTAGTAGTTGTTGTACTAGTCCTCGTCGTAGTAGTAGTAGTAGTAGTAGTAGTAGTAGTAGTAGCAGTAGTAGTAGTTGGTCTAGGCCAGGTTTAGTTCTTGATTTAGACCTGGTTTAGATCTGGTTCCGTTTTGGTTCTGAAGGTAAAAGAAATTTTTGAAAACTACCACCACATGACATCACAAGGTGGAACACCAAAACAAATCCTTCTTTCTATTACTCCTTCTTCTTCTTCTGGTGCAAAAATCCAGCGCGCGCTTAGTCTTGATCCTGCTTTGGCCCCCTTTTTGTGTCACTGTCACGGAGAAAGTGCGCGGTGTGCACATGTGGGAGTCCGTGGAGCCGCCTGGATGATGGGTGACGCCGGAGCGCGGAAAGTGGGTCGGACCCCCGTGTGAATGAATCAAACAGCTGATCGTAACGGGGCAGGTGCGGCTGCTGCGTCGGCGATTCTGCTTCTGCCGGTTCCGCTCCTCCTCGAACTCCCAACGCGTTATTTTAGAGGAAGACGTGAAGGGGAGGGCTAGAGATACTTCTGTTCAAGGGGGAGAGACTTGTAAATCAGGACTTAAAGGCTGTGTTATGTAACTTTTCCGGTGGAGCGTCCGTCCATTTCCGTACTTTTTTTAGACTATAAGTCGCTCCGGAGTAAAAGTTGCAACAGCTAAAACACACGTAATGAAGAAGAAAAAAAACAACATATCATTAATCTAATAGCTAAAGAGTTTTGAACGTTTTCGGAAAATTAAGAAAAAACTAATTTTTTTTTAGCAAGCACATTTTTTATTGATATTGTAAAGAGATGACTAAGGCACATTTTAGACTTAAGGCAGACTGATTTTAGACTCTAATAAGCGTTCTGAAAGGCTGAGGACAAAGGCAATAAGGCAGCGTTCAGACTGCAGCCTGAAGTGACCCAAATCCGATTTTTGGCCTCTGTGTTCCTGTATCTGATCTTTTATTGACAGTCTGAACCACACAGATCCGATTTTTTCAAATGTGACCCAGGACACTTGGATATGTGCTCCTGAAACCGATACATATCTGATCTTTTGACATGTGACTTCAGTGTGAACGGTCAAAGTGCATTCATCCACCTACACGTTATCAACAAGACACAAACGTCACTATTCTGCGCTGAAGTAGGTGAAAATTGTTAATGAACTCCGTGTCACTGAAGTGAAGCACATCACCACTCACCACTCTTGGCTCCGTCTCCACATCCACACGTTCCTTTCAACGGACGTCGCTGCCGCTGTCCCACAAAACACCACGACCAAAAACCTCGTCCTTCTCCTTCTCAATCTCCTCCTTAAAACAAGTAAGTTGTTCATGTTCTGGCTCCGGTACGAGAGGAACTTTAAAATCTCCAGGTGCTCGATGCTGCGTCCATGTTTGGACAACTTCTGTAAACACAGAGACGCTCGCTGCGGTTGACGTCGTCGTGTCTCCAGTGTCACATGTGGGACACTTTTGGGCCGTTTAATGTTCACACTGGAGTCACATACAAGTCACATTTAACTGGAAATGTGAAACGACCTCGAAAAAACATCGGATTTCACAAAAAAATCGGAATTGAGCGTTAAGCCCTGCAGTCTGAACGTAGCCTAAGACAGGGTGATGCAGCAGTGGTACACAATTTGGCCAAAAAAAAAAAATGACTATGGCAAGTTCTAGTAAAAACAGTAGAAGAGAGAACAACAGACTGTTAACGTCACATATGAACAGTTCTTCAGATAAACTATAACAAACAACAGAACAGAACAAGTTTAACAAACTCTCCATCTCACTCCAAATCACTAAATCCATTCAATTCTTCATCCTCGGTGTCACTTCTGAACAACTCGTCAGACTCAGCATCAGTTCCAGTTCGAATTATTCCGGCCTTTCTGAATCCCGACAGGATGGTTTCGATGTCACTGAAGTCCAGGTTAGAGCTCTAGAATCCCCCGCGGGACCCAAAATAGTGCGGCATAGGACACATTTTGAAAGCTCATTGCGGGAGCGGGTGGTTGGGATGATAAATATACAGTATACAAATGATTAATGTTTGCCTGTCATACATAATTTGTGCTGGATATTTTATTTGGCATTAATAAAACACTTTAAGCAGCCTAAATTTGCGTATGTGGTCTAATCTTGTGCACATTTTAGACAATTTCTTTCCACTTCTTTCTTTGATAAAGCTTATGAAAGCCAACGTCCCCATCTCGAGGGACTTGTGGACGGGAACGAGATTAAAAATTACAATTCTTTGCGGGAGAAAAAAATTCAGTCCAGGCTTTGTCGATCCATCCAGTGACTTCCAGGAAAGTTTCACGGTGCATCCTCCCGGTGCCACAAGTTTCTCTCTCACTCCAAACTTTCTTTCTGCTGCTCGATTTCCGTTTTCAGCTGCAGATTTCACGACTTGCAGTTTGTAATCTGCAAAATCAGATTTTCTTTTTGGGGGCATTTGTGGTCAGTCTTCTCAGTCGTCTTCATAAGTTTGTTTAAATTTTTGATTTTTAGTAACGGTGCGATCGACCTGACATGATACAGACAGGACAGAGGCTCTTTCTGCAGGAGACATGCGCAGTAGAGCCAAGTGACAGTGGTACAGGAGGAACAGGAGCAGCAGATACTCACACACAAGACTAGAACCTCTCCACGCTTCACTCTCAACATTTTTATATATAAGTCGCACCAGGAAACACCCAAACCATGAAAAAAAAGTGCGACTTATATTCTTATAGTACGGTATTTTACAGAATTAGTCTCATAACGGTATATTTTTATTCTGTGTTTTTCAGGTCCGAGCTACAGACGCCGACAGTGGAGTGAACGCCGAGATCGACTACTCCATCCACCAGGCCTCCGACACCGTCCAGAGGCTGCTCCGAATCGACCGCTCCACCGGGATCATCTACGTCAAGGGCCCCGTCGACCGCGAGGAGGAGAACTTCCTTAAATTCTTCGTGGTCGCCCGAGACCGTGGCCCCAACTCCAAAAGCTCCAAAGTCTTAGTCACCGTCATCATCAAGGACCAGAACGACAACGCGCCCGCCATCGAAATCCGCGGGATCGGACTTGTCACTCACGACAACGGCGTCGCCAACATTTCCGAAGACATGCCCATCGGAACGCCGGTCGCTTTGGTGCAGGTTTCCGACCGCGACGAGGGAGAAAACGCCGTGGTGACCTGCGTGGTTGCCGGCGACGTCCCCTTCCAGCTGCGCCCGGCCAGCGAGTCGGCAAACGATCGCAAGAGGAAATACTTTCTTCAGACCACGACGCTTCTGGATTTCGAGCGTGTTAAGGATTACCGTATTGAAATCGTGGCGGTGGATTCTGGAAACCCCGCGCTCTCTAGCACCAACTCTTTGCGAGTACAAGTCACAGATATTAACGATAATGCGCCAGTGTTTTCGCCAGCGGTCCTCGAAGTGGACTTTGCTGAAGAAAACCAACCGGGGGATAAAGTTTTAGACGTTATTGCTACAGACGCAGACAGCGGCATCAATGCGGAACTCGTGTACAGCATTGTGGAAGATGCGGGGCGGCCACGTCGGCTTTTTGAAATCGACACAACCACCGGGGAGATCACAGTTAAAAATCTTTTAGACAGGGAGGAAATAGAAAGATACGAATTTTGCGTCGCAGCTGCTGATAAAGGCGTACCGAGCAAAACCGGTACCGCCACTGTCATCATTAACGTCTTGGATCGCAACGACAACGATCCCAAATTCATGCTAAGCAGCTATAGCTTTTCCATCAACGAAAACATGCCTCCGCTGAACCCGGTCGGCGTGGTAACAGTCTCCGACGCGGACAAAGGCGAAAACGCAAGAGTTAAGCTGTACGTCGAACCGGATAACGGAAAATTCTTTATTCAAAACGGCACGGGAACTATTCTGTCCAGTATTTCCTTCGACCGCGAGAAGGAAAGCACGTACACTTTCCGACTGAAAGCGGTCGATTCCGGAGACCCGCCTCGCTCTTCCTACGCCGGCGTCACCATTAACGTTTTGGACGAGAACGACAACGCTCCCTACGTCACCAAACCCGCAAATTCATCGTACACGTTCTTGAAGCGGGGAACTCCGCCGGAAACGGTCATCGAAGTCGTAGAAGCGGAGGATATGGACTCTGGGCTGAACTCGGATTTGGATTTCACGATCACGGGAGGCAACCCTTACGGACTGTTCCAAATCTCGCCGTCGACCGGAGAGATCAAGCTGGAGCAAGAGTTCAGCGCGAAGCACAACGGGCTGCATCGTCTGGTCGTAAAAGTTAGCGATAAGGGTAAACCCCAACGGCACACCACGGCGTTAGTCCACGTGTATGTGAACGACACGAAAGCCAACGTATCGCAAATCGAAGCTCTGGTTGGACACAGCCTGTACACCCCGCTGGACCACGACATCGCCGGAGACCCCAACTACATCAAAGCGCAACGCAACTTGCACATCATGTACGGCGTCCTGGCCGGGCTCGCTGGCGTCACCATGGTCATCGTGATCGTCGTCGTCGTGCGCCAACGTTTACAAAAGGACACCAAGAGCGGGTACCAACCGGGCAAGAAAGAAAGCAAAGACTTGTACGCGCCAAAGCAGGGACCAAAAAACAACAAAGCTAAAAAAGCCAAAAAGGGGAAAGCGCCCAAACCCTCGAAGCCGCTCGAGGAAGACGAGGAGGCGAGCTTGCAAAAGGGGCTAAAGTTCAATCTCATAAACGACAACGTCAACGACAGCCCCAGGATCCACTTGCCGCTCAACTACCCGCCGGGAAGCCCCGATTTGGGACGCCACTACCGCTCGAATTCGCCCCTCCCTTCCATCCAGCTCCAACCGCAATCTCCGTCCGCGTCCAAAAAGCACCAAGCCGTCCAGGACCTCCCCGCCACCAACACTTTCGTAGGGGATAACAACTCCACCGGATCTGATCAATATTCGGATTATAGCTACAAGGCTCCGAAGTACACCAACAAACAGGTAGGCGACTACGCTAATGCGCCTGTGTACAACAATCACAACATCTACTGGACCAACCGCGTGTGGTAGCCATTCCAAGGACCGTTTTTTTGTTCCATCCACTGCACTGACACTCACCGACCCCTCTGACCCCCTTTTTTTCTTTATTTTACGTTCTTCATTATACAAAAGCCGCCATTTGTTTTTTCGCTTCACCATTGTTTTCATTTTCTGTCGTTTTCGTTGTACATGTGCTTGGACACTACCACTTTCACCGTGAAGGATTTAACAAAAAAAACAAACAAAAAAAAAAAAAAAAAAAGGGATAGACCAAAAATGGGTCGCCAAAAATTATTTATCAATGAACTATTCTGAAGGATTGTTAATATTTTTTTGCTGTAAAGGTTTATTAATTTTAAAAAAGTGGACTTGAAATGGTTCCATATTGGTCTATCCTTGACTTCTATGTGATTTTCGTAATTTTAAATGTACATGTGGCACTGGTTTTGTTCATTTGATAAGCTTTTTGTGTGTTTCTGTGCTATTTCCTGCTTCCTTTTATTGACGGAGACTGTGAACTTTTGTACCTGTTGCTTTTGGAGACAGACTTGGACCAATTTGAAGTGTTCACAAGCAATTTTGAAGTGATTTTAGACGGGTCAGGGAGTTGAACAGCAGGGAAACAGCGAGAAGGATTGTACAAAAAAATATGAAGTCAGAGTCTTCTCAACCCAAGCTTATTTATGAAACTATTCTATTTTGCTGACGGAAATTTTACTGCAGAAATGAAAATTCTACAACAATTTTCAAAAAAAAAAAAAAAAAAAAAACCTACCAAAACTGTTCTATTTTCCAGTCTGAAATGTTTACTGAAGTTTGTACTGCAGAAAAGAAAATTCTGGGATATTTTAACTTTAAAAAATACAATTGAAGTGGTACAAATTTATAAATTGTTTCTGGAAATTAGGGTTTCATTTGTTAAAATTGTTAAAATGTTAAAAAAAATGCACTGTTGAATTTTGAAATGTAAAATTTCTTGCGAGAAGAAAAGTACAAAATATGAATTCAGAACTGTCAACTAAAGCTTTTATTTATTTATTTTTTTAAAATTAAACTATTCAATTTTTCAGCTTGAAATTTTTACTGAAAATTTTACTGCGTTGAAAAAAATAAAATTGTAAAAAAAATAAAATTGTAAAAATACATGAATAAAAAATTGCTTATGAAAATTCTGTCTGGAAAAAAAAAAAAAAAAAGAAGAAGAAAATTTGCACTGCTGAATTTTTAAATGTAAAAATTCTAGCAAGAAGGATTGTACTTTTTTTTTTTTTTTACTGCAGAAAAGAAAATTCTAGGACAATTTAACTTAAAAAATAAAATTGTAAAAAACACATAATATGGATAAAAAATTGCTTACAAAAATTCGGTCTGGAAATTTATTATATAAAAAAAAAAGTAGAATTTTTTAAAGTAAAATTTCAGTTTTTGACATTAAAAATAGAATAGTTTCATACAATACAAATAAGCTGTGGTTAAATAAAGACTTTATCTATAGGTTTTCTACACTATGAACAAATAGGGTACAGCTGAAGACATTCAAAACAAAACACAATCGAGCTTTTATTTTGAAAAACCCAAAAGTTTGCACGGAAATGTCAGGCCACTTCCACTTTTTGCCTTAAACCTGGTGTGCCTTGGAACTGCTTTATTTAATGTCACGTTTAAAACACAACATTTGGGAATAAGAGGGCCATTTTTGAGAACAGACAATCAACGTTAAATTTGTAAATATGAGTAATTATGAATGCGATTTTATGTTTTGTGCTGTTTTGTATTAATTTGAATATTATTGTGTGGTGTGAATGTGTTTGGAAATGTCCCATCTGTTAAGAATCGAGCACAGAATTGGAGAAATTTCATGTTTTGACAAATAATAATGTAGAGAGTTTGAGAAAGAGACAAGATAATAATAAGTACGGACTGAACCGGATCTTAGCCAGGACTAAAAAGGGACTAAACCAGATCTAAACCAGGACTAAATAAAGACTAAACCTAAATTTAGACATCATAATTCGGGATTAAATATGTCTAAACAGGATTAGTCTTAAATCAAGAACTAAACCAAGGTGCACTGCGTAACTTTTCTGGTGCTTGTTGCCATGGTGATGTCATTGCCTGGGATGTTCCACAGTACGGCATTAATCAAATATATCGTGTGTTTATTCGGTTACATTCTGTTTTGCTTTATTTATTTCTCAAAACGACCGCAAAAACACAGCGGCTGCCTACTTCTCCGCAGATCTGGCTTCGTGACCGCTCGTCGTTTCCGTGGCGACAGTCGAATTAAACGCCGTACCGTGGAACATTCCAGGGAAAAAAAGCGAGATTTGCCAGAAAAGCGACGCAATTCAGCTTTAAAACTAAACCAGAACTGAATTAAAAGTAAACATTAAAACGAAACCAAGGTCTGTTCTTGTCTCAAATCTCGACAATCCAACATTATTATTTTTTTCTATAAAACGTCTGAATCGTTCTATAAAAATCCGTATTACCTCCTCGAACCAAAGACTACTACGATTAACACACATTTTCATATCTCTCACCTGACCCTGTGTTCCGGGGCGTCCCTGTACAGTGTTCATATGTGTTTTTATTACAGAATTTATTTCAATAAAAGTGTTGCTAAAATTTAAAACGATATTTGGTGTGGATTCAATGGGCGGGGGTAGGTTTGAGGTTTCACTGTCATTCATTCATGCATTTGTGTTGTGAAAAACAGTCATTTGAAGTAATATTTTCATTTACATTCAGTGGTGGAACGTAAAAAAGTAGTAGTAAGTAGTAAAGTAATGTACTTAAGTTTAATATTATCTGTATCTGTACGTTACTTACAGTACATTTTAAAGTGGATACTTCTTACTTTTACGACATTTGAGAGCAGGTATCTGTACTTTCTACTACACTACATTTTTGAATAGGATTGAAAAGTATAAGTGTTTTTATTATAGTTTAAGAGTTGCTGAAAAGTCTGAGTGGGAAACCTGAGCAAACTAAAATATACAAAAAATAAACAGCTAGAAAAATTCTGAACAAATCTTTATCAAATCAGTATATTTGAAGTGTTATTAGATCTCAGAATATGTGTGAAATACTTAAAATATGTATTTTTTACTCTTTAAGTACATTTTGGAAAAGGTTTTGGGACCTGGTGAGTACAATAACAAAGAATTATATTTTTACATGATGTAGTTTCTGACAAAAACTATGTCCACATAATGAAATATATAACATACATTTTATGTTTTATTCATTTTGATGGAACACAATAAAGTCACAATTGAATAAAGATTTGCAAAAAGTATTAAGTGCCTGAACAGCCCAAAACGTGTTGGACGTATATGTCCACGCCAGGTCCAAGGAGGTTACGTAAAAGTGTCACAAGAAAAACAAATCTACTTCTTTTTTTTTTTTTTTCCTCTGGTATTTGTACTTTTACTTTAGTAACGGAACAGAGTACTTCCACCACATCATTTATATAAACAAAAACATTAACAAAAGGCTCATGTTACACCATTTTCTGATCTGTTATAATGTAGTTTTCTCATCACAAACATGAGTTGTGTTTTTTTTTTATTTCATTCACACATTTTAACACACAAACCCTGCGTCTTGTGATGTCATGTGAAAAAACAGGAAGTGCTCCATTGTGTTTTTAAACTCCACACACCTTTATTAGGTTCATTTGGATCATTTAAGCCGAAAGGGCGACGGTCGCACTGTTGTTCACTGACCCACAGGTTGACTGGTGTGATTCTAGCTCCCACAGATGAATGCTGTTGTTGTGTCCTTGGGCAAGACAATTAACCCACCTCGCCCCCAGTGTCTGTGCACACTGCTGTATGAATGAGTGCGATTGGGTGAGTGGTTCCTTGATATAAAGCGCTCAGAGCCTTGAAGGTGGAAAAGCGCTGTATAAAAATGTGACATTTTTTTTTTGTTTTTTGTTTCAGTTGTCAATGATGATATAGAGGTGCAGCCTGTATGAAGACAAAAAAAGAGAATAAAAATTCATTCGACGGTGGGGCCCTAAACATTTGCCTTAACGACAGGCCTGTAGCTGACAGGCTATCAATCAAACTCCCTACGTTTCTAGCGTAACTGACCTGCTCGCCGCCGGTACGTGGTTTACACGACTGTCACACATCCACAGACGCAAGACGCACAGACGCTGTTTACTCCACCAACGCAACAGTTCTTAGCGGTTTTTTGACCTATACTTCCTGCAGTTCACAAGTTTGTTGCAATGGACAAGAATCTAGGAGCAGTTCGCCACAAAAGAAAGTCCGTTTTTGAGGTCGCTGAAAGAAGAAGACAAGGGGAAAAGCAGCGAAGCCAAACTTAGGTGATTCTTGTAGATTCATTCCAGCCAGACGCAGGGTCTAAAGACTGACCATTGGTCGCTGACACTTCTGCTTATTATGTACTTATTTCCAAGAGCTGTCAAACGTCAGGACAAGCGATATCCTATGCTGAAAACGTAATTTCAAGGCAAAGAAAAGAGTCCGCTTGCTGCTGCGTGTTGTGTTCATCCATGAATCTCCGCGACTTCTCCCCCTTTCCTGTCCTCTCCCGCTGTTTCCGCTCTTCCCCCTTCTCCTCACTTCTACCGGAATTCCGCGCACCGCTCCCTCTCCTCTCTCCTCTCTTCTGCGCTCCCTGCTCCTAGCGAACGAAATGTCCGCGCGCTCCCCCCGCTCCTCAGCCTAACAACACTTGTTTACAAATGTGGTGGAAAAGCTGCTGTACGTAAAAAATGTGACCAGTTAAGCCCTGGAATTTCCAATTTTTACTAAACTAAGGTCTCGTCCTCACTAGTTCATATTTGAGTTGTTTTCGTTGTGGATGCAGTGTTCGTTTACACTAATCCGATGGAAAACGGCTCCAGAGACATAAAGATCTGGTGCCTCCAGCTCCCACGGATTCATTTGAGTACAGATCTGATCCGGTACTGTGTGGACGCCTGAAAACACTGATACTCTGATGTAGGTCTGTGCACCGAGAAGTAATTCACCTCCAAAACACTAAGAGGCTAGAACAGGGGTGTCCAAACTTTTTTCATTAAGGGCCACATATCTAAACACAGACGAAGCAGAGGTTGATCGACGGCCGTAGACTGTTGCTCAATACAGTGAATAATTGAAGGATGTGCACGTTTAACATGTAAGAATGAACCATCAGTCTTTAGTTATGCTAAGATCCTTAAAACTACACACTAAATATTAAATATTGGCTTTATCAAGGTAAATTTTCCCCCAAAAAAGTTAATTTTTCATTGCTACAAGGTGATTTGGGCCAATTCTCCTGGAAGCTCGAGGGCCAAGAAAAATTTGTCTGAGGGCCGCATTTGGCCCACGGGAAATAGTTTGGACATACATGGGCTAGAATATCTGTCATTCACATAAACGTGTGTCTGTGTGTACGACCTGCAGACGTATAATCTCTGAAAAGTTTAACATGAACCATCTCCAACACGACAGAAACACAGAACAGACTCACCATCAGCAGAACATCCCTCTTTTAGTTTATGCAAATGAGCCATGTGGTTTTAAGTTTAGTTTCTGTAAAACGTAAACAAATGTGCTCAAAGCCGTGTGGCTAGAGAACGATTGTGGACACAGAAACGACGTTTGTGGACGCAGATACGTTTCCGATACGGTGATACGCGGATTTGTTTCAGTGTAAACGCGGTCTAAAGGTAAAAGGAACGTAAACTTGAAAACTAACACTTCATGACATCACAAGGTGGAACAGAGCATTTTGACCTTTATAGATGTAGACAGACGGAAAATAAAGAGTTACTCAAACGTGTAAATGAAACAAAACACAACTCCAAGTTTATTTTTAACGAGGTAACAACATTCTAACACGACTTGACGCTCACAAGAGTCAATCCGGCGTAACACAGGGGCTTTAAATCAAACAAATCTCCATGTTTTTACAGCAGACTTTTTATAAACGCCGCTTTAACTCTCCTCCTTTAGCCTCTTTAGCTCAGATGTTGTATGCTAGCCAGGCTAATCTCCCGCAGGTGTCCGCGGTGATGACTGACACCCAGAGCTGTGGTAATAGCAGCCATTAACGGCGCAGCTAACGGCCTTTTCCTGTGTTCCAAATTACAGTCATTTCAGGGACCGGCTAAAAACGGCATCTGTCACCACAGCTCCGAGCGCCGCAGAGAAACCCGTGTCACCGTCAGGGCTTAAGGCAGCTGGGCTTCCACGAACGCCGGGAAAAAAATAGGCTTTGTTGTTGGAGTTACAGGGAAAATCCAGCAGCGTCGGCACGAAGTTGACCTTACAGAGGGCGTTTTTTTGGCGTGAAAATGTGGTGGAATGTAGTGTTTACTCGGGACAATCCCAGTTTTGAGCTTCGTGTCCCCTGTCCCAGCAGATTTACACAAAACCGCAGATTTGTCCCAGTTTATTTAAGAAATGTCCTCGTTTTTTGACCATTTTGATCCCTGCCAACAGTAAAGAAAGGCACACATCTTCATTTGTTTCCGTAAAAGCTGCTTAAAAACGACCAAAACACAAAGTAAATGTGACTATACTGACTCACATTTTAGTCGTAAACTGGCAGAGTGTGGAACAATTTTCCTTAATTACACACTCATTTCACAATTTTATGATTTACAACTGTTTGTAGAGATACATGTATGACACCCCCCTGCGCGATGTTAATGCTCAGTATCAACAGCTTACTTTACTTACTTTAAATAGCTAAGTTTCTTTCCTCCACAACCACCAGCTGCCTTAAAGATGCATTGTGTCACTTTTCCGGTGGAGGGTCCATCAAATGCTTGTCTCCATGCCAAACCCAAAACATGCTACATAGGTCTCCAGGAAGAAGAGCTGAGAGTTAATAGAGGTCAATCAAATACAATCAATCAATTAAGGAGGTGTTAACTTGGAAACTACAGCTTCATGACATCACAAGGTGGAACAGAGAGTTTTGAGCTTTGGAGATGTAGACAGACGAATAATAAAGAGTTACTTAAACAGGTGAATGAAACAAAACACAACTCCAGGTGTTTTTGAGAAGGAAACAACATTATAACATCACTTAAACCTCATCAGAATTCTGTATATTACAGGGCTTGTCCTGTCTTAGTCCTGTATTCTGCAGAATTCTGATGAGGTTTAAGTTGTGTTATAATGTTGTTTTCTCCTCAAAAACACCTGGAGTTGTGTTTTGTTTCATTCGCACAGGTTTGAATAACTCTTTATTATTATCTACATCTTCAAACCTCAAAATGCTCTGTTACACCTTGTGATGTCATGAAGCGGTAGTTTCCAAGTTAACACCTCCTCCGCCCCGACTGCAGTGAACACGATATAATAAGTTTATCTACTAGTGTTTATTAATACTTTACCAATCAGTAATGTTCAGCTGATGTGGACGCGGTGCTTGAGCTTCGTGCTCCTCAAAGTCCTCGTCCGATTCCGGGTCCAACACATGTGGCTGAACGCGCTGTATCTCCATCATGAATAAAAGTTTATTCCTGTCGCTATCAGGGCGCACGTCTGTCTCCCCCTCCCTCCCTGAGATGGCGGAGGAAGGGCAGCTCACTCAGAGCCTACCTCCCGTTTGGAGGGCGGAGCCTGTGCTTTCTCAGGACGGGCGGGGGGGAGGAGCAATAGTCGGACTTTCATAGTTCCTGGTCTGTGACTGTCTCCAAGAAATCAGTAAGATTTCAGAACTATTGTGTAATGGATGTTCCAAAACCCAAACTGTGCTTGTTTATGTGCAGAAGATACAATGTGAAAAGCAGTTATTTTGTATGAGATGGACCTTTAAATGAAGAGTTAAGGTGCGGC
The DNA here is from genome assembly GCF_026225935.1 of Boleophthalmus pectinirostris. Taxonomy (NCBI): domain Eukaryota; kingdom Metazoa; phylum Chordata; class Actinopteri; order Gobiiformes; family Gobiidae; genus Boleophthalmus; species Boleophthalmus pectinirostris. The sequence goes on along the minus strand of NW_026571299.1, from coordinate 5,431,018 downwards.
AAAAAAAAGACAGAGGGAACTACATAAACCATGATCCTTTGCTCCATTTCAGTGCAGACTACAAGAAGAAATAACAGTTCTAAGCACTTTTAAGTCTTAGTTTTTTGGATTAAGTCTTGTCAATGCATTTTAAAAGGAAAAAGTAGCATAGACAACAAAATATCGCAATAAATATCGTACCGTGAGATGTATATCGTGAAAATATTGCGTAAATATCGTAAGAAATTTGGATATTGTTACATCCCTAATTATTATTATTTTGTTTTTATACTTGGGCGTTCAGTTCTAAAACGAGCCCATGTTATTTTCTGCATCTACACGACTTCAAGTGAGTTTTTATAACACGTTTTTAAATGATTTCGTATCTGGAAATCATTTTTGACAACCCGAAAATCCAGAAATGTGACTCATCAGAGAGATAAAAGCAGGAAGTTTGAAGTTAAAATACGCCGCTGACAAATGTGAGTTTACCGGCGAAAATGACTCACCACATTTGACCTTTGATCTCTGACTGCGCCGCGACGTCGTTTAAAACTTATTACGAAACGGGACGCTCGCATTCCTACCGGATCCGTCACGCCGCAGTCTCCTCTGACAGGTAAATGAGTCTAAACGAGTCCAAAGTCCAAAACCAAGGGCAGGACCGGGGCCAGATTTAAGACGAAAATATCAGGTCTTTTCCAAACTTTTTTCATCATTTTCACCCACGATTAAACTGCCGAGACTTTGCAGCTGATGTCGTCAAACTTTCCCTGGGGTTGTGATTAGAGTGACCAGATTTTCAAAATAAAAAACTGGGACATCGCCGGTTTTGGGTGGTTGGTAATAATGAAATTGCGAAACGAGTGCGTAATTAAGGGAAATTGTTCTGCGCTCGGCACTAATGTGAGTCAGACCAGTCACATTTTCTTTGTGTTTTGGACGTTTTTGAGCAGATTTTTTGTGTTTTATCGAAACAAAAAACTGTTTAGGCCTCTCTTTACTGTCACAGAACTCAAAACTGGGACTGTCCAAGGTAAATAGGGATGTCTTAGTTGTGATCTTAACTGTAGGCACTGCCCTGTTAGAGGCTCTACTCAAGTTAAGATGTTAATTTTGAGCTTTGTTTCAACACAATCAGACCAGAAAGAGGGTTTTTTCTTGAGTTTCCAGACTATTTTAAAACTCTTTTGTCTGTGTTTGTCATGGTGACTGAACATTCTGCCATAGATATACATGTAGAGCACCCCCAGCGTGACTAACAAAACTGGGCCTTCACCAGATCTAAACCGATGTCAAAACTAGACCCAGACCAGGTTAAAAAAAAATGTTAAAAACTAAACAAAGATCTAACTAAGAAAACAGGGTTTTGACAAGAACTAAACCAGGACTACAATAACAAACACCGGAGCAGATATTTACTGAGACCAAAATGAGGTCCAACCAAGGTCTTGGGAAGAACTAAACTAGGTCCAACTCAGGACTAAGCCAGGTCTACCAGGTCAGACCCAAGCCAGGTCTAAAAAATGTAAGAAAAAGGACTAAACCAAGACTAAACCACATCTAACTAATAAACAGGGTCTTGACGAGATCTAAACCAGGACTACAGTAACAAAACCTGGACCAGATATTTACTGAGACCAAAATGAGGTCCAACCAAGGTCTTGGCCAGAACTAAACCAAGTCTAACTCAGGACTAAACCAGGTCTACCAAGTCAGACCCAAACCAGGTCCAAAAATATAAAAAAGAACTAAACCAGATCTAACTAACAAAACTGGGTCTTGACAAGATCTAAACCAGGACTACAATAAGTAACAAATCCTGGACCAGATACTGTATTTACTGAGACCAAAAAATGAGGTCCAACCAAGGCCTTGACAAGAACTAAACCAGGTCTAACTCAGGACTAAACCAAGATAAAACCAGATCGATATTGGGACTAACAAAACCGGGTCTTGACAAGATCTAAACCAGGACTACAGTAACAAAAACCTGGACCAGATATTTACTGAGACCAAAATTAGGTCCAAACAAGGTCTTGACCAGAACTAAACCAGGTCTAACTCAGGTCCAAAAATGTAAAAAGAACTAAAATAAGTCTAAACCAGATCTAACTAAATAAAGATGGTTTTGACGAGATCTAAACCAGGACTACAGTCACAAATACTGGACCAGATATTTACTGAGACCAAAAATGAGGTCCAACCAAGGTCTTGACAAGAACTAAACCAGGTCTAACTCAGCTCCAAACAAAAATGACAGCCCCGCATTCCTCGCAGATCCGTCACCGCGACAACTAAATGAGCGCAGTTTTAAAGTCCCACACAGGGTCTTTGTTTGGACCGGGATCCTGGACAGGTTCTAACAGGTCTGGACCAGAGATTTACAGATTCGGCGTGGTCCTCGGGAGACGCACAGAGGAGCTTTTGTGGACTTAAACCAACAACGCAGGTCGAAAACGGTGCGTCCTTCGTCGGCTTGTAATCCCGAGCGAGGGGGGACGGACAGGTGAGGGAGGACAGGTGTGTGCGTGGACAGGAAGTGGGCGGGGCTTACACGCAGGTGAGGATGACGGGTGGGCGGGGCTTGTACTCAGGTGAGGAGGGCAAAGGCAGAACATGTGTTTTCAGTGAGAGGCTCTTTGTTAAACGTAGATTCTTGTCGGTTTTTGACAACGAGGCGACAGACACTGGACAAAATTAAAGATATAAACATTTAAATTGATCAGAAAATGACTTAAAAGTTGTGAAATTATCTCGCTGCGTGGACAGATAATTTTAAAAACGACCTCTAGACGAGAATTAAGCAGTCTCTGATCTATAATAAATCAGAAAGCAAGATGAATAACCTGATATAAGTTTTAAAATCTTGGTCAGATCAGAGAAATTTGCAGTGAACACAGTGCACTTTCAAAATAAAATTAAGTTAGAAATTAATAATAATAAATCAGGTTTATATACCGCTTTTTGGACACTCAAAGATGCTGTACAGAGTATTATTCTTTCACTCAAACATTCGGTGCTGGTAAGATGAAGAGAAAGAACAAATAACTTACATTATTTCAGTTTTATTTATTATCCGAATCTGGACAATGTTTTATTTTGAAAAATTAACGAATCTATGACTCACTCTTGTCTCAGTCATGTGATACATTAAATGGCCCATCTCATGTAAAATAACTCTTTTCACATTGTATCTTCTGCACATAAACAAGCACAATTTGGGTTTTGGAACATCCATTACACAATAGTTATGAAATCTTACTGATTTCTTGGAGACAGTCACAGTCCAGGAACTATGAAAGTCCGACTATCGCTCATCCCCCGCCCGTCCTGAGAAAGCACAGGCTCCGCCCTCCAAACGTGACGTAGGCTCTGAGTGAGCCGCCCTTCCTCCGCCATCTCAGGGAGGGAGGGGGAGACAGACGTGACCCTGAAAGCGACAGGAATAAACTTTTATTCATCATGGAGATACAGCGCGTTCAGCCGCATGTGTTGGACCCGGAATCGGACGAGGACTTTGAGGAGCACGAAGCTCAAGCACCGCGTCCACATCAGCTGAACATTACTGATTGGTAAAGTATTAATAAACACTAGTAGATACACTTATTTTGTTGAGGTGTTGATGTGGGAATTGTCAGTCAACGTTTGCTGCCAGGAAATTCCAAAGGTAATATTTTATATCGTCTTGAAATATAAAGGCGGTGGAGGCGGTGCAGCGGGGAAGGGGGTCGGGTGCGTCATAGGTGTATCTGCCGCGTCCAGTGTTGGGGAGTAACGGATTACATGTACCAGAGTTAAGTAATCAAAGTACAAATTATGAGTAACTGTATTCAGTTACAGTTACTGTTTCCATGACAGGTAATTGGATTACAGTTACTTTGTATTTTCCTGTTTTCGCATTTTGGGCTATATCCCTTTTTTTTTCTTTTTTTTCTTTTTTTTAACCAAGTCTAAACCAGGACTAATTCAGGATTGAACCAGGACTGAACCCAGGTCTAAACCAGGACTAAAACCAGGTCTAAACCAGGTCTAAACTAGATCTAAAACAGGACTAAAACAGGACTAAAACAGGATTTAACAGGAGGAAACCATGCCGCGTGGACCGTGTCTCCTCCTTTTTTATCAATAATATTTTCAATACGGTTCAGTAAAGTTTGGGCTTTTTATTTTCTTTTATCAGACAAAACATCTTATGTTACGATTTCCTCGTCTTTGCTTCTCTACAGCAAATCAAGTAATCCAAAGTATTCAGATTACGTTACTCACTTTAAGTAATTTAATGGATTCCGTTACAAACTACATTTTGGTGTATGTAATCTGTAATCTGTAGGGGAATACATTTTAAAAGTCACCTTCCCAACACTGGCCGCGTCATCGTTGTAGCAGCTTTAGTTCGTCTTCACGTGGGAGGGTGGCAGAAATACGCTGCAATTTGCTAAAAAAAACGCCGAACCAATCTAAATCTAAAAAACCCTTCTGCGACAAATACAAGGCCCACACATCCTCTTTGGAAATGTTTATTATTATATTTACAAAACACCACAGTTTTTATGTTTGACGTATTTATCCGCCACAGCTTAAAGGCCGGTCTGTGAAAATACTGCCCGACTTTAAACCGAGCCGTGGCGCAAAAAAAAAAAAAAAAAAAGGTTGGGGACCACTGCGCCTAAGGACACAACGACCACTGGGTCTTCTCAGCGGTCTCCCGTCCAAGTACTACCCAGGCCCAGTTCTGTTTTGCTTCTGAGTTCTGACAGGATCCGGCTTTGACAGGGAAGTTTGGCCAAAATTAGGATTAATTATGACCACAAACAAAATTAAACTGTAAATCAAAAGCAAATGAACGAGTCAATGAGCCATTAGTGCTACAGCGCTTGGCAGATTTTGGTCACTCTCCCAGAAATATTTATGGTGTTTTTTCTTTTTTTACTTTATATATTTTATTACTTGGGTAAAAGGAAGGGTGGTCCAATGTTTTATTTTTTATTTTTTTAGATTCTCTAAATTAGAACCCTGCATTTTGTTCAATATCTGACCAAAATATGTGGGTCAAAATTTTATGCAAATTAATAAATATTTAGAGGTCCAAACCAGGTTAAAACATTTAAAGAACTAAACCAGGATTAGGGTAACAAGCACTGCACCAGATATATATTTACTGAGACCAAAATGAGGTCCAACCAAGGTCTTGTCCAGAACAGGTCAGACCCAAGGACTAAATAAAAGGACTAAACCAGATTTATATTGGGAGTAACAAACAGGGTCTTGACGAGATCTAAACCAGGACTACAGTAACAAAACCTGGACCAGATACTGTATTTACTGAGATCAAAAATGAGGTCCAACCAAGGTCTTGACAAGAACTAAACCAGGTCTAATCTCAGGACTAACCCAGGTCTACCAAGTCAGACCCAAGCCAGGTCCAAAAATGTAAAAAAAAAAAAAAAAAAAAAGGACTAAACCAAGACTAAACCAGATCTATATAGGAGCTAACAAAAACTGGACCAAATACTGTATTTACTGAGACCTAAATTAGGTCCAACCAAGGTCTTGACCAGAACTAAACCAGGTCTAACTCAGGACTAAACCAAGATAAAACCAGATCGATATTGGGACTAACAAAACAGGGTCTTGACAAGATCTAAACCAGGACTACAGTAACAAACACTGGGCCAGATATTTACTGAGATCAAAATGAAGTCCAGCCAAGGTCTTGACAAGGACTAAACCAGGTCTAAATCAAGACTAACCCAGGTCTACCAAGTCAGACCCAAGCCAGGTCCAAAAATGTAAAAAAAAAAAAAAAAACAAAAAGCACTAAATCAAGACTAAACCAGATCTATATAGGAGCTAACAAAAACTGGACCAAATACTGTATTTACTGAGACCAAAATGAGGTCCAATCAAGGCCAGAACTAAACCAGGTCTAACTCAGGACTAAACCAGGTCTACCAGTTCAGAACCAAGCCAGGGCCAAAAAATGTAAAAAGTAAACCAGATCTAACTAACAAAACTCCAATGAGACACCGTTACAAAACAAAAATGCAGCTCATTTTAGAGGTTGGAAGAAATTAAGTAAATATAAAAGCCACGGTGAGCCTTAGATGGAGACAATTAGAAGCATAAACCATTATCCATGTATTAATACACAAATTTAGGCATTAGACGGACGCATTTACAATGATAATAAGCATTTAATTAATCAGATTTTAGTCATTCAGCACAATACGTATAATTCAAAAGGTGAAGAGCTACTGGAAGGTCCCGAGCTACAGGTTAAAGACCCCTGACCTATATTAGAACATAGCGAGCCAAATAAATGAGGCGTATTTGAATAATTTGTTATTTTATTAAGCAAACACAAACCCAAGCCCATAAATATTCCTTAGAAAGTCCATAAAAAAGCTACTCAAAAATGCAAAATTAGTCGATTTCCAGGAAACTTCATGCAGCTTGAGCAACCTCCAAAACCTTTTTCTTCCAAATTTCTTCCTAAATCATCTTTTGGAAGCTAAAATCTAATGCAGGGTTCATGAAACTTTAGTTTTTTTTACCATGCTTCAATGAACCACCGTAGTAAAAGGCTCTATTATACATGAATTATACTTAAAAAATGATAAATAAACACTTGAAACTTTAAAATATTTTGAAAGTAACATTTCCTTGAGCAACCGTTTTGACCACTCGTCCATTTTCTGAACAAAAACAGAAAAACCGAAGAGAATTTTACTTATTTAGCCCAGTGTTTATAAAAATTTTATTGTTCTTACCAACAGATGGCGCTATACTTGATATGTATACTTAAAAAAATGATGAATAAAAACTTGAAACTTTAAAATATTATGAAAGTAACATTTTCTTGAGTCACCGTTTTGACGACTCTAGTCCATTTCTTGAACCAAAATAGGAAGAGCGAAGAAAATTTTACTTATTTAGCCCAGTATTTATTAAAATTTGAATGTTCTTACCAACAGATGGCGCTATACTTGATTTATACTTGAGTTATATACTTAAAAAATGAACAATAAACACTTGAAACTTTAAAATATTTCCTTGAGTAACCGTTTTGACGACTCCCGTCCATTTTCTGAACAAAAATGGAAAACCCTAAGAGAATTTTACTTATTTAGCCCAGTATTTATTAAAATTTTATCGTTCTTACCAACAGATGGCGCTATACTTGATTTATACCCTTTCAAAAACAAAAACAAAAAACTAGTCCTAATTTTTCACAATACAATGAGTTTTTAAGCACTTTTCACCATTTTGCGTCACGGTAATGCAAAAAAAACAACGACAACTAGCATGCTAACAACGCACTTCCTGATTACCGAACAATAAAACGCTTTATAATTAGATTTAAACAGTACAAAGAGGACTTATTTTGATTTCAAGAGCTTATTATACGATATATTTGTACTGGGAGAAGTTAAATGTTGCTAAAAAAAAATCAAATCTAAGACTAATTCTCGAAAAAATATGATCGAGAATTAGTTTTAGATTTTGAGAATTAAAAAAAAAGAAAGATCTCCCGGTTCACAGACGCAAACAGGAGTTCAAATGTGGCCAAGAAAAATGGACTTACCTGACCCGTTCCTTCAGGGTTCAAATCCGGCAGGCCCAGCGTCTCTCCTATAGCGGCGCAGCTAGCCCTCCGCCGGATCCGTGTATTAGCGGCGGCAGCAGGTGGTCCGTCTCCCCTGTCTGTCGGAGGTCAGGGGTTCCCGTGGTTACCGCCGGGGGTGAAAGGTCGCGGCGGTACATCTGTTTTAACACGGCGGACAAGAAAGTACAGAGTTCGGGCGCCGACTCCGCTCCCGAAATACTCCTGCAGCAAGGTTAAGACAACACGGGTACGTTCGGTTAGTCCAGGGGAGGGTCTAAACCGGGTCTAAACCAGGACTAAACAAGGACTAACAAGGACTAACAAGGACTGAACAAGGACTGAACAAGGACTGAACCAGGACTGAACCAGGACTAAACAAGGACTAAACAAGGACTAAACCGGGTCTAAACCAAGACTAAACAAGGACTAAACAAGGACTGAACAAGGACTGAACCAGGACTAAACAAGGACTAAACAAGGACTAAACCGGGTCTAAACCAGGACTAAACAAGGACTGAACAAGGACTGAACAAGGACTGAACAAGGACTGAACAAGGACTGAACCAGGACTGAACAAGGACTGAACAAGGACTGAACCAGGACTGAACCAGGACTAAACAAGGACTAAACAAGGACTAAACCGGGTCTAAACCAGGACTAAACAAGGACTGAACAAGGACTGAACAAGGACTGAACCAGGTCTAAACCAGGTCTAAACAAGGACTGAACCAGGTCTAAACCAGGACTAAACAAGGACTGAACCAGGTCTAAACCAGGACTAAACAAGGACTGAACAAGGACTGAACCAGGTCTAAACCAGGACTAAACAAGGACTGAACCAGGACTAAACCAGGACCAAACCAGGACTAAACAAGGACTAAGACTGAACCAGGACTAAACCAGGACCAAACCAGGACCAAACCAGGACCAAACCAGGACTAAACAAGGACTGAACCAAGAATAAACCAGGACCAAACCAGGACTAAACCAGGACTAAACCAGGACTGAACCAGGACTAAACAAGGATCAAACCAGGACTAAATCAGGACTGAACCAGGACTAAACCAGGACTAAACCAGAACTAAACAAGGACTGAACCAGGTCTAAACAAGGACTGAATCAGGACTGAACCAGGACTTAACCAAGACTAAACAAGGACCAAACCAGGACTAAACCAGGACCAAACCAGGACTAAACCAGGACCAAACCAGGACTGAACAAGGACCAAACCAGGACTAAACCAGGACCAAACCAGGACAAAATAAGGACTGAACCAGGACTAAACCAGGTCTAAACCAGGACTAAACCAGGACTAAACCAGGACCAAACCAGGACAAAATAAGGACTGAACCAGGACTAAACCAGGTCTAAACCAGGACTAAACCAGGTCTAAACCAGGACTAAACCAGGTCTAAACCAGCACTAAACCAGGTCTAAACCAGGACTGCATGCAGCTGCATCGGTGCATGTCTGTAGTCTCAAGTCTAGAGTTCTCGATCTGAGCCAGAGACTCGGTCAGGAGCAGCTGGACGCTTCTCCAGATCTGAGATGTGGATCATGAGTGTGTTTATATTTAGATCTATTTAGATATACTTTAGAAATATATAACTCTGCGGACGCCGTCACACTCCCTTACACGTCCACTTCTTCGTACGTCTGTGGTCTGGAGGAGCTGGACCCTCCTCAGATCTGAGCCAGGATCTGGACCCAAATGAAAGTACATTTGCTAACAGGCTTTTAACCAGATTTGGCTCTTAACATGACAAAAGACCCCACTGTCTCGGCCGCTCTCTTCTTTCTGCCTCTCCATCTCTCTCGTCTTTCTTTCTGTCCGTCTCCGTGTGCCTCTTTATCTCACAGATCACCATTTGGAGTGTTAAATCTTTTCTGCCAAAAGTACAGTCAGTGTGTGAGTGACAAGCGCCTGCGAACAACAACTGCTACACACTAACGGCTGAAGTATAGTTCTGCATCGAGGTCCGTGCGCCGCAAAGTAATTCACCAAAACACCAAAACACTAAGAGTCTAGAACACAGGTGTCAAACATACGGCCCGGGGGCCAGATCCGGCCCTCCAAGACCTTTAATCTGGCCCTCGACTGATTTTCTACTGAAATATTTTAATTATATTTTCTATTAAAATCTTGTTAATTTTCTGTGGTGTTTATCACAGCAGCGTCTCCAGCGTCTCTGTACGTGGCCCCTCCCACCAGAGCAGCACAAATGAAGACTTGTCTCTTTCCAAACGCTCTTAAAGGACGATCGTTTTGACTGTTGACCGTGACACCCTCATCAGAAAAATGTGCAACATGAGAAAAGTGGAGCCGAGTGCAGGATTTTACAAGAAAAATTGACTTATTCCTATTTACATACAAGTTCATGTTAAAACATTGTGTTGAAATTACATTTTTGTTAAAGTTTCAGGTTGTTCATAATATTATAATATTTTGTAAAAGAAAAAGTTCATCAATTAAAAAAGATTTCTGTAATAGATTTGTGTCTCTGCACAAATATTTGAACTTATTGTTATTTTTGGGGTTTATATGACATGAGTTTTCTGATCCGGCCCCTTTGGGATCAAAGTCGGTTGGATACGACCCCCGGACCAAAATGAGTTTGACACTCCTGGTCTAGAATATCTGTCCATTCATATAAACGTGTGTCTGTGTGCAGTGTTGGGGAGTAACAGATTACATGTACCTGGAGTTATGTAATCAGAGTACAAATTATGAGTAACTGTATTCAGTTACAGTTACTGTTTCAGTGAGTGGTAATTGGATTACAGTTACTTTGTTGAAATAAATGGATTACACAGAGGGATTTTCCTGTTTTCACATTTTGGGCTGTATCCCCCCCTTTTTTTTTTTTTTTTTAATTTTCGGTAATTCCACTCATTGCCAGACACTAAACCAGCTCCAAACCTGGTCTAAAACCAGGTCTAAACCAGGTCTAAACCAGGTCTAAATCCAGGTCTAAACCAGGACTAAAGCAGGACTAAAGCCGGACTAAAGCCAGGTCCAAACTAGGACTAAACCAGGTCTAAACCAGGACTACACCAGGTCTAAACCAAGACTAAACTAGGATTAAACCAGGACTAAACCAGGTCCAAACCAGGACTAAACCAGGACTAAACCAGGTCTAAACTAGGTCTAAAACCAGGTCTAAACTAGGTCTAAACCAGGACTAAACCCAGGTCCAAACCAGGTCTAAAGCAGGACTAAACCAAGTCTAAACTAGTATTAAACCAGGACTAAACCAGGACTAAACCAGATCTAAACCAGGACTAAATCCTGCTGTGTGGACGTGTCTCCTCTTCTTCTATCAATAATATTTTTAATTTTGTTCAGTAAAATCTGGACTTTTTATTTTCTTTTATCAGACAAAACTCCTTATGTTACGATTTCCTCGTCTTTGTTTCTCTACAGCAAACCAAGTAATCCAGAGTATTCAGATTACATTACTCACCTTCAGTAATTTAATGGATTCCGTTACAAACTACATTTCGGTGTCTGTAATCTGTATTTTAAAAGTAAACTTCCCAACACTGTCTGTGTGTTCGACCTGCAGACGTATAATCTCTGAAAAGTTTCACGTGAACATCTCAGAAACACAGAACAGACTCACCATCAGCAGAACACCGCTCTGTCACAGAAACAACACTCGTGCCGATATGTTAGACGTCGTTATAAATCTTAGACTCTCTGCATGATGTTCGTTTAATCCAATTTACAGATAAATGTCCTGATATGTGGCTCCGCGTTAGACAGAAGACAAACTGGAGACAGCGGGGACAGGGTGTCTGCAAGGCGCCTCCAAGTTCTAGTTCAAGATTAGTCCTGGTTCAGTCCTGGTTCAGTTCTGGTTTAGTCCTGGTTTAGACCTCAGTTCAGTCCTGGTTTAGTCCTTGATTCAGTCCTGGTTTAGACCTCGTTTAGTCCTGGTTTAGTCCTTGATTCAGTCCTGGTTTAGACCTCGTTTAGTCCTGGTTTAGTCCTGGTTCAGTTTTTGGTTTAGTCCTGGTTCAGTCCTGGTTTAGACCACGTTTAGTCCTGGTTTAGACCTTTTTCAGTCCTGGTTTAATCCTGGTTTAGTCCTTGATTCAGTCCTGGTTCAGCTCTGGTTTAGTCCTAGTTTAGTCCTGGTTCAGTCCTGGTTTAGACCTGATTTAGACCTGGTTTAGACCTGGTTCAGTCCTGGTTCAGTCCTGGTTTAGACCTGATTTAGACCTGGTTTAGACCTGGTTCAGTCCTGGTTCAGTCCTTGGTTCAGCTCTTGTTCAGTCCTGGTTCAGTCTTTGGTTTAGACCTGGTTCAGTCCTCAATTCAGTCCTGGTTTAGACCCAGTTTGGTCTTGGTTTAGCTCTGGTTTAGTCCTGGTTCAGTCCTGGTTCAGTCCTTGGTTTAGTCCTGGTTTAGACCTGGTTTTAGACCTGGTTTAGACCTTGTTTTAGTCCTTGATTCAGTCCTGGTTTAGTCCTTGGTTCAGTCCTGGTTCAGTCCTTGGTTCAGCTCTTGTTCAGTCCTGGTTCAGTCTTTGGTTTAGTCCTGGTTCAGTCCTGGTTCAGTCCTTGGTTTAGTCTTGGTTTAGACCTGGTTTAGTCCTGGTTTAGTCCTGGTTCAGTCCTGGTTCAGTCCTTGGTTTAGTCTTGGTTTAGACCTGGTTTAGTCCTGGTTTAGTTCTGGTTCAGTTCTGGTTTCGACCTGGTTTAATCCTGGTTTAGTCCTTGGCTCAACTCTGGTTCAGTCCTGGTTCAGTCCTGGTTTAGTCCTAGTTCAGTCCCTGGTTCAGTCCTGGTTCAGTCCTGGTTCAGTCCCTGGTTCAGTCCTGGTTTAGTCCTGGTTCAGTTCTGGTTTCGACCTGGTTTAATCCTGGTTCAGCTCTGGTTCAGTCCTGGTTCAGTCCCTGGTTCAGTCCTGGTTCAGTCCTGGTTTAGTCCTGGTTCAGTTCTGGTTTCGACCTGGTTTAATCCTGGTTCAGCTCTGGTTCAGTCCTGGTTCAGTCCTTGATTCAGTCCCTGGTTCAGTCCTGGTTCAGTCCTGGTTCAGTCCTGGTTCAGTCCCTGGTTCAGTCCTGGTTCAGTCCTGGTTCAGTCCTGGTTTATAAATGTAGTAAATAATAGTTTTTTGCGCCGCGTGGTCGGGTTGCAGATGCTGACAGGAGACAAACCGGAGTCTGCGGGGGCAGGGGACACATGTTAATTGGTGTAAATGAATCAGGAAGTAGCGCTAACGGCCCCTTCCTGCTGTGATGGGGTTAGACCTCGTTATGAGCTGTAATCAGGACTAATCCAGACTCCTCTTTCAACACGAGGACGGCCAGGAAAACTGCACTTTTCACCCCGGAAAGGAAGTCAGCGCGTAAATAATTGTTAAAAATATCAGATAAATCAACGTTTTTTGAGCTTTTAAAACTTTTTTTTAACCCGATACATCGATTTAAAACAGGATTTCATTAATTTTCAAGATGCACTGTTTAATTTTGGGGGGTTTTAGGGTCTGTCACCTTCTTGTTGCTATGGATACGCCCATTCCTCTGTCTAGAATGTTCCACAGTGTGACATTAAACAGCTCTTTAAATTTATTTCAATAAGAGGTGGTTTTATGGCTCAAAAATACCTCGAAAAACAACATTCTGACTGTGAGCGGCGTCGCCTCTCCACAGATCTGAGCTGTAACTCGGTCTCGTTTAATCCGTGTGTCATTCGTTCGTTCGTTTTTCAATATAAAACCAAAAATAAGAAAATGAAAAAACAACAGTTTTCTTCATTATTTGTCTCCAAAACCAAAATTAAAAAACGGATAACGATTCGTTTTTTTTCAGTTTTCGATTTTGTGTTTAAATGAAGAATGAAAAAAACAAATAACGTGACTTTCATGACTGTGATGCCGAACTTCTGCACCGCGTACGGACTGAACCAGGACTGATCCAGGTCCAGGACCAGAGCGGGACCAGAGCAGACTCCGAGCTTTGACTCCTGCCTTGGGCTCTGAGCCTCCAGTCTGGTCCCAGTCTGGTCTCGGTCTTAGTCCCGCTCTGGTCCCAGTCTGGTCTCAGTCCCGGTCTGATCCCGTCTGATCCCGGTCTGATCCCGCTCTGGTCCTGCTCTGGTCCCGCTCTGGTCCCAGTCTGGTCTCGGTCTTAGTCCCGCTCTGGTCCCGCTCTGGTCCCGCTCTGGTCCCAGTCTGGTCTCGGTCTTAGTCCCGCTCTGGTCCCAGTCTGGTCTCAGTCCCGGTCTGATCCCGGTCTGGATCCCGGCTCTGGTCCCGCTCTGGTCCCGCTCTGGTCCCGTCTGGTCTGTCTGTCCCGCCTCTGGTCCCAGTCTGGTCTCGGTCTTAGTCCCGCTCTGGTCCCAGTCTGAGTCTGGTCTCGGTCTTAGTCCCGCTCTGGTCCCAGTCTGGTCTCTCTGGTCCTGGTCTGGTCCCGGTCTGATCCCGGTCTGATCCCGGTCTGATCGGTCTGATCCCAGTCTGGTCCCGCTCTGGTCCCGCTCTGGTCCCGCTCTGGTCCCTGGTAGAGATGCGAGGATGGGCTACTTTTTCATCCGCAACCGCATCGCAAAACTCATCATCCGCGCGCTCTCCATTTGCAACCACAGTTTTTGACCAGTTTTCAAAACCGCACCCGCCCGCCGTCCGCTCCGTCTCCTCCCATTTGCTCCGAGTTCAGAGTTTTTTCAGAGATCCGCGCATCTCTAGTCCCTGGACCTGGATCAGTCCTGGTTCAGTCCATGTGCGGTGCAAAAATCTGGCATCGCAGTCACGGAAGTCACGTAAACGGGAAACGGCCGATATCTGTTTTTTCCATTTTTCATTTAAACACAAAATCGAAAAATGAAAAAACGAATCATTATCCGTTTTTTCATTTTGGTTTTGGAGACAAATAATGAAGATAATAGTTGTTTTTTCGTTTTTTTATTTTTGGTTTTATATTGAAAAACGAATGAGCGAATGACACACGGATTCCGTTTGGTCTCCATGACGATAGAAAGGTTTAAAGTCGCACTGTGGAACATTCCAGACAAAGCAGCAACAAGTATTTGACGAGCTCTTCAATCCAAAAGTTTGTGTAATGTTTTTTTTTTTTTTTTTTTAACCTTATAATTATCCAGCTCAAATTATGCTTTACCTTTCTTAATTGCTTAATTAAAATTAAATTAAATTGTAAAATTTCAAATCCAGTCAAATTAAATGATACAATTTAATTTATATTTCAGTATTTTTGATCCACCGTTGTTTTCACCCCCACAGAACACGTCCACTCTGATCTACACAATTCATTCTCCAGTTGTATTTTTTATTTTATTTTTTTAAATCAGTGATAGATACACAGATTACGTCATTTTGGTACAATTAAAATAAATAAAAATCCTCTACTTGCCAGTGCAGCACGCGGCGTTTTGAGTGAGGACGTTTACAGACTTTTTTTTGTTCTTTTATTGTGTAATTTTAGATCAATATTAAGATTTAAAAATGTCAACGTCTCCATGGAAGAAAAACATATAATAATAGTATTTATCTGTAAAAATTGTTTTTAAAAGTTCTTTATAAAGTGATGTACAGACAGCGAAAAGCAGCATGAAGGCATAAAACAGCATCCAAAAAAAACAAATGAGTTTTAAGAAGTGATTGAAAAGACGGTTCTGATGGTGCGTACGTGTAGTGAACCCCAAACCAGAATAGACAGAATAGAGTTCCCGCCGTCATGGAAATCCTGGAAAAGTCACGGAAATTAAAAACGTCATTTTACAGGCCTGGAAAAGTCATGGAGTTTTGTAAATTCGATGAAAGTTTTAGAAAAATCATGGAATTTTAGTTCAGTCGTCCCTCACTTTATCACAGTTCACCTTTCACGGCCTCGCTTTTTTTATTTTTTTGTGCACTTTTTTTTTTTTTTCCCAGCGTATGAAGGTGCATTGTGCTCCTCCCCCTGCGTCCTGATTGGCTGAGGGACAGTGCACCATCGTCAGTCAATCAATCTCCCCCGCGCCGTGTCTCCTGTACAGTACAGAATGTGTTCAGCTTTCAAAATTTACATAAATGTTGGATCAGTGTGATTCTGAAGAAGTTTTCTCACCGACAAAACCCACAATGTCGACGCAACGTTCTGCACCGACAAAGGCTCCTGCGGTCGCACCCAAAAGACAGAAGAAGACTTAACCGTCGCACAAAAAGTTGCATCTTTTGTTTAGAAACAAACGACAATAAATGCACTGACAGGATTTAGAATGTTAAAAAACTATAATCCTAAACAGGGCTGTAACGATAACAGATTTTGCTGGAGGATTATTTGACCAAGAATTTATTGCGACAAACGATAATATTGACATTTTGAGACCAATTTCAACTAATATAATGACCATGGAATAAAAATGCAAACACACGCTTTCAAAGATCAATAAACTTGACTTTCTAAAGAACATTTAACACAGGAAGTGCAAGACAAACAAAAACAACAGGCCTAAATAAAACAGACTTGTTAACACATGACTCGCCTGATGTAGTCTGGTTTACGGCGAGGACTTGTTCACAAAAATGCACTTGAATAAACCACTGTTGAACCAAGCACAACCAAAGCATTAAAAAAAATGGATTATTAAGTCTCTGTAACAAAATTGCCCTGAAAAGTGATTTTAGTCGTTGGTTTACATTGGAATATTGTGTCTCGTCTCTGTGTCTGCTGCTGTGGCCTCGGCATTTTGGTCATTTCAATGTTCGTATGAACCCGCGACACAGGATCCTGTTTCTCTATGAGGGAGCCTCTGTCCTGTCTGTATCGTGTTGGTCTCTTGTGGTATTTCAGGTTCTCCCAGCGGCGAGTTCTGTCGCTCGGGTTTGGGTTTATATCGGCTGTTGGGGTTTGAGACATTTCTTCTCGTCGTTTGCGTTTCGCTCGCTGCATTTGACGCACGTGACTGTTGAGACGTGTCCCGCTCACCAGTGCTGATTCGGCATCGTGACTTGTTTTGTCACTCGGAGATGAACAGTTTTGTTACTCTGACAGCGGCGCTACCTTGTGTTTCTAGTGCACTTTCTGCACTCGCAAAAAGTGCGCATCCGCTTTGATGATAAACACAGCGCACACAGAGTGTGTACACATGCACATCAGTGTCCCGGTTATTAGCCATATCCCGGTTCTGTCAGTATTCGTGTTACTGTGTTTACATGCGCACTGAGAAACTCATATCCGCGTATTCATGATCAAATGGAGTATCCTGGTTTCTTGACATAATCTTACAAATGCGCAGGCGCAAAAATTTACTTAAATCAATTTCATAAACCAGGAAAAATACAAACCGTGAGCTCCTTTAGCATAAGAAGCTAAGGAGCTACGAGATCTCCCACAATCCACTGTGCAGATTCTTCATTAAAATCTTCTGCATAAATAAACTCAACTTTACAACATATAAACCATAAACACTATAGACACATCAGCCCGTTTGATCAGATAATTCAGCTGTGATCACATTTGTTTACGTTTTACAGAAACGAAACTTAAGACCGTTTGGCTAATTAGCATAAACTGTTAGCGGCGATAAAAACAACTCGCTCCTTGTGCCGCTGATGCGATCAGTTTCTTTTGGACTAAATGACACGACTGTGGATTATGTGTGTTATTTCTGTGACAGAAGAGGTGTTGATGATGGTGAGTCTGTTCTGTGCGTATAGAGTTTAGGAGATAGTTCATGTTTTAGTTTTCAGCGTCACACGAGTGCAGATTGTACGAGTGCAGATTGTACGTGTGCAGGTTTAGCGCAGCTCTTAATTTTACAGTCATTTCACTCGTTTGGTCACTTTATTTATGTTGGTCAATTTATTTATGTCGCTACTGTTGTGGTGAAAGGCTGGAAAGTGTCTTTTGGATGCATGTGCACTCAACTTTATGTTGCAGTAACCGGGATACTGCGTTTACATGCCACAAGTAACCCGGTTACTATCGGAATAAACCAGCTACAGTATCCCGGTTTGTAATAACCAGGATACTGCCATAACCGGGTTACTGCTTCTACATGCACCATGAAGAAACCGGGATACTCAAAAAACCCGATCATAACCGGGTTATTGATGTGCATGTAAACACACTCACTGGTTCAATCTTCATTATGCTTGTTGAACGACAAGAGTCAGAGAGCGATAGAATCCTTCTAACATTCAGTCTCTTTGACAGCGAGAGAGAACAAGGAAAACAAACAAGCTGCAAATAGAATTTATCACGGCCGAAAAAGTTATCAAGCTCGTTAAAAGTTATCGTACGATTAATTGATTCATTGATTATCGTTACAGGCCTAATCCCAAACCATAAGGTGAGTGAAAAGGTTTAACATTTCATATTTAGTCCTAAAAGTCTGAACAATTCTCCACATTTAGGTGCTGTAAAATCATGGAAAATTCACTTTAGGTCATGGAAAAGTCATGGAAAAGTGAAAAAGAGTGGAAACCCTGAATAGAGCTCCTTTAAAACCCAGAGTACGTCTTTAAAACTCGCCGCGTGCCCTTTAAACGGCGCGCTCGGTTCAGGCCCGTGTTTGTGTGTGTTTTTAAGATATATTTTGACAAACTCGTCTTTATCTCGCCGTACCATCGCGTTCGCAGCGGGCTCATTTTTCACGGCTTTGCTTTGCTTTTGTCTTATTTTACTTCTGCGTCTCCGTGGCGACGGCGTTGTGTCTGGATTATCTGTGATGTGTGGAGGACGCTCTCAGGACGCGGGGGACAGAGCGCCGCTGGGGTTTTTACTCTGATGTGAAAGCTCTCAAGACGACGCAAAGTCAGGCTTATGTAACAGTACGGCGGGAGGTGCGCGCATGGGTTTCAAAGGGAGGAAAGCGAGCACCGTTGCCATGGTTATTACCTATTCAAACAGCATATTCTTATCTGTAATTTGGGGCAGAGGTACTCAAAATGGCGCCCACACTGCATTTGAATCCAGAAGAGAGCGGACCGTTGTTTCAGACGACGTCACAACATCCTCCAGGCCAATATTATTTAACACAAGAGCAGCTAAAATGTTGTTTTTTGTTGTAAATACAGCAAGTTAGTGGACTATTCACTGATAGAAAAGATTACATTAAACATTTTTGGATATTTTATGACAAAGTGTGATGCTATAAATAGAGAAAACTCACTTGGTCTTCTGATAATTTATGTTTGTAGGTTGTTTTTTCAGACCAAGAGTTTGTTTTCATTCGTGACAGTTTCACGTGATGTTGTTGTGACGTGTCCGTTCAGCTGATTTAAACAGGTTTGGGCGATGACTAGACCCACTAACTTGCTGTATTTACAACAAAAACCCACATTTTAGCTGCTCTTGTGTTAAATTATATTGTCCTAGAGGATGTTGTGACGTCGTCGACGGCGAGTTGACGCTGAATTATAGTTCTGCGACAACTCATCGCACACTGCCGCTGTCGCCTTGTCATTTTTGATTTATGGCTCTGCATTGAGGTCTGTGTGCCGCAAAGTAACTCATCGCCACAGCGCTAGGGGGCGCTGAGTTACGAAATCACATGAACGTGTTGGTGGAACGTTTACCTGCTGGTGTCTCTACTGTGAAGACACTGGTCACTGAACAGTGGCGTCTGAGCGGGAGAGGACGCTGATGGAGTTGGAGCAGGCAAATATCGAGGAACATACGGGCCTGGTCAAGCAGAAGTAAACAGCAAGGCCAAAAATTCAAGTTAATGCATCTGATATAAAAATGTATTGAACAGATACATATGTACTCTAGTTTATGAAACTGTTGACCTTTTTTCTGTACCATTTTTGGTTCTAAAGTTCCATACGTTTTAAACAGACCATGTATGAAACATGGAACAAAAATTATTTCCCAAATTTCAAAGACCCAAAAATCATGTAAATAAATGGATGTATTTCATCATATCTTGTGTTATTCCATCTTTGAACTGTTGATGAAGGGACATGATTTTTTTTTAAAAAATGTATTTAAAATGATAAAAATTTGCTTGGAAGGACTGACATATTTTATAGAAATAGTTTCCTTTCATTTTGAAGTAATATTAAAGTATTCGGAAGAAAAAAGCGACAAATTATGTAAAACTAGAAAAGCAGTCAGAGAGCGCAGACCTCCGCCAAGGACTACCCCCATTTTTTATATAAATTGCGATAAAATCAGTCTTCTGGATCAGATCCGGATCAGCCTTTGGAATATGAAAGAGGATCCCATTGTCCATCCCTGAGTCAAAATTTCATGGGGTTTGGTCAATAATTAACCCAGATATTGAGAAACAAAATTTTTTGGCCCCATTTACCACAATGTTAACTAAAATTTCAAAGTGATCCAGAATCCAGGATTTCTTCCGGATCAGCCCCAAAATGAAATCAGTTCTTCCTTTTCACATTTCCAACAAATCCTGAAAATTTCATCAAAATCGGTCCATAACTTTTTGACTTGCTAACAGACAAACAAACAAACAAACAAAACAAACAAACAAACAAACAAACAAACAAACAAACAGAACAGACAGACAAACAGACAAACAGACAAACAGACAAACAAACAGACAACAAACAAACAGACAAACAAACAAACGCCGGCAAAAACATAACCTCCTTGGCGGAAGTAATCCTGCACCTTCTACTTGTTTGCACAATTTTCCCTCCGTTACTTTTCCCTCCGTTACCATGACCTTTCTTAATAAAAAATCTCATGACTCAAAAAGTAAGAGGTTTTTCAACCTAATCTTGTACCATATGGTAGAAAACTATATGAAGTAAATATTCAAACCAGTTTGTTAAGGATATGTAAGTGAGAACCAAGAGTTATCACTGTTTGTATTTATTGTCCAAAAAGTGCTGCATATTTCATTCCCTCCGTTACCGACATGAGTTTTTTAATTTTTTGTCAACAACTTGAAAGAATATCACAGGTTTAACTTGACCCTGTTGGAGTGTAACTCTTTCCTACATTCTGATACTTTACTTATTTCAATAGTTCCTCTAGTTTCTGAATAAGAGACATTTGAATGTCAAAAATCTGCCCCTGTTTCCCTCCGTTACTGCTTGACTGGACCCAAATGCTTCTGGTACAAATGTTGGTAAAGACATGAAAGAGAAGACGTTGAAGTTGGGCTCACGTCCTTTGAATAAGCGGGAAAGTGGAGCACTGGAAATGTATGTAGAGCGAATGTAGAGACAACGGATCTCCGCCCTTACTGACTGGATTGGTTTGACGTGTAGTTACAAACTTAAAGCGTGAATAGAGCCCAGTTGGTGTTTCGGTTTAACACAGTGAGTGTCAGAAATCAAAATGAGGCTCAAACGACTCTCATTTGTTGCCAGTTTCAACGCTGAAATCCAGTGCGTTTAAACCTAAAATGTCTCTTTCTGATCTGAACGATCTCTGCCTAAACCCCGGCACCTGCATGCATTCGTTCATGAGTCAGTGCTAGTGCAGCCTTTGCAGCTCAGGGAGGAAATTCTGGATGTTCTGAGCTAGGGGTGGGTGATATCTCAATATTTTAAATATATCTCAATATTTTTTAAACTCGATATGGATTCTGACATATCGTATATATGGATATAATGCTTATATTCTGATTTCGCCGCTTTGCTTGTTTGTCTTCTCTGTCGTCGCCCCCGCGTCCTTGATTTTGCTGCTCGTGTCTCATTCACTCCTCACTATCGCCGTAAAAAGCCGAAAGTTGCTGCCAGTGAAAAGCTTCTCGCGCCACGAAACTTTTCCACCATTTACAGACAAAACCATCAGCAGCTCATCCTCATGTTCCACCGAGTCGTGTCCTTTAGCCCAAAAGAAGTTGAACCGCATGAGGAGTACGTGGAGTGCGCTGTTTATGCAAATGAGCCATGTGCTTTTTAAGTTTAGTTTCTGTAAAATGTAAACAAGTCTGCGCAAAGCTGCAAAACACATTATTATCTCAAACGGGCTGATGTGGCTCTAGAGTCGTTATGCTTTATATCTTGTAAAGTTTAGTCATGTAAATTCTATTTATGCAGAAGATTTTAATGAATAATCTGCTGCAACTTGTACAATAGTGTTTGGAAACGTTGGGTTTGATCTGCAGTGGATTGTGGGATTAAACCTCAGAGCTCCTCACTGCTGGAACATGGATCTGTTAAAATAAGGAACATCCTGAGCTTCTTCTGCTAAATGAGCTCATGGTTCTGGTTCTGGTTTGGAGATAACAGAGTTAATACAAAGATGAGCTTGTGTTGAGTTGTTTTATTTACGAATGAAAAGAAGAAAATATGTATTATTTCTTTTATTTTACAGTTAAATTATTATTTATGTAATTAGGGTTTTTTGTAATCTTAAATGTTCCTGTATGAACTGCCGACGTCTTACACTTCAATTAAAGAAAAAAAAAAGGACCTTGTGGAATTTGGCAGATTTGTTTTTGCAGTTTTCAGTTTTAGGGGGGTATTTTTATCGAGATATATTTTTTGATCCATATCGCGCAGCCCTATTCTGAGCTTCACATGACGCCTGAACATAAACTGAGGACGAGACATGTTCTGTCGTACTTTTAAAAATCCGTACAGCACAGACTACGTACGATGCCTTTAGGTTGAATTCTAGAGTAAGAACACGGCTGCTCAGACTGGAATTTTTGCTACTTTAGTTCACCATTATTCACAGATCTGACCTGTAACTCGGCCTGGCTCTCTTACCGTCTTGTTTCCATGGCGACCGATAAGCGTAATGCGAAACCGTGAAGCATTCCGACGATTGTACAAAAAGAAGAAGTAAAAAAAAAAAACACGGAGACACGAGAGACCGGAGAGATATGTTCACGTTTACGCGGCGACAAGATCAATCCTTCCTTCTTTCCTCTCTCCTCGCCTCCTTTCCTTCCCTGTGTCCTCGGCGTGTCTCCTCGTCTCCTCAGCCCTTGCCGCCGCAGATAAGAGCAGTGCTGTGTTTTTCTCTTTCCGTGTAAACTCTGTGTTCTGTGGGCCGTATCAGATTCCTCATGTGCTTATCTCCTCTCCTCCTCTCCTCTCCTCGCTTCCTCGACTCCTTTCCTCACGCCTCGCCAGCACCACACCGGCCGCCGGCGAGTGTTTTTCACGATTTACGCCGTACGGGTCTGACCACGGTAAAGGTGCACTGCGTAGCTTTTCGGTTCAGAGTCCGTCACCTGCTTTTTTTTTTTATGGATACGTCATTGCTCTGTCTGGAATGTTCCACGGTATGACTTTAAACAGCTCGACTTTACATTTATCGGACTCTCCATCAGAAAAGTTACACAATGCAGCTTTAGTGGAAAAACAAAAGGTCCGAATGTTTGTTGTGGCGACTCGTACGGCAAAAATCAAAACAAGATGGAGCTGATAAAGCGAGAATAAAACAACATTTTTTGAAGTTGGCATTGCATAACTTTTATCTGTCACTTGCTTGTCTCCATGGAGATGTTATTGCTTGCCTGGAATGTTACACAGTATAGCATTAAACACGAATCCAGCATTTATTTCATTACAGGTCTGTTAATAAAAGACACAATAACACTGAAACATGCATTGATACTGGTTCAAGGTTTCCACTCTTTTTCACTGACAACATTTCAAAACTTTCCATGACTTTACGGCACCGACATGTGTAGAACTGATCAGACTTTTAGGGATAAATATGAAATTTTAACTCTTTCCACTCACCTTATGGTTTGGGATTTCAGTTTCGTAACATTCAAAATACTGTCAGTGCATTTATTTAGCCAGACTGGCGCCACCTAGTGCCTCCACTCAGTTTCATTGAATAATAATAATAATAATAATAATAATAATAATAATAATAGGGCATCAGTTTTATATAGAGCTTTTTTTGGACACTCAAAGACGCTTTACCAGAGCATTATTCATTCACTCAAGACCCGGTGGTGCTAAACTACACACGCAACACTTTCACACTAGGCCACAGGTGTCAAACATGCGGCCCGGGGGCCAGATCCGGCCCTCCAAGACCTTTAATCTGGCCCTCGGCTGATTTTCTACTAAAATATTTTAATTATATTTTCTATTTAAATATTGTTAATTTTCTGTGGTGTTTATCACAGCAGCGTCTCCAGCGTCTCTGTACGTGGCCCCTCCCACCAGAGCAGCACAAATGAAGACTTGTCTCTTTCCAAACGCTCTTAAAGGACGATCGTTTTGACTGTTGACCGTGACACCCTCATCAGAAAAATGTCCAACATGAGAAAAGTGGAGCCGAGTGCAGGATTTTCCAAGAAAAATTGACTTATTCCTATTTCTACAAGTTAATTTTATACAAGTTAATGTTAAAACATTGTGTTGAAATTGTATTTTTCTTAAAGTTTCAGGTTGTTCATAATATTATAATATTTTGTAAAAGAAAGAGTTCATTAATTAAAAAAGATTTCTGTAATAGATTTGTGTTTCTCTGCACAAATATTTGAACTTATTGTTATTTTTGGGGTTTATATGTCATGAGTTTTCTGATCCGGCCCCTTTGGGATCAAAGTCGGTTAGATACGGCCCCCGGACCAAATGAGTTTGACACCCCTGCACTAGGCCATGAGGGTGAAGTGTTTTGCCTAAGGACACAACAACAGTTTTTAAGACTGGCGTCCCCCTGTGGCTCCTGATTTTCCCAGTGTCTCAATCCAAGTCCTGACCAGACCCGACCCTGCTGAGCTTCTGAGATCTGACGGGATCAGGCTTTGACAAACTGATATGGCCAAATTTCTCTTCAGCGACTAGTTCAGGAACCAGAATACACTAGACGAGTTCAGGCACCAGCCAATCAGTGAAGAGCCGTACGTTCTGTGTTGGCAAAGACTCCGGAGATTGAGGATTTAAAGCCGGAACAAAGAGAATGTTTGGTGAATTTTATCAAGAGGAAAGACGTTATTGTCCTTCTTCCTACGGGATTTGGGAAAAGCTTAATATACCAGTTAGACCCGTTAGCGGCGCATTACATATGTCACGATCAAATAGCAGTGATTGGTTAAATTAAAAAAAAGTACCTGCCTACTGTCGAGCGAATGAATCCTAATGCCAATCCTAATGGTCAGACGATTTCCACAAAGTGAAACTGGCTGATGAATCAGACTAGCATTTATTGTCGTCTCTTTTAAACAAAAGGCGCAGATGTTCAGAAATGATCATAATAGCTGCAGTAAACGTTGTAGTTGTGTGAAAGAGACACTCAAATTTCATGACTTTTCCCAAAACTTTCATTGAATTTACCAAATTCCATGACTTTTCCAGGCTGGAAAAATGGCATTTTCAATTTCCATAACATTTCCAGGATTTCCATGATCGTGGGAACCCTGCTGGTATTGGGGATGCCTCTTCCCAGATCTGAAAACTCATGTCGGTAACGGAGGGAATGAAATATGCAGCACTTTTTGGGCAATAAATCCAAACAGTGATAACTCTTGGTTCTCACTTACATATCCTTAACAAACTGGTTTGAATATTTGCTTCATATAGTTTTCTACCATATGGTACAAGATTAGGTTGAAAAACCTCTTACTTTTTGAGTAATGAGATTTTTTATTAAGAAAGGTCATGGTAAAGGAGGGAAAAGTAACAGAGGGAAAATTGTACAAACAAGTAGAAGGTGCAGGATTTTACATCATTTGTCAACTTTTTTCTTCCAAATACTTTAATATTACTTCAAAATGAAAGGAAACTATTTCTATAAAATATGTCAGTCCTTCCAAGCAAATTTTTAAATACATTTTTAATAAAAATAAAATCATGTACCTTCATCAACAGTTCAAAGATGGAATAACACAAGATATGATGAAATACATCCATTTATTTACATGATTTTCAGGTCTTTGAAATTTGGGAAATAATTTTTGTTCCATGTTTCATACATGGTCTGTTTAAAATGTATGGAACTTTAGAACCAAAAATGGTACAGAAAAAAGGTCAACAGTTTCATAAACTAGAGTACATATGTATCTGTTCACATTTTTATATCAGATGAATTAACTTGAATTTTTGGCCTTGTTGTTTACTTCTGCTTGACCGGGACCATAGACAAAGATATACAAAGCAGTAATGGTTCAGTGGAGTCGAGCGCAACTAGAAATCTTACGCCGTGCACCTTTACATTTGTTCTGTATATTTTGATAAACCCTTGAGAGAATCGTGATCTTTGACAGAGCAGAACGGAAGCGTGCGATGGCGATGCTGCTCGTGCGAGTGGAGATGCTGAATGTGGAGCAGCTCTGATCCTCAATCCTAATTTGACCTCAGAGATTAAGACCAGAGCGGCTCTAATCCCAACACTGTCCAAGCAAGAATCCACTAAGAGCACTGCACTTCACTCACCACACTCCAACACCAATGACACAAATACTATATATAGATTTTTTTTAGAGCAATATTATTAAAAGGGCAGAAATTCAGGCATTTTTAAGCAGATTTTTCTTCCTTTATTAATAAAAGTTTGTACAAAGAAGAATCCCGGACGCCGTTCTACTTGCAAATTTAATAGGACATCAACAATGTTTCGGCAAAAACGTTGTTGATGTCCTAATTAAATTCACAATTTGCAAGTAGAGCGGCGTGCGGGATTCTTCTCTGTTCATATTTTTGGGCTGCTCCCTCTCCTCCTCCAACGCAGCCGTTTTAAGAAAGTGATGCGCGCCGTTCTCGTTCGTTTATTAATAAAACTCTAACAGAGCAGAGAAGTGTGCATTTTTATTCAGGGTGGCCGGTCTTAAAAGTCTTAAAAAGGTCTTAAATTTCAGCTTCCTATATTAAGGCCTTCAAAAGTCTTAAATTATGTTGTCCAAGTCTTATTTTTTTCACATTGGTCTTACATTTCATTCGCCTATTTGCAAAAACAATAACGTGAAATCATGTAATGTGAACGAACGTCTAATTTGGAGTATGTGCAAACAATACTTTGGTTTCTGGTAGTAGTAGTAGTAGTAGTAGTAGTAGTAGTAGTAGTAGTTGGTTGGTTATTATTATAATCAGATCTGGTGTTTTTCGGCCACATAATTGGTGCGATGTTGGTCTTAATTTTCTTAAAAAGGTCTTAAAAAACCTGGGTATACCTGTTATTTAAAATTATTTATATATATAATTTTTTTTTTCTTATGAAAGTAAAACAGTACTTCCACATGTATGATTTATATAATTGTATTTATTTAAATTTTTTTTTATTATTAATTAGTCATGTATTAATTAATTTATTTTATTAATTCATTGTATTTTTTTTATACTGATTAATAAAAACAATTTATATTTATTACATTTATTTATTTATAACATGTATTTTTTTAATGTATATATTTATGACATTTTATTTATTTATTTTTATTTATTCATTCATTATTCATTTTATTATTTATTTATAACATTGTATTTATTTTTTATTTATTCATTATTCATTTTATTATTCATTTATTATTTATAACATTTATTTATTTATAACATTTAATTGTTTTTTTTATTCATTATTCATTTTATTATTTATTTATCATTTATAACATGTATTTATTTATTTATTTATAACATTTATATATTTATTTTTCCCATTTATTTGAAGCAGCTGTACGTACGTATACTGACTTAGTATTGATTTTTTTTATATTTATTTATTTACTTAGACAAATTTTATTGATCCACAAGGGAAATTATTTGGACACAGCAGCTCACACATCACAATATAATATAATAAAAAAGAGAACAAAGTAGAAATGGTACTAATTAGGGATGGGACAAGATAGTGCACACAAGAGAAAAACTAATTCGTAAGATTTTTTCTCAATTGGATTGGAGAAAAAAGGGTCACACGTTTGTAGGAGTGTCACAATATCAAAATTCCTCAATACGATATTTTGTTGAGGCTTACAAAACTGTGAACATGTTACTTTTTCCTTTTAAAAGTCTTGAAAATGCCTTGTGAAACCCTTGAAACTGTTATAATATGAATAATTAAGATTTAAAAGTGCTTATTTCTTCATGTAGTCTGCACTGATAACACCAAAGCATCATGGTCTATGTAGTTCCCTCTGTTTTTTTTAGCTCCAGCTGCACCACGGCAAGCAAAAGAAAGTTTATTTGTATAGCGCAGTTCACACGCAAAGTAATTAAAAGCGCTTTAGAGAATGAGAAAGACATTAAAATCACAAATAAAGTCGTTAGAATCAACATAACTCTTAATTTAAGTAAAGAGACTTGCAATTTAATCTACTGTAAAAGCCAAAAATAGCAAAAAGACCGTACAGCTGTTGAGGGAAATGGTACTTTTGCTGAACTTGAGAGTTACACAGGGACATGTTGGAAGCAGAGGAGGATTAGTGAGAGACAGATGTTTGTGAAGGCAGCGCGATGCATTTGAGGAGCGCGGGACATGGCGAACCCTCTGATCCCTCCGCACAGTACTCGTATTTATGGTGGTATTTATAGAAGCGACAGATGTCCGCGGCAGGAAGTGACGTCAGGGCCAGAGCGGCTGGAAACGAACATACGCACGGACGAAACAAAGTAAAACAAGAAAACAAAAGGACATGGAAAAGTTATGTAGAAATGAATACACTTTTGTTTATTTATGCAGGCGATTTGAGTAGTTGTAGTAGTAGTAAAAGGAGCATTAGTACAAGATCATTAAAGTGCATTAAAGTATTATTAAAGTACCAAATTAAAAATTCCATTCGACAAGCTGCTTTGGTTGGTCCTTTGAATATATATATTTTTTTCTGTAATTACATTTTACAGTAGCATTTTCATCATTATTATTTTTTGTATATAACATTTGAGTCTTAAGCGTCGAAGTAGTAGTAGTAGTAGTAGTAGTAGTAGTAGTAGTAGTAGTAGTAGTAACAGTAGTAACAGGAATAAAAGGAGCATTAGTTGTCTTTTGGACACTTTGATTTGATTTGACTACATTTCCATTGTAGTCACATTTTACTACTTTTTTTTTTTTACTAAAGTTTTAGTAGTAGGAGTAGGAGTAACAGGAGCATTAGTAGTGTTTTTGGGCACTTTGGTGATTTGAAATAAAAATGCATTTATTTATTTATTATAAAAAAATAAAAAATAAAACTTTATTATTTATGTATGTTTTGAAATCTGGTTTAACTTTTTATTTACATTAGACAAGAGGCTCCTGAATCACCCCTTTTATTTACAACAGAGTCATAATGTTTTTGAATGCATCTACTACTACTCTAACTCCTTTGCTGCTAGTAGTAGTAATAGTAGTAGTAGTAACAGGAGCAGTAGTAGTTTTTTGGGCACTTTGGTGATTTGAAATAAAAATGCATTTATTTATTTATTTATTATTAAAATATATATATATATATATATATATATATATATATATATATATATATTTCTTTATTATTTGTGAATGTTTTGAAAATCTCGTTCAACTTTTTTTTTTTTTTTTCCATTAGACAAGGTGCTCCTGTGTCACCTGTTTTATTTACAACTGACTCTTAACATTTAACTCATTTAATTTTCTATATTTATCTATAATTTTGTAGACACCAGCTCAGAGACACCATAGTAGTAGTAGTAGTACTAGTACTAGTATTGGCAGTAGTAGTAGAGCATTAGTCGTCTTTTGGGCACTTGTAAAATAAATAAAAATGCAATTATTTATTTATGTTTTGAAATCTGGTTCAACTTTTCATTTCAATGAGACAAGGTGCTCCTGAATCACCCCCTTTTCATTTACAACAGACTCATAACAGTTTTGTAAATTTTTCTACCATTTCTTGCATTCAAACACCAGCTCAGAGACAGATCCTTACACTAGTAGTAGTAGTAACAGTAGTAGTAAAAGTAGTAGTAGCAGTAGTACTTGTAATAACAGGAGCATTAATATTCTTTTTGGCACTTGATGATTTGAAATTATTTTTATTTCATTCATTCATTCATTCAATTTTAATTTTATTTATTTTATTTTATTTATTTTTTTATTTATTATAATTATTATTATTTTTTATTATTTTTTTTATTTTATTTATTTTATTTTTTATTTTTTATTTTATTTTATTTATTTATTTATTTTTTTATTTTTTTAATATTTTGAAATCTGGTTCAGCTTTTTATTTTCATTAGACAAGGTGCTCCTGCGTCACCCCTTTTATTTCCGACAGACTTATAACAGTTACCTCATTTCATTTTTATTTGTACTTTATGTATTTTATTATGATTTGAAATCTGGTTGAAGTTTTTATTTTCATTAGACAAGGTGCTCCTGAGTCGCCTCTTTTATTTACAATAGACTCGTAACAGTTGAGTATATTTCTATAGTGTTTCTTGTAGTCAGACTCTCTTCTGCAGACACCGGCTCAGACTCAGATTTTTACAAATTCATACGAGGTGCTGAGCCGTGACGACGCGCAGACAAACTGCTCTTTATCCTCTCGGAGAACAGTCGCGGTCCACACACACACGCACACAAATACACAAATACACAAATACACAAATACACAAAAACTGTACGCACAAACTGAGACACACACAAGCACACACGCTCTGAAAACACACAAATACTGTCAAATGTTCTGTCAGGATCAGCATCATGGACATCAGTCACCCCCGCGCCTCACTGAACTCACATTTACTACTCATACTCATACTGGTACTACTGCGACTACTGATACTACGACTACTGCTATTGATATTGATGCTGCTACTACTACTACTGCTACTGATACTGCTACTACTGATACTACTACTACTACTACTACTACTACTATTGCTTCTACTACTAATACTACTGCTGTTACAACTACTGCTACTGCTATTGTTACTACTACTGTTACTACTACTGCTACTGCTACTACTATTGCTGCTACTGCTACTACTGCTGTTACTACTGTTACTACTACTGCTTCTACTACTACTACAACTACTACTACTATTGCTGCTGCTGCTACTACTACTACTACTGTTACTATTACTACTACTACTATTACTACTGTCACTTCTACTGCTACTGTTACTACTACTACTACTACTACTATTGCTTCTACTACTAATACTACTGCTGTTACAACTACTGCTACTGCTATTGTTACTATTACTGTTACTACTACTGCTACTTCTACTACTATTGCTGCTGCTGCTGCTACTACTACTACTACTGTTACTATTACTACTACTATTACTACTGTTACTTCTACTGCTACTGTTACTACTACTACTACTACTACTACTACTACTATTGCTTCTACTACTAATACTACTGCTGTTACAACTACTGCTACTGCTATTGTTACTACTACTGTTACTACTACTGCTACTGCTACTACTATTGCTGCTACTGCTACTACTGCTGTTACTACTGTTACTACTACTGCTTCTACTACTACTACAACTACTACTACTATTGCTGCTGCTGCTGCTACTACTACTACTACTGTTACTATTACTACTACTACTACTACTATTACTACTGTTACTTCTACTGCTACTGTTACTACTACTACTACTACTACTACTACTATTACTGCTACTTCTACTATTGCTACTGTTACTACTACTGCTACTGTTACTACTACTGTTACTGCTACTGCTACTACTGCTTCTATTACTGCTACTACTACTGCTGTTACTACTGTTACTGCTACTAGGTCAGAAATCGTCTGACCTCGCAGCATTGGAATTCGTTCGCTCGTCGCTTTATTCATTTAACCAGTCTCTGCTATTTGGTCATGAAGTATGCTTTTCCCAAATCCTGTAGGAAGAAGGACAATAACGTCTTTCCCATTGATAAAATTCACCAAACATTCTCTTTGTTCCGGCTTTAAAGCCCTCGATCTCGGGAATCGTTGACAACACTGAATATATGTGGCTCTTCGCTGATTGGCTGGTGCCCGAACTCGCACTTCTGGGTTTTTGCGAATCAACTAGTGTATTTTGATTCCTGAACTAGTCGCTGGAGAGAAATGAAATTGAGCGGAGTCACTAGGTGGGGTCAGCCTGACTAAAATCCGGTGCACCTTATGTATGAAAACAGACGAGAGAATTCGACATTATTGATATTGGGTCCAGTCAAGTGGTAACGGAGGGAAACAGGGCAGATTTTTTGACATTCAAATGTTTCTTATTCAGAAACTAGAGGGACTATTGAAATAAGTAAAGTATCAGAATGTAGGAAAGAGTTACACTCCAACAGGGTCAAGTTAAACCTGTGATATTCTTTCAAGTTGTTGACAAAAAATTTAAAAACTCATGTCGGTAACGGAGGGAATGAAATATGCAGCACTTTTTGAGCAATAAATACAAACAGTGATAACTCTTGGTTCTCACTTACATATCCTTAACAAACTGGTTTGAATATTTGCTTCATATAGTTTTCTACCATATGGTACAAGATTAGGTTGAAAAACCTCTTAATTTTTGAGTCATAAGATTTTTTATTAAGAAAGGTCATGGTAACGGACGGAAAAGTAACGGAGGGAAAATTGTACAAACAGTAGAAGTGCAGATTTTACAAGTCAGTTTTTTTTTTTCTTCTGAATACTTTAATATTACTTCAAAATGAAAGGAAACTATTTCTATAAAATATGTCAGTCCTTCCAAGCAAATTTTTATCATTTTAAATACATTTTTAATACAAAAAAAAAAATCATGTGCCTTCATCAACAGTTCAAAGATGGAATAACACAAGATATGATGAAATACATCCATTTATTTACATGATTTTCAGGTCTTTGAAATTTGGGAAATAATTTTTGTTCCATGTTTCATACATGGTCTGTTTAAAACGTATGGAACTTTAGAACCAAAAATGGTACAGAAAAAAGGTCAACAGTTTCATAAACTAGAGTACATATGTATCTGTTCAATACATTTTTATATCAGATGAATTAACTTGAATTGTTGGCTTCGCTGTTTACTTCTGCTTGACCGGGACCAATTGCGACTTATAATCCAAAAAATACGGTATTTGCAACGGTTAAAGGACATTATACTGAAACGTTTTTGACATTTTGTGCCATTCAAAACACGAAAAGGCCCACGAACGTCACGTCACCGTCCGTTGTTTTTAGTTTTTTGTGTTGGAATAGTTTGATTTCCACGTTGTATCTGACCCAGTTGTTTCGTGTCGCACATGTGAGTCCAGCCTGATGCACTGCTCTGACTCACTCGCACTTTTGTCTCTGAAGTGGTCCAGACGCACACAAAAACACACAAACACACACAGAAACACACACAGACACACACACACACAGAAACACAGACACACACGTGGAAACAAACACATAAATGGAGTCATGAGACAGCGAGCCGGGCGGCCATTTTAACTGTCTACTGTCACCGCGGCGACCACTTTAAAAGAACGAGGGAGGGCGGAGAGAGAGAGAAAGAGATAAGAGACAACGTGGGCGGAAGAGAGAGAGAGAGAGAGGGGGAAGAGAGATAGAGAGGAGAGAGGAGAGAATGAAAGAAAAAGAGGAGGGGGTTTGAGAGAAAGCAAGTTGAGAGGAGGGAGAGAAAGAGAAGATAGTGGGAAAAAAATGGAGAGAGAGAAATAATGAAGCAAGCCACCAGGGTAGAGAGAGAGAGGGAGAGAGAGAGAAGCACGTAAACAGGGGGAGAGAGAGAAGTGAAACAATTAGGGGAAAGGGAGAGAGAGAGACAGAGAGAAACAAGCAACCAGGAGAGAAAAAAGCGACTGAGAGAGAGAGGGAGCGCAAGTAAGCAGGGGAAAAGAGAGGGGAGGAGAGAGAGAAGAAAACAACTGAGAGAGAGAGAGAGAAAATGATGCAAGCCACTAGGGAAGAAAAAGAGCGAGAAAGAGACGAAAGAGAGATGGACAGAAGCAAGTAAGCAGGGAGAGAGAGAGAGAAGTAAACAATCAGGGGAGAGAAAGAGAGAGAGACAGAGAGAAGCAAGCAACTAAAGAGAGAGAGAAAAGAGGGAGAAGGAGAGAAGCAAACAACTAAAGAGAGAGAGAGAGAGAGAGAGAGAGAGAAGGAAGCCACCAGGGGAGAAAAGAGGGAGTGAGAGCGAGAGAGGGAGCAAAGCAAGTAAGCAGGGAAAGAGAGAGGGGAGGAGAGAGAGAAGCAAACAATTGAGAAAGAAAGAGAGACAGAGAGAGAGAGAATGATGCAAGCCACCGGGGGAGAAAGAGAGTGAGAGAAAGAGAGAGAAGCAAACCAGGGAAAGGCTGAGAGAGAGAAAGAGAGAGTGAGAGAATGAAGCAAGCCACCAGGGGAGAAAGAGAGCAAGAAAGATGGAGGGACGCGAGTAAGCAGAGAAAAGGAGAAGGGGAAGAAAGAGAGAAAGAAAGAGAAGCAAGTAATCAAGGGTGAGAGAGAGAGAGAAAAAGAAGAGGAGGTGAGAGAGAGAAAATGAGGGAGAGAAGCGGGCCAGGGAAAGAGAGAGATGAAAGTGGAAAATAGAGAGAAAGAAAGAGAGAGAAGTAATGAAGGAAGCCACCGAGGCAGAAAGAGAGAGAGGGAGGGGGAAAAAATGGGGGGAGAGAGAGAGAGAAGCAAACAACCGAGAGAGAAAAAGAGAAATAAAGAGAAAAGCAAGCAACTAGGGAAGAGGAGGGACAGGAAGGGAGAGAGAGAGAGAGAGAGAGAGAAGCAAACCAGGGAAAGGTTGAGAGAAAGAAAGAAAGAAGCAAGTCACCAGGAGAGAAAGAGAGATGGAGAGAAGCAAGTAAGCAGGTAAAAAGAGAGGAGGAAAGAGAGAAAAAGAAAGAGAAGAGAAGCAATCAATGGAAAGAGAAGAGAAAACGAGAGAGAGAAGCAAGCCAGGGAGAGAGAGAGAGAAAGATAGAGAGAATAATGAAGGAGGCCACCGAGGCAGAAAGAGAGAGAAGGAGGGGAGAAAAAGAGAGAGAGAGAGAGAGAAGCAAACAACAAACAGAAAGAGAAAAAGAGGGATAAACAGAAAATCAAACAACTAGAGGGAAGAGGGGGGACAGAGAGGGAGAGAGAGAAAGAGAAGCAAGCCACCAGAGGAGAGAAAAAGAGGCAGAGAGAGAAAGAATGGAGCGAGCCACCAGAGAGTGAGAAAGAGAGAGAGAGAGAAAGAGACGGAGCAAATCAAGCAGGAGAGAGAAAAAGAGGAAGAGAGAGAGAAAGACAGAGAGAAGCAAACAACCAGGGGAGAGAGAGAAGAGAGCAGTGAGAAGAGAGAGAGAGAGAGAGTGAATTGAAAAGGGAAAAGAGGTGGAGAGAGAAAGTGAGTGAGGAAAGAGGGAAAGAGGTGAGGAGGAGAAAAAGAGAGACAGAACCTTTGTCGTTTATTTTAGTAAAAAAACGACAAAATGAAACAGCGTTAAAACCAGTAACTCTGTAAAAATGACCTGAAATTTAGTGTTTTTAATAGTTTCAGGTTTAATAATTGTAATAAATCCTCAACAAAATGTAAAGTTGTTGTTGTTCTGACTTCAAACGAGCCAAAGGCCGCGTGAGTAAACGAGGGACGTGTTGCCGGGGTAACCACATCGGAGCGAGCGCGGTGGGCGGGGCCCGTTGTCATGGAGGACGGACGTGTTCGGGCACGACGACGGCGGCGGCGGCGGCGGAGGTGACGGTCTCCGGTGCATCTGCGCGTGACCTCGGGCTAAAGGAGCCGTTTTATTTCCCGTCTGATTGGCTTCGTGCTTTTGTGTGCGAGCGCAGCTTTAACACACAGAAGAGACTTAAATCTGAACATCGAGACCAAACGCCGAACACGACGCACGATTTTAAAACTTATATCTGGGTTTTCACGTTTTATTATCGACTTACTAGAGCTGAGATGTTTAATTTTAGTCTAGAGGTGGTTTATTTGAAGATAACTTGCTGCGTGGACAGATAATTTCACTATTTTTAAGCCCTTGTCTGATAAATTTAAGTGTTTATATCTGTCAGGGAATTCTACCCTTAGACATCAAATTACATTAAATAAGACACATCAAAACGAGACGGTTAAAAGTAATATTTGCTCAAGGAGAGTTGGGGACTGCCTGCCCCTGGCTACGCTCTGGCCGACTCTGCCCCACAACTCTGCCCCACAACTCTGCCCCACAACTCTGCCCCACAACTCTGCCCCACAACTCTGCCCCACAACTCTGCCCACAACTCTGCCCCACAACTCTCCGAACACCCATTTATTCAAAATCATGACACAGATAAGGTACAATACATGACATCATATCACACAGTGTTTACATGATCACATACTAACAATCTTTTAGTCTAAACCACCTCCCATTTCACACTTGATCACAGGCTCCAGGTGATAAACAATTTGGCCAGTTTTCTCCCAAAAACTTATGCTACCCACATGAGGGGAAAAACCCTTCGCTGTCTTCTCATGGGCGACTCAGTAGATTATCTTAATGAGTCAGGAGTTCTTGTACTAGGACATATGATATACATATGGAAAAACCCAAAAACGCAATTGTTGATAACTTTAATCACACACACAAATGATTATGATTTTAAATGATTCATAATATTTAAAATAACACAGAAATTCTTTCACAATATCTCAAATTCTGGTCAAGTTTTGTTGCAGTGTTATGACGACAAACATCAGATCCTCATGACGTCATTTTTTATTTTTTTGTTTTGCACTTATGTATCACGTAACAATAAAAAAAGGGCACACTAGATGGTAAACGGTCACATTTTTCTACAGCGCTTTTCCATCTTCAAGGCACTTTTACAACAAGAAACCACTCACACATTCACACACCGGTGTACGCAGACACTGTGGGCAAGGCGGGTTAAGTGTCTTGCCCAAGGACACAACGACAGCATTCATCTGCGGGAGCTGGAATCAAACCGCCAACCTTCAGATCAGTGGGCGAATGCTCGACCAACTGAGCTACTGCCGCCCGAAAAGTAGTCGCAGGAAGAGGCAAAACCCCCAAAAGGTTTTATGTTAAAGCTTCCGTCGTATGAATATATAAAATGTAAATGTATTCGTACATGTAAATCTGTAAAATCCATTCAGTTCATCCGAATTCATGTTCAGACCTGAAGAGGCAGCGTGGATGAGCTGCGGAAGATTTTTTGACCTAAATAAACCTATATCCAGTTGACAAATTGAATTTCTCCTTTGCCGTTAAAATCTGTTATTATTAAATGTTAAATGGTCACATTTTTATACAGCACTTTTCCACCTTTAAGGCTCAAAGCGTTTTACATGAAGGAACTACTCACACCTTCATACACCAGTGTGCAGAGACACGGGGACGAGGTGGGTTAAGGTGGTGTCCACACGACAACGTTTTTTGGTCGAATCTGTGACATTTTTATTCGTTTTGGCCTTTCATCCACACGGAGGCGGTGTTTCAGGTGAGCGAAAACAGGTTCCAGAGTGGAGAAATCTGAGAACGCAGGTGCTGTGTTGTCGTGTGGACGAGCAAACCACAGTTTTTGGAAAGCGACGACATTGCGACTACGGATGGGCATGATTAGTTGATTAATCGATAAATGATCATTAAGAATTTCATCGATTACGTTCATTTTAATCGACAAACCGAATGTATGTTGCTGTGTGTAGCGTGAACAAACAGGTGTGTACATGTGTCTCTGCATCAGAAGGAGCGAGACACAAACAGTGGGTCAGTCTGTAACGAACCGAAGCACAAATGTGGATTTAACCAGGATTTGTACAAGAAATTCCAGACTTTCCGTTGCGTTGGGACAAGTGTGAGTCCATGTGCACAGTGTATAAAGC
This sequence comes from Boleophthalmus pectinirostris, assembly GCF_026225935.1. Classification (NCBI taxonomy): domain Eukaryota; kingdom Metazoa; phylum Chordata; class Actinopteri; order Gobiiformes; family Gobiidae; genus Boleophthalmus; species Boleophthalmus pectinirostris. The sequence goes on along the minus strand of NW_026571299.1, from coordinate 5,393,819 downwards.
AGCACATATGTTTCTGTGTCCAGTGGGAAAAAGTTTTACCAGGTGAGAGTCGCTCAATGTGGATGACGAGGCCCCGCCCCCCTCCCCCCGTACGCTGTCCTGGTTTTGACAAACGCAAATCTGGTCACACTGACCTGTATTCACCTGAGTCATGTCTTTTAATCCAACAGAAACTGACCACATCAGCGACACAAGAGCTGGAGTTTTATCTTCGCTTAGTTTATGCAAATTAGTGATGTGGTTTTAAGTTTTGTTTCTGTGAGATTTGAACAAAACTGAATTAAACATATTATAATGTCAAACGGGCTGATGTGGCTCTAGAGTCGTTACGGTTTATATGTCGTAAAGTTGAATTTATTTATGCAGATTAGTGCAGATAATAATAATAATGATGATCATTTTAATATAAAACGTTAATGATTAATCGATAATCGATCGTTAATTCTTCCGACGATCGATCGAATGCCCATCCCTAGGTGCGACCCCGTCATCGCCGCGTGACCAGAAGAAACGGAAGGACTTTATGTGCACGTGCTCTTTGTAGTATTGTGTGTCCAGTGGTTCTGGCTGTGTCCTGTCCACAGCGCCACATACAGGCGGGGCACATGTATTACATCGTTTTCACTCAGTGCTTGTCGTGTGAATGCAATTTTTTTTCAACCCACAAAAAAAAAACATACCAAAACAAACAAACAAACAAAAAAACAAAACAAAACAGGAGCAGTGTTGTGTGGAGTGTCTTGCCCAAGAACACAACAGCAGCATTCACGTGTGGGAGCTGGAATCACACCAACCAACCTGTGAGTCTGTGGATCTAAATGTTCAACCTGTGATGTTTAAAAACGTTTACAGTTCAGACGAGGATCATAATGGGTAAAGTTTCAGTTAAAAAACGTAGTGTCAGAGGTTAAATGGACTCGTTACGCTGGACACTGGTCAAGTTGTTTGTGTTTTAATGTTTTAATTTGGTGTTTTGGTTCAAGACAATTATCCAATCAGAGAGCAGAATGAACCTCACGAGTCTCTCGTTTGTGTTGCCAGTTTCAACGTTTCCGATTATGCTGGTTTAGTCCTGGTTTAGTCCTACTGAAGTCTTTACGAGTTCTAGTTTAGTCCTGAAGTTCTCATGGTTTCATCGTGGTTCAGTCCTGCTCTAGTCCTGGTTTAGTCCTGAACTTCTCAAGGTTTCATCCTGGTTCAGTCCTGCTCTAGTCCTGGTTTAGTCCTGGACTTCTCATAGTTTCATCGTGGTTCAGTCCTGCTCTAGTCCTGTTCTAGTCCTGGTTTAGTCCTGAACTTCTCAAGGTTTCATCTTGGTTTAGTCCTGCTCTAAGTCCTGCGTAGTCCTGCTCTAGTCCTGGTTTAGTCCTGACTCTCATGTTTCATCGTGGTCCAGTCCTGCTTATCCTTAGTCCTGTTCTCATGGTTTATCCTGGTTCCAGTCCTGCTCTAGTCCTGTTTAGTCCTGGTTTAGTTCTGTCTAGTCTGTTCTAGTCCTGGTTTAAGTTCTGCTCTAGTCCTGGTTTAGTCCTGAAGTTCTCATAGTTTCATCCTGGTTCAGTCCTGTTCTAGGTCCTGGTTTAGTCTGAACTTCTCAAGGTTTCATCTTGGTTTAGTCCTGCTCTAGTCCTGGTTTAGTCCTGAACTTCTCAAGGTTTCATCTTGGTTTAGTCCTGCTCTAGTCCTGGTTTAGTCCTGATTTAGTCCTGGACTTTTCATAGTTTCATGCTGTTTCAGTCCTGCTCTAGTCCTGGTTTAGTCCTGGTTTAGTCCTGGTTTAGTCCTGAACTTCTCAAGGTTTCATCGTGGTTCAGTCCTGCTTGTAGTCCTGTTCTAGTCCTGGTTTAGTCCTGCTCTAGTCCTGGTTTAGTTCTGAACTTCTCATGGTTTCATCCTGGTTCAGTCACGTTGAAGTCCTGCTCTAGTCCTGGTTTAGTCCTGGTTTAGTCCTCAACTTCTCATAGTTTCATCGTGGTTCAGTCCTGCTCTAGTCCTGTTCTAGTCCTGGTTTAGTCCTGAACTTCTCAAGGTTTCATCTTGGTTTAGTCCTGCTCTAGTCCTGGTTTAGTCCTGGTTTAGTCCTGAACTTCTCATGGTTTCATCCTGGTTCAGTCCTGCTCTAGTCCTGGTTTAGTCCTGGACTTTCTCATGGTTTCATCCTGCTCTAGTCCTGGTTTAGTCCTGGTTTAGTTCTGAACTTCTCAAGGTTTCATCCTGCTCTAGTCCTGTTCTAGTCCTGGTTTAGTCCTGAACTTCTCATAGTTTCATCGTGGTTCAGTCCTGCTCTAGTCCTGTTCTAGTCCTGGTTTAGTCCTGCTCTAGTCCTGGTTCAGTTCTGCTCTTGTCCTGGTTTACTTCTGAACTTCTCATAGTTTCATCCTGGTTCAGTCCTGCTCTAGTCCTGGTTTAGTCCTGCTCTAGTCCTGGTTCAGTCCTGCTCTAGTCCTGGTTTAGTCCTGACCTTCTCATGGTTTCATCCTGGTCCAGTCACGTTGAAGTCCTGCTCTAGTCCTGGTTTAGTCCTAATTTAGTCCCAGTTCAGTCCTGTGAGTGAGGGAATTCTGGAGGAAAACTGAGAACGAGACAAACCTGGACGTGTCTCGATCTGCAGGTTCAGACTCCGGTGGTACTTCGTGTAAAAAGCTCGTTTAAGGTTTAAGGCTCCGTCTCGAGGAGTAAAAACTGAACATACAAGGACATTAAATAAAAACACACCGCATTTAAACTTGAATTTTAACGTTAAACTTCAAAACCGCATCGAAACAGAGCGAGTACTTTTAATCTACGTCATCAAAACGAAACTATTTCATCATGAATTGGATCAAAACGACAAAAAACCTGCTCCAAACTTAGGACTAAACCAGACCCACACATTGTTCTCTGGCCGTATTCTCTCGCTCCGACCCCTGACTCTGACCTCTGACCTTCGGTGTTGCGACTGAATGGCGGCGCGTGACGGATCAGGTAGAGAATTGGCTCTAATCAGATCAGAGCTCGGGTGACGTACGCGAGCGCTCTGACCGTACCGGACGACAGCAGGACGCTCATTAGATTATGAAGGACGTTTGTCTTCGTTAAGCTTTAATTAGACAGATCTGAATCATATTTACGGCTTCAGAAACGGAGGAGAGTGTCCACATGTTCAGATCGATCGGGGATTTGGATTTGGGATTAAACGCGACGTCAACATTTCTATTGTGTCGCCCAAAAAGAAAAGTTTGTTCTGCGGTAGAGATTTGGTTTGATTAATGGAAAAACTGACTCTTGTGAGGTTCAAGTTGTGTTGTAATCAAGACCGGACTGATCCAGACCAAGACCAGTCCGAGACCACAGGGTTCAGAGACCAGGACAAGACCAAGGCCGACTGAGACTCGAGACCAAGACTTTTAAAGGTCGAGACTGAGACAAGACCAAGACCTTCGAGAAGAGACTGAAACAAGACCGAGACTTTTAAAGGCCGGGACCGTGATAACACCAAGACCTCAGAGACTTGAAACCGAGACAAGACCAAGACCTCAGAGACTCGAGACCGAGACAAGACCAAGACCTCAGAGACTCGAGACCGAGACAAGACTGAGGCTTTTAAAAGCTGGGGCCGAGACGAGACCAAGACTTTTGAAGGTCAAGACTGAGACAAGACCAAGACCTCAGAGGCTCGAGACCGAGACAGGACCAAGACTTTTAAAGGTCGAGACAGAGCCAACACCAAGACCGAGGAGAGTCAAGAACGAAACAAGACCAAGACCGCAGAGACTTGAGACAGAGGCAAGACCAAGACCTCAGAGACTTGAGACAGAGGCAAGACCAAGACCTCAGAGACTTGAGACAGAGGCAAGACCAAGACCTCAGAGACTTGAGACAGAGGCAAGACCAAGACCTCAGAGGCTCAAGACCGAGACAAGGTCAAGACCTCTGAAAGTTGAGACTGAGACAGGACCGAGACCTCAGAGACTCAAGACTGAGACAGGACCGAGACCTCAGAGACTTGAGACCAGGACCAGACCAAGACCTCTGAGAGTCGAGACCAAGACAAGACCGAGACTTTTAAAGGCTGGGACCTAGACAAGATCGAGATCACAGAGACTCGAGACCGAGACAGGACCGAAACGTTTGAAGGTCGAGACCGAGACAAGACCAAGACGTCTGAGATTCGAGACCTAGACTAGACCAAGACCTCAGAGAGTTGAGACTGGGACAGGATCGAGACTTTTAAAGACCTCTGAGAGTCGAAACCAAGAAAAAAACAAGACCTCAGAGGCTCGAGACTGAGACGAGACTGAAACAAGACTGAGACTTTTAAAGGCCGGGACCGAGACAACACAAAGACCTCTGAGAATTTGAGACCGAAACAAGACCAAAGACATCTGAGAGTCAAGACCGTGACAAGAGTGACACTTTTAAAGGCCGAGACCGAGACAAGACCAAGACCTCAGAGACTTGAAACCGAGACAAGACCAAGACCTCAGAGACTCGAGACCGAGACAAGACTGAGACTTTTAAAAGCTGGGGCCGAGACGAGACCAAGACTTTTGAAGGTCAAGACTGAGACAAGACCAAGACCTCAGAGGCTCGAGACCGAGACAGGACCAAGACTTTTAAAGGTCGAGACAGAGCCAACACCAAGACCGAGGAGAGTCAAGAACGAAACAAGACCAAGACCTCAGAGACTTGAGACAGAGGCAAGACCAAGACCTCAGAGACTTGAGACAGAGGCAAGACCGAGACCTCAGAGGCTCAAGACCGAGACAAGGTCAAGACCTCTGAAAGTTGAGACTGAGACAGGACCGAGACCTCAGAGACTTGAGACCAGGACCAGACCAAGACCTCAGAGACTTGAGACAGAGGCAAGACCAAGACCTCAGAGAGTTGAGACTGGGACAGGATCGAGACTTTTAAAGACCTCTGAGAGTCGAAACCAAGACAAAAACCAAGACCTCAGAGGCTCGAGACTGAGACGAGACTGAAACAAGACTGAGACTTTTAAAGGCCGGGACCGAGACAAGACCAAGACCTCTGAGAATTTGAGACCGAAACAAGACCAAAGACATCTGAGAGTCAAGACCGTGACAAGAGCGACACTTTTAAAGGCCGAGACCGAGACAAGACCAAGACCTCAGAGAGTCAAGACTGAGACAGGACCGAGACTTTTGAAGGTCGAGACCAAGACAAGACCAAGATCTTCAAGTTCCATCCATCTCCATTTAATGTGGTTAATGTTGATTTAGGTCTAAAATACCCCCCCCATGACCTCTGACCCCACGACCCCCCCCCGTGACCCGTGACCCGTGAGGTGTGAGGTTTGTACAGACGGCGGAGACGACGGGCGGACGATGAAAACCCGACGAAAGACGAGTCTGTGGTGATGAGAGGTTTTAACAAGACTTCATCAAGACTACGACATGTGTGTTTTTATACTTTCTCTGTAGTATTTTTACTTTAGTAGTATTAGTTGTAGTAATAATAGTAGTAGTAGTAGTGCTGGCAATAGTATTAAGTAAAGTATCAGAGTAAGTCCGGGTTAGAATTTAGTCCTGTTAAAGTTCTTCTTTTTTTGTCCTGTTTAGTCCTTTTTAGGTTTAGTCCAGTTTAGTCCTGTTAAAGTCTTTTTTTAGTCCTGGTTTAGTCCTGATTTTGTTCTTCTTTTAGTCCTGGTTTAGTCCCGATTTAGTCCTGTTAAAGTTCTTCTTTTAGTCCTTGTTTAGTCCTGATTTAGTCCTTCTTTTAGTCCTGGTTTAGTCCCGATTTAGTCCTGTTAAAGATCTTCTTTTAGTCCTGGTTTAGTCCCGATTTAGTCCTGTTAAAGTTCTTCTTTTAGTCCTTGTTTAGTCCTGATTTAGTCCTTCTTTTAGTCCTGGTTTAGTCCCAATTTAGTCCTGTTAAAGATCTTCTTTTAGTCCTGGTTTAGTCCCGGTTTAGTCCTGTTAGTTCTTCTTTTTTAGTCCTGGTTTTAGTCCCGTTTTAGTCCTTCTTTTAGTCCTTGTTTAGTCCCAGTTTAGTCCTGTTAAAGATCTTCTTTCAGTCCTGCTTTAGTCCCGGTTTAGTGCTGATTTAGTGCTGTTATAGTTCTTCTTTTAGTTCCAGTTTAGTCCTGGTTTAGACCGGTTTAGTCCTGGTTCAGTCCTGGTTGAGTCCTGATTTAGTCCTGTTAAAGTTCTTCTTTTAGTCCTGCTCTAGTCCTGCTCTAGTCCTGCTCTAGTCCTGCTTTAGTCCTGCTGTAGTCCTGCTGTAGTCCTGGTTTAGTCCTGGTTTAGTCCTGCTCTAGTCCTGCTGTAGTCCTGCTTCAGTCCCGCTCTAGTCCAGTCCTAGTCCTGGTCTGATCCCTGTGTGCTCTGTGTTTTCCGTCCGTTCTGTTTTGAGGTCGATCAATACTTGTCTGTTTTCTCCGACACATGTCAGTCCCGGATCTCACCCACACAGACCGGACCAGGACCCACTGACCCACTTAGACCTGGCCTAGACCTGCTGTGAGTCCTGACCTTCTATAGATCTGGTTTAGTCCCGGTTTTAGGTCAGGGTTTAGTCCTGATTTGAACCACGTCAGTCCTGGATCGATTCCTGGTCTGGTCCCAAATTGGCACCAGTCGAAAGCAATGTCAACAACAATGATGGATCCAAAGTACGATTAGACCAGGACTAGACCAGGACTAGACCAGGACTAGACCAGGACTAGACCAGGACTAGACCAGGACTAGACCAGGACTAGACCAGACTAGACCAGGACTAGACCAGGACTAGACCAGGTCTAGACCAGGACTAGACCAGGACTAGACCAGGACTAGACCAGGACTAGACCAAGACTAGACCAGGTCTAGACCAGGACTAGACCAGGGGACTAGACCAGGACTAGACTAGACCAGGACTAGACCAGACTAGACCAGGTCTAGACCAGACTAGACTAGACCAGGACTAGCCAGGACTAGACCAGGACTAGACCAGACTAGACCAGGACTAGACCAGGACTAGACCAGGACTAGACCAGACTAGAGGTCTAGACCACCAGACTAGACCCAGGACTAGACCAGGACTAGCAGGACTAGACCAGGACTAGACCAGGACTAGACCAGGACTAGACCAGGACTAGACCAGGACTAGACCAGGTCTAGACCAGGACTAGACCAGGACTAGACCAGGACTAGACCAGGTCTAGACCAGGACTAGACCAGGACTAGACAGGACTAAGACCAGACTAGACCAGGACTAGACCAGGACAACAGACCAGGACTAGACCAAGACTAGACCAGGACTAGACCAGGACTAGACCAGGACCTAGACCAGGACCAGGACTAGCCAAACAGGACTAGACCAGACTAGGACTAAACCAGGACTAGACCAGGACTAGGACCAGGACTACCAGGGACCTAAAAGGACTAGACCAGGACTAGACTAAAACCAGGACAGGACCAACCAGGAACCAGGACTCAACCAGGACTAAACCTAGGACCAGGGACTAAACCAGACCAGGACTAGACTAAACCAGGACTAGGGACCAGGACTAGACTAAACCAGGGACTAAACCAGGACTAAATCAGGACTAAACCAGGAACTAAAACTAAATCAGGACTAAACCAGGACTAGGACTAAACCAGGGACTAAAATAGGGATTAAACCAGGACTAAACCAGGACTAAACAAACAGGACTAAACAGGGACACCAGGACTAGACCACAGGACTAAACCAGTTCTAAACCAGGACTAGACCAGGTCTAAACCAGTTCTAAACACAGTCCTCCATAACAAACCCTTCAGGAGCCCCAAATCCCTTGTGAAGCTCTAATGGCCCCTCATCAATCACCCAGCACCTGGTCGTCGTCGGCAACCACCCCACCTGGTCGCCGCGGTAACAGTAACCGGCCGGTAACTAGGAACACGTGCGCCCATGTGACCCGGCGCGACCTCCGACCCCGACAGGAAGAGTTTAGACAGCGGGGACGGCGCTAATGGGCCGAGCCGAGACTCAAACACGGAGCTTTTACGGGACTGGGAATTTAAACTAAAAATATAATAAAAATATAAATATTCCAGTGTGCGGTGGCAGAGTGGTTAGCCCTCCTGACGCACAACCAGAAGGTTCAAGGTTTGAGTCCTGTTTTCATTAGAAATTCACACAAAAATGAGCTGAGACCACAAATGTTAAAATGTAAACAAAACCTCAGATAAATTATAATCCTGGATTAGTTTTATTGTCCTGATTTAGTCCTGTTTTAGTCCTGTTTTAGTCCTGGTTTAGTCCTGTTTTAGTCCTTTTTCAGTCCTGGTTTAGTCCTGGTTTTTAGTCCTGTTTTTAGTCCTTTTAGTCCTGTTTAGTCCTGTTTAGTCCTGTTTTCAGTCCTGTTTTAGTCCTGCTTTAGTCCTTTTTTCAGTCCTGGTTTATAGTCCTGTTTTAGTCCTGGTTTAGTCCTTTACGGTCCTGCTCTAGTCTTGCACTGTAGTCCTGGTTTAGTCCTGATATAGTCCTGGTTTAGTGCTGGTTTAGTCTTGTTTTGGTTCCTAGTCCTTTAGTCCTGGATTTAGTCCTTTAGTCCTGTTTTAAGTCCTGTTTAGTCCCCTGTTTTAGTCCTGTTTAGTCCTGGTTTAGTCCTGTTTAGTCCTGTTTAGTCCTGGTTTAGTCCTGTTTTAGTCCTGGTTTACCTGGTTTAGTCCTGTTTAGTCCTGGTTTAGTCCTGTTTAGTTTTAGTCCTGTTTTAGTCCTTTAGTCCTGTTTAGTCCTAGTTTTAGTCCTGTTTTAGTCCTGGTTTAGTCCTGTTTAGTCCGTTTAGTCCTGTTTTAGTCCTGTTTAGTCCTGGTTTAGTCCTGGTTTTAGTCCTGTTTTAGTCCGTTTAGTCCTGTCCTAGTTTTAGTCCTAGTCCTGTTTTAGTCCTGTTTTAGTCCTGTTTAGTCCTAGTCCTGTTTAGTCCTGTTTAGTCCTGTTTTAGTCCTAGTTTTAGTCCTGGTTTATAGTCCTGGTTTAGTCCTGTTTTAGTCCCTGGTTTAGTCCTGGTTTTAGTCCTGGTTTGGTATAGTCCTAGGTTTAGTCCTGTTTTAGTCCCTGGTTTAGTCCCTGGTTTTAGTCCTGTTTTTAGTTTTAGTCCCTGGTTTAGTCCTGGTTTAGTCCTGGTTTAGTCCTCCTGTTTAGTTGGTTTAAGTCCTGTTTAGTCCTGTTTAGTCCTGGTTTAGTCCTGGTTTAGTCCTGTTTAGTTAGGTCCTTTATAGTTTTAGTCCTGTTTAGTCCTGTTTTAGTCCTGGTTTAGTCCTGTTTTAGTCCCTGGTTTAGTCCTCGGTTTAAGTCCTGCCGTTTTAGTCCTGGTTTAGTCCTTGGTTAGTCCTGGTTTTAGTCCTGTTTTAGTCCTGTGGTTTTAGTCCTGGTTTAGTCCTGTTTAGTCCTGGTTTTAGTCCGGTTTAGTCCCCGTTAGTCCTGTTTAGTCCTGGTTTTAGTCCTTGGTTTAAAGTCCTGTTTTAGTCCCTGGTTTAGTCCTGTTTAGTCCTGGTTTAGTCAGTCCTGGTTTAGTCCTGTTTAGTCGGTTTAGTCCTAGTGTTTTAGTCCTGGTTTAGTCCTGGTTTAGTCCTGGTTTAGTCCTGTTTTAAGTCCTGGTTTAGTCCCTGGTTAGTCCTAGTTCAGTCCCTGGTTTAGTCCTGTTTTAGTCCTGGTTTCAGTCCTGGTTTAGTCCTGGTTTAGTCCTGGTTTAGTCCTGGTTTAGTCCCTTTTTAGTCCTGGTTTAGTCCCTGGTTTAGTCCTGGTTTAGTCCTGGTTTAGTCCTGATTTTAGTTCCCTGGTTTTAGTCCTGTTTAGTCCCTGGATTTAGTCCTGGTTTAGTCCCTGGTTTAGTCCTGGTTTAATCCCTATTTTAGTCCCTGGTTTAGTCCTGATTTAGTCCTGGTTTTGTCCTGGTTTAAGTCCTGTTTAGTCCTGGTTTAGTCCTGGTTTAGTCCTGGTTTAGTCCTTCCTGGTTTAGTCCTGGTTTAGTCCTGGTTTAGTCCTGGTTCAGTCCTTGGTTTCAGTCCTGTTTAGTCCTGGTTTAGTCCCTGGTTTAGTCCTGGTTTAGTCCTAGTTTAGTCCTGGTTTTCAGTCCTGGTTCAGTCCTGGTTTAGTCCTGGTTTAGTCCTTGGTTTAGTCCCTGGTTTAGTCCTGGTTCAGTCCTGGTTCAGTCCTGGTTTAGTCCTGGTTTAGTCCCTGGTTTAGTCCTGGTTTAGTTTAGTCCTGGTTTAGTCCCTGGTTTAGTCCTGGTTTAGTCCCTGGTTTAGTCCTGGTTTAGTCCTGTTTAGTCCTGGTTTAGTCCCGGTTTAGTCCTGGTTTAGTCCTGGTTTAGTCCTGGTTTAGTCCTGATTTAACACGACTTAAAACTCACAAGAATCAATTTTGTGTAATAATATAAAAGAGTAACTGTCTGGATGGACATTAAAGCCATAATGTGGAACTTTCTTGAGTTGGTTGTTCACCTGTATGATTCCACAGGTACAGTACAAAGTTAAAACCACACTCTGGAACATTCTCCAAGAAGACAGACACACACACAAAAAACAAAAAAAACACAAAACAAAACAACAAAATCAACCATACTCGAATATTATTGCCATGGAAACAAGCAGGTCAAATGAGAGTCAGGTTTGTGGAGATGCAAGCTCGCTCAACGTCAGGACGCACGTTTTTCAGTTTTTAGTGCAATAAACACAATAAAAAAATTAATAAAAATAACAAAAAAAATAAATAAATAAATAAAATAAAATAAAAATAAATAAATAAATAAATTAAATAAATAAATAAAAATAAATTATAATAAATTAATAAATTAAAATTAATTAATTAAAATAAAATAAATTAAAGCACATGCTTTTACTGCTTTTATTTTAGGCTACTTTTTTACTAAAAAGTCACACACTGGGGCTTTAAGTTGTATCTTATTCATAATTCGATGTTAATGAACTTTATAATATGTTCAATCAATCAATCAAACTTTATTTATAGAACTCTTTTCATACAAACAATGCAACACAAAGTGCACGTTACTCGAGTAAGAGTCTAAGTACGGCGTCTGAAAACTACTCGGAGAAAAACCACATTTTATAAACAAATAAAAATAATAAATAAAGTAAATAAATAACTAAAAATACTTAAGTAAATGTGACTTAATATCACGTCTAAGTAATAAAAACTTGTGGATTCGACTTAAGATTTCCAGGTTTCCTTCCTGCGTTCTGTTGAGTTTATTCCGTTGTTGTCGTGTTTTTGTTGTTGTCGTGTTTTCGTGTCCTGGTCGAGCGTCTGAATTGAATTAGTCCCGGAGCCAAACAGGAAGTAGACAGTCGGGCAGGAAGTGATGTCACGTTGCTCCGGGGCTGTAATTGGATGAGTCCGAGACAGAGACGGGATCTGGACTCAGTCACCGAGTTTTAACTGAACAATAAAACAGATTAGAGCGAGTCAGAAAGAGACAGAGCAGAGGACAGAGGAGAGAAGAGAGAGAAGAAAGAGAAGAGAGAGAAGAAAGAGAAGAAAGAGTCAGTGTTTTTATGATTCTTATTATTTAGTTTTATAATTTTTATAACATGTCATATAAACACACACAAACATACAGCTTTGTGTTCATTTACAGGAAATAAAAACAGAAAGAAACACAGAAAACCAGAAAAAAAAAAAAAAAAAAGAAATCCAAAAAAAAAAAAAAAAAAAAAAAAAAAGACAGAGAAAAAAATACACAAAAATCCAGAAAAAAAGAAACACAAAACTGCTGAAAAAATTTGAAAAAAAACAAAACAAAACAGAAACAGAATTCTAGGAAATTCAGAAAGAGAAAGAAACACACAGAAATCCAGAAAAAGAAACAAACTCAAAAAACCAGGAAAAAAAAAATAAAACACAGAAATCCAGAAAAAGAAACATGGAAATTCAGAAAAAATTGAAAGAATTGCAAAAATCCGGGAAAAGAAAAATAAACACAGAAATCCAGAAAGAATAAAAGCACAACAACAATAACAACAACAACAAAAAGAAATACAAAAAAACTGAAAAAAACAAAAACAAAACAAAAACACAGAAATTCAGGGAATTTGAAAAGAGAAAGAAACAGAAATCTAAAAAAAAAGAAACAAAAACAGAAATCCAGAAAAAGAAACAAAAATCCACAAAAACAAAACAAACAAACAAACAAAAAACAACAAACTGAAATCCAGAAAAGAAAGACCAAAAAAGAAAGACCAAAATCCAGAAAGAAAAATCACAAAAATTTCAGAATAAAGACAGAATGAAGGAATTCCAGAAAGAAAGGAAAAAAAAAAAAAAAAAGAACCACAGAAATCCAGAAAAAGAACGAAACAAAGCAACGCAGAAATCTAGAAAGAAAGAAAGAAAAAGAACAAGAAAGAAAGAAAGAAAACAGAAATGACAAATCCAGAAAAAAAAGAAAGAAAAAAGAGATAGATTAATAGATTAAAATATGAAACAATAAATCTTAAATATAACGGAGACACTGACGCATTGACGGCAGATGTGGAGAAACATGAGCAGGGAGAAAAAAAAAAGATGGATAGAAAAAGTGAGAGAAGAAAAAATGAGGAAGAGCGATAGAGGAGGGAAAAGAGGAAATGAGAGAGCGGAAGAGGGATAGATGGATGGATGGAGAGAGAGAGAGGGAGGTGTAAAGTCGTCCATCTGTACAGACTCTCACCATTGTCCATTTTCAGTTATTTTTATCCAACCACAAAAATCATCTGAACCAAAAGAGAAAAAAAAATAAAAAAAAAAAAAAAAAAATAAACCAGAGGACCCAGATTAGTCCTGTTCTTTTGGTCCTTTTATAATGAGGGAAATGTTTAGTCCAAGTTTATTCCTGGTTTAGTCCTGTTTAGTCCTGTTTTAGTCCTGTTAGTCCTTTTAGTCCTGGTTTAGTTCCTGGTTTAGTCCTGGTTTAGTCCTGGTGTAGTCCTGGTTTAGTCCTGGTTTAGTCCTGGTGTAGTCCTGGTTTAGTCCTGATGTAGTCCTTTAGTCCTGGTGTTTAGTCCTGGTTTAGTCCTGTTTTAGTCCTGTTTTAGTCCTGGTTTAGTCCTGGTGTAGTCCTGTTTTAGTCCTGTTTTAGTCCTGGTGTAGTCGTGTTTTAGTCCTGGTTTAGTCCTGTTTTAGTCCTGTGTAGTCCTGTTTAGTCCTGTTTAGTCCTAGTCCTGGTTTAGTCCTGTTTTAGTCCTGGTGTAGTCCTGTTAGTCCTGTTTTAGTCCTGTTTTAGTCCTTTAGTCCTAGTCCTGGTTTAGTCCTGGTGTAGTCTGGTTTAGTCCTGGTGTTAGTCCTGTTTTAGTCCTGTTAGTCCTGTTTATGTTTTAGTCCTGTTTTAGTCCTGATGTAGTCGTGTTTTAGTCCTGGTGTAGTCCTGTTTTAGTCCTGGTTTAGTCCTGATTTAGTCCTGGTTTTGGTTTAAGTAAAAAACAAAACCTTTTGCTAAACGAGACACAGATCCCTCTTTCCTTCTCTCACTCCCTTCTTTTAATCTTCCTCCTCCCTCCTTCTTCTTACTGAGCACTTTGTCATTTCTCTCCTCTTTCTCTCATTCCTCTCTTCTCTCCTCTTGTCCTCTTTTTGTCCCTTTCTTCCTCCCTCCCTTTCTCTCTCTCCTCTCCTCTCTTCTCCCCTCTCCTCTTTCTCTCTCTCCTTCCCTCTTATCTCTCTTTCCTCTCTCCTCTGCTCCCTCTCTTCTCCTCTCCCCTTTCTCTCCTTTCCTCTCATCCCTCTCTCCCGCATCTGCTCCCTCTTTTCTCTCTCCTCTCTCCCCTCTTCCTCCCTTTCTTCTCTCCTCTCCTCTTCCCTTCTCTTCTCTCTCTCCTTTCCTCTTTCTCTGTCTTCTTTCCTCTCCTCCCTTCTCTCTTCTCCCCTCCTCTTTCTTTCCTTTCCTTGTATCCCTATCTCCTTCATCTGCTCCCTCTCTTCTCTCTCCCCTCTCCTCTTTCCCTCTCTCCTTCCCTCTTATCGCTCTCTCTCCTCTGCTCCCTCTCTCCTCTCCTCTTTCTCTCCTTTCCTCTTATCCCTTTCTTCCTCATCTGCTCCCTCTCATCTTTCTCCTCTCTTCCTTCCTTTCTCCCTCTTCTCTCTTCTCCTCTCTCTCCTCCTCCTTTCTCCTCCTCCTCCTCCTCTCTTCTCTCTCTCTAAACCCTCTCTCCTCTCCCTCTCTTCTCTTCTTTCTCTCTCTCTCTTTCTCTCTTTCTCTAAATAAACCTCGTCTTCGATCCCGCTCCGCGTCAAACGTCCCGCGCCGGATCCGCGTCGCGCCGCCGAACCTGATCCGCGTCACAGGACAGGAAGTGAGCGCGCGGCCACTTCCTGTCCTCTCAGGTGGACGAGGGAACGCGAGACGAGCCGGTGTCGTTTTCACGAACAGAGAGAAAAAGAAAAAGAAAAAGAAAAAGAGGACAAAGTCAGAGAAATGTGAAGAGACTAAACCAGGACTAAACCAGGACTAAACAAGGACTAAATCAGGACTAAACCAGGTCTAAACCAGGACTAAACCAGGACTAAACCAGGACTGAACCAGGACTAAACCAGGACTAAACCAGGACTAAACCAGGACTAAACCAGGACTAAACCAGGACTGGACTAAACCAGACTAAACAGACTAAACCAGAGAACCAGACTAAACCAGACTAAACCAGGACTAAACCAGGACTGAACCAGGAAAACCAGGACTAAACCAGGACTAAACCAGGACTGAACCAGGACTGAACCAGGACTAAACAGGACTAAACCAGGGACTAAACCAGGACAAAACCAGGACTAAAACCAGGACTAACCAGGACTAAAACTAAACAGGACTAAACCAGGACTAAACCAGGACTAAACCAGAGAACCAGACTAAACCAGGACTAAACCAGGACCAAACCAGGACTAACCAGGACTAACCAGGACTAAACCAGGACTAAAACAAGATTAAAGCAGGACTAAACCAGACTAAAACAGACTAAACCAGGACTAAAACAGAAAACTAAAACAGACTAAAGGACTAACCAGGATAAACAAGACTAAACAGAAACCAGACTAAACCAAAGCAAGGCTAAACCAGGGCAAAACCAAGACTAGACTAGAACTCTTCCTGGACTATACCAGGACTCGATCAGTACTCTTCATGGACTCGACCAGGACTAGACCAGGAGTAGACCAAGACTGTTTCAGGAACAAACCAGGACTAAACCAGGACTAATCCAGGACTAATCCAAAGATAAACTGGAACTAAACCAGGACTATACCAGGATTAGACTAGAACTCTTCCTGGACTCTACCAGGACTCAACCAAGACTAGGCTAAGACTTTATCAGGAACAAATCAGAACTAAACCAGGTCTAAACTAGGACTAAACAAGGACTAAACCAGGACTGAAACAAGACTAGATTAAGACTGTATCAGGAACAAATTAGAACTAAACCAGGACTAAATCAGGACTGGACGAGAAGTAGACCGTGACTACTTTAGGATTTAGGAAGCGAGTTCTAGACCAGGACTAGACCAGGACTAGACCCGAACTCTATCAGGACTCGACCATGACTAGACCATTAACAAACCAGGACTAAACCAAGACTAAACCAGGACTAAACCAAGACTAAAGTAGGACTAAATCAGGACTAAAGTTGGGAGAAACCAAGACTAAACCAGGTCTAAACCAGGACTAACCCAGGACTAGACCAGGATTAAACCAGTTCTAAACCAGAACTAAACTAGGACTGAACCAGAACTAAATCAAGACTAAACCAGGTCTAAACCAAGACTAAACCAGGACTAAAGTAGGACTAAATCAGGACTAAAGTAGGACTAAATCAGGACTAAAGTTGGGAGAAACCAAGACTAAACCAGTTCTAAACCAGAACTAAACCAGGACTGAACCAGAACTAAATCAAGACTAAACCAGGGCTGAACCTGGACTAAATCAGGACTAAAG
Source organism: Boleophthalmus pectinirostris (assembly GCF_026225935.1). NCBI lineage: Eukaryota > Metazoa > Chordata > Actinopteri > Gobiiformes > Gobiidae > Boleophthalmus > Boleophthalmus pectinirostris. The sequence continues at coordinate 5,377,939 of NW_026571299.1, read as the reverse complement.
TTGGGAGAAACCAAGACTAAACCAGGTCTAAACCAGGACTAAACCAAGACTGAACCAGGACTAAATCAAGACTAAACCAGGACTAGACCAGTATTCATGTATCATTTTAAAATCTGAAGAATCCAGCTCCTTATAACTTTGAAAAAAACAGAACTAAAGATAAAAAAATGTCTCCTAAATGTATGTGTTTATTAATTCTGACATAATGTTTAACCCGGTAACAAAACTCGCTCGGCGAATCTCCATTTCAGTCGCGGGAAGTCGTCTGAGTCTTTAGTGACATTTACAGCGGCTCATGTTTTTCAAAGGAGCCGCACACAAACACGACACAGACGCAACAAAGGGCCTTTTCAAAATAAGGTCGCCTCTTCAAACGCGGCTTTTATTTTGGCGAGGCCTTTAATAGGAGCCAGAGCGAAAAGTCAACATTAGCATCGGATTGAGGTGCAAATCTGGGCAAAGTTGTGGAAAAACAAGAGAATAATAATCATCGCATCAGGTTAGACGGAGAGAGAGAGTTTGAGTTTTTAACAAGTGAAAATACATATGGTTTCATTTAAAAGAACACAAAAATAAAGAAACAAAACCAGGACTAAACCGGGCTTAGATCGGGACTAGACCAGAAAGTTTTAAGCAAATAAGTCTTAATTTATATCACACTTTTCACACACACAAAGACGCTTTACAGACCATTGTTCGTTCACTCCAAACCCAGTGGTGGACCAGGACTTAACTTGGACTAAACCAAACGGAGTCTTAGGGTTCTTTCACACGGACAGTAGTTGTTTCACCAAACGTTCCTTTTGAACCAGAAGCTTTTAGTT